>NW_026585894.1:10762776-10765727 GCF_907164565.1 Psammomys obesus | reverse complement strand
AATCTGTAGATTGCTTTTGGCAGGATGGCCATTTTCACAATGTTAATCCTACCAATCCATGAGCACGGGAGATCTTTCCATCTTCTGAGATCTTCTTCAATTTCTTTCTTCAAAGACTTGAAGTTTTTCTCAAATAGGTCTTTCACTTGCTTGGTTAGAGTCACACCAAGGTACTTTATGTTGTTAGTGGCTATTGTGAAGGGTGTTGTTTCCCTAATTTCTTTCTCAGCCTTTTTGTCTTTGGTATACAAGAGGGCCTCTGATTTTTTTGAGTTGATTTTGTATCCTGCCACTTTGCTGAAGGTGTTTATCAGCTGAAGAAGTTCTCTGGTTGAATCTTTGGGGTCGCTCATGTATACTATCATATCATCTGCAAATAGTGACACTTTGACCTCTTCCTTTCCGATTTGTATCCCCTTGATCTCCTTTAGTTGTCTTATTGCTCTGGCTAGGACTTCAAGTACAATGTTAAAGAGATATGGAGAGAGTGGGCAGCCTTGTCTTGTCCCTGATTTCAGTGGGATTGATTTAAGTTTCTCTCCATTGAGTTTGATGTTGGCTATAGGCTTGCTGTATATTGCCTTTACTATCTTTAGGTATGTGCCTTGTATCCCTGATCTCTCCAAGACTTTAAACATAAATGGGTGCTGGACTTTGTCAAATGCTTTTTCAGCATCTAAGGAGATGATCATGTGGTTTTTCTCCTTCATTTTGTTTATGTGGTGGATTACATTGATGGATTTCCGTATGTTGAACCACCCTTGCATTCCTGGGATGAAGCCTACTTGGTCATGGTGGATGATATCTTTGATGTGTTCTTGGATTCGGTTTGCAAGTATTTTATTGAGTATTTTTGCATCAATGTTCATAAGAGAGATAGGTCTGAAGTTCTCTTTTTTTGTTGGATCTTTGTGTGGTTTAGGTATCAAAGTGACTGTGGCTTCATAGAATGAGTTTGGTAGTGTTCCTTCTGTTTCTATTTTATGGAATAGTTTGAGGAGAATTGGTGTTAGTACTTCTTTGAAGGTCTTGTAGAATTCTGCGCTGAAGCCATCTGGTCCAGGGCTTTTTTTGGAGGGGAGACTGTTAATGACTGCTTCTATTTCCTTGGGAGATATAGGACTATTCAGTCTTTCTACCTGATCTTGACTTAATTTTGGTAGATGGAATCTGTCAAGAAAGTTATCCATTTCATTTAGATTTTCAAATTTTGTGCCATATAGGCTTTTGTAGTATGACCTAATAATCGTTTGGATTTCCTCAGTGTCTGTAGTTATGTCCCCATTTTCCTTTCTGATTTTGCTGATTTGTATGGTTTCTCTCTGCTTTTTAGTTAGTTTGGCTAAGGGTTTGTCTATCTTGTTGATTTTCTCAAAGAACCAGCTTTTTGTTTCATTGATTCTTTGGATAATTTTATTTGTTTCTAATTGATTGATTTCTGCCCTTAGTTTGATTATTTCCAGCCGTCTGCTCCTCTTGGGTGTATCTGCTTCTTTTTTTTCTAGGTTTTTCAGTTGGGCCATTAAGTTGTTTGTATGTGATGTTACAGATTTCTTCTTGTAGGCACTTAGTGCTATAAATTTTCCTCTGAGCACTGCTTTCAATGTGTCCCATAAATTTGGGTATGTTGTGCCTTCATTTTCATTGAATTCTAGAAAGTCTTTAATTTCTTTCTTTATTTCTTCCTTGACCCAGCTGTCATTGAGTAGTAAGTTGTTCAGTTTCCATGTGCGTGTCGGCTTTTTGTTGTTTCTGTTGTTGTTGATGTCCAGCTTTAGTCCATGGTGGTCAGATAGTATACAAGGGATTATTTCAATCCTTTTGTATCTGTTGAGGCTTGCTTTGTGACCAACTATATGGTCTATTTTGGAGAAGGTTCCATGCGGTGCTGAAAAGAAGGTGTACTCTTTTGAGTTTGGGTGAAAAGATCTGTAGACATCTATTAGGTCCATTTGATTTAGGGATTCTGTGAGTGCTTTCATTTCCCTATTTGGTGTCTGTCTGGTTGATCTGTCCCTTGATGAGAGTGGGGTGTTGAAGTCTCCCACTATTAAGGTATTAGGATCAATGTATGATTTAAGCTTTAATATTGTTTCATTTACGAATGTAGGTGCTCTTGTATTTGGGGCATAGATATTCAAAATTGTGATGTCCTCTTGTTGGATTTTTCCTTTGATGAGAATATAGTGGCCCTCCTTATCTTTTTTGATTAACTTGGGTTGAAAGTCTATTTTATTAGATATTAGGATGGCTACTCCAGCTTGTTTTCTGGAACCATTTGCTTGAAAAACATTTTTCCAGCCCTTTACTCTGAGGTAGTGTTTATCTTTGTTGCATAGGTGTGTTTCTTGGATGCAACAGAATGTTGGGTCCTGTTTCCGTAACCATTCTGTTAGCCTGTGTCTTTTTATTGGTGAGTTGAGTCCATTAATATTGATAGATAATATTGACCAATGCATGTTAGTTCCTTGTGTAATGGAGTCGATGATCTTACCTTGTTTCATTGCTTGTTTTCTTTTCATTTTTGTTGGGACATTATCTGTATGCCCTGTTTTCTTGGGTGAATTCGTTTTCGTTGGATTGGAGTTTTCCTTCTAGTATCTTCTGTAGGGTTGGTTTGCTGTATAGATATTGCGTAAATTTAGTTTTGTCATGGAATATTTTGTTTTCTCCATCTATGTTGATTGAAAGCTTTGCAGGGTATAGAAGTCTGGGTTGACATTTGTGATCTCTTAGAGTCTCCATGATGCTTGCCCAGGCCCTTCTGGCTTTCATAGTTTCTGATGAGAAGTCTGGTGTGATTCTGATAGGTCTACCTTCATATGTTACTTGGCCTTTTTCCCTTGCTGCTTTTAATATCTTTTCTTTGTTCTGTAGATTTAGTGTTTTGACTATGATGTGACGTGTCGGGAGCCGCTCCCGCCATTACAAGATGGCGCCGGCTTCCTGGT
>NW_026585894.1:10761082-10762766 GCF_907164565.1 Psammomys obesus | reverse complement strand
ATCCTCGGTTGTTGCGTCGTCCTTATCGGCAAAGGCCGCGCGCGACAGTGACGTGATGTGTTTCTTTTCTGGTCTAGTCTATTTGGTGTTCTGTAGGCCTCTTGTATATTTATGGACATCTCTTTCTTTAAGTTGGGAAAATTTTCTTCTATGATTTTTTTGAAAATATTTTCTGGACCTTGGAGCCTGGAGTCTTCTTTTTCATCAATTCCTATTATTCTTAGATTTTGTCTTTTCATAGCATCCTTGATTTCTTGGATATTTTGTGATTGGAATTTTTCTGATTTTACTTTTTCTTTGAGAGAAGTATCAATTTCTGCAAGTGTGTCTTCAGCTCCAGAGATTCTCTCTTCCATCTCTTGTATTCTGTTGGTGATGCTTACTTTTGTGGTTCCTGATCTTTTCTCCAAGTTCTCCAGCTCAAGAGTTTTCTCACTTTGTGTTTTCTTTATTGATTCTAATTCTGTTTTCATGCCTTGCACCATTTCTTTTATGTGTTTGAATTTGGATTCCTGTCTCTCTACGATGGACTCTATTTCTTTGTTCATTTCCTTTTTGTATGCCACTAATTTCTTCTCTACTTGTGCCTCTATTTGTTTGGCTATGTTTGCCTGTGTTTCTTTAAGGGTTTTGTCTATTTCTTCTTTCTTTACCTCCAATTGACTGGCCATCTCTTTGAAAGATTTGTTCATTTCCTCCTTATGAGCCTCAAATAATTGAGCAAGCATGGCTTTAAGGTCATTTTCCTGTGCTTCTGATGAATTGGAATATCCATCGATTTTGGGGTTTGCTGGTGAAGTCATGATGTCCTGATTTATGTTGGAAATGTTCTTTCGCCTACCCCTGGCCATTGGCTTATCTGAGACCTTCCCTGTTTGTTTTTGGATTCAGCCGATCAGACTGGTACTGTCTCTCTCTCGAGTCTGGAGAATTCTTCAGGAAGTTGAGAGAGGTCCCGTGTCCTTAGCGTATGCTGAGGACTAGCTGTACCTGTGGGAGGAAAGTACGCAGGCGCAAACAGAGGCAAATGCAAGCGTGCGTGCGTGTGTGTGTATATGTGTGTGTGTGTGTGTAAGTGGGTGTGGGCGTGTGTCTCGAGAGACAGAGTGATGGCTAATGTTGAACCCTTGAGTGTGTGGGAGGGGCTCTGCAATGTATATGTCGCAGGCGCTAGTGATGATCGCAGCGCAATTTCTGGCATTAACTGCCTTAACTCCTCAATTAGACCCACAGAGCAGGAACTTCAATGTTCCAAGTGCCCCTCTGTTTCCCAAAGTGGGTATATGGGTGGGAGGGGGTTCGATGCCTGGCTTCTGTTTTAGAAGAAGCCAGGATCAGTGGAGCTGCAGATTCTCAAGGGTGCACTCACTTACAGGCAGGACACTTGGCAGAGATCGGCGTATCTGGGCTGTCTGCTCTCTGGTTTGGCCCTGCTTCTTTGATGTGCTCCGCCAGTTCCGTGCTGCTGTCACTGCCAGGTTATGAGGTCTTGCTGCAGCTGGAGATTTCAGGGTGGTCACGTCAGTGGGAATCGGGGTAACCAGCCTTTCTGTTCTCTGGTTTGGCCCTGGTTAGTCTTAAACTGGAGGGCTGATGTGCCCCGCCAGCTCAGTGCTGCTCCGCCGCCAGGTTAGAATGTCCCGCTGTAACTGGAGACTGGGTTGCTAGTCCAGATGCTTTCTGG
>NW_026585894.1:10718700-10760982 GCF_907164565.1 Psammomys obesus | reverse complement strand
GGTGAGTATATAGCGTATTCTCTGTCACTGTGGTATTGGGCGGGCCGTACCGTCAGTGATCGCGATCCTGCGGAGCTAGTATGGCGTCTAGCAGACTCGGGCCCTGGGAGGATGGTGCAGCCGCCGCGCGAATCTGGGGCTCTGCTGGCCTTTGCCGATAAAGGGCTTGGGGCTCCGCCTCAGTGGCTGCAGGCCCCAGGCAGTTAGGTCTGCGCTGAGAAAGGCGAGTCCGCTGTGCCGAGGAGGAGGGAGGTCTGGGGGAGGGGAGTGCCGAGAGATCAAGGGATCGTTTCTCACCTTCCCCAAACAAGTCCCTGGGTGACCCGAGACCAAGGTTTTCACCTCTGGCGATGTTCCCTGTTGTTTAGAAAGTCTCTCCGTTGTTTCCCTGGCTTCAGAAGTTCTTCCACTCATCAACTCAGAACTTTTTCTCTTCCACAGCTTGGAAACTGTGTGTGCTAGTCGCCATCTTGGCTCCGCCCCCCCAGGTGTGTTTCTTGTATGCAACAGATTGCTGGGTTTTGTTTACATATCCATTCAGTTAATCTGTGTCTTTTTCCTGGAGAGTTGAATCCATTGATGTTGAGAGAGATTAATGACCAGTGGCTGTTTGATCCTTTGATTTTGATGTTGGCTGTGTTCATAAGGTTGTGTGCTTGGTTGCTTTTTGTTTTACTGTAGTAATGTTAATTATTTCCTGTGTTTTCTTGACAGTAGCTAATTTTTTTTTTGTGTTGTATTTTTCCTTCCAGTTTCTTCTGTAATCCTGGATTTGTGTGTAGGTATTGTTGAAATTTGTTTTTTTCATTGAATATCTTGTTTTCTCCGTCTATTAGGACTGAGAGTTTTGCAGGGTATAGTAGCCTGGGCTGACATCTGTGTTCTCTTAGGGTCTGCATGATATCCGTCCAGTCCCTTCTAGCTTTTATAGTCTCTGTTGAAAAGTCAGGTGTGATTCTAATGGGTTTGCCATTATATGTTACTTGGCCTTTTTCCCTTGCAGCTTTTAGTATTTTTTCTTTGTTCTGTATACTTACTGTTTTGATTATTATGTGGCGGGAGGATTTTCTTTTCTGGTCAATTTTGTTGGGTGTTCTGTAGGCCTCATGTATCCTTATTGGCTTCTCCTTTAACTTGGGGAAATGTTCTTCAATGATTTTGCTGAAAATATTTTCTGGGCCTTGGAGAGGGAGTCTTCTTTTTCCTCCATACCTATTATTCTTAGGTTTTGTCTTTTCATATTGTCTTGGATTTCTTGGATGGTCTGTGTCAGGAATTTTTTGGATTTAACATTTTCTTTGACAGATACATCGATTTCTTCCATTGTATCTTCTGCACCTGATATTCTTTCTTCCATCTCTTGTATTCTGTTGGTTATGCTTACCTCTGTAGTTCCTGTTTTCTTCCCTAAATTCTTCCTCTCCATTATTTCCTCCATTTGTGTTTTCTTTAATTTTTCCAGTTCTATCTTCAGGTCTTGAGTTGTTTTGTTTACTTCCTTCACTTGTCTGATTGTGTTTTCCTCTTTTTCTTTTAGTTCCTTCAACTCTCTTTCTTTTATTTCTTTCAGTGTTTTGATTATTTCTTCTCTGATGGCCGCAAACTTTTTGGCTGTATCTTCCCGTATTTCTTCACAGATGGCCATAATCTGCTTGTCTTTAACTTCCTGCATTTCTTACAGATAGCCATGATCTGTTTGGTTTTATCTTCCTCTAATTCTTTACTTATTTTATTTGTTTTCTCTATTATCCTCTTCATCACCGTATGTAAGGTCATCTTCTTGATTTTATATTATGCTGCATTGTTCAGGGTTGTTAGCCCCTGGATGCTTGGGTTCTGGAGATGCCATATTGCTCTGTCTTTTGTTGGTTGAGCTTTTACGCTGACTGCTACCCATGGGGCTGTTTTAGGTGTTGGCTGTTAGTTTCTGTGATTCCTGGAGTCTTGAGGTAGGGAGAATCCCCTTGGCTGGAAGTTGATTTTTCCTGAAGGAGTCCTCCTCTGCTTTTTGGTTATGGTCACTGTATGGCCAGTGTTTCTCAGGAATTGCCACTGCTCACCTCAGGTGTATAGCCCTGAGTAGTAGCTGTGGTCTTTGTTAGGCAGGGGGGGGGGCTCTCCTCTTACCCATAGAAGTTCTCAAGACAGCTGCCCCACTGCTTGGTTTTTGGTTATAATTTTAGTGAGCTGCTGCTGTTGTTACAGTTTTCCAGGTATAGTCCTCTTGAAGAACCTGCTGATTCCCTAGTTGTGGGGTTTTCTCCCAACAGGGAAACTCAGTCTGTTATCCTGGGGCACACATTTCTGTCTGGGAAAGTGAGAGGAGCGCCTAGCAAGTTTCTGGGCCAGAGGCTGAGTGCTCTTCTCTGGGCACGGAGAATGTGCACCTAGGTTGAGTTGGCGCCTGGGGGCGCCGCTTTGGTCTGGAGGCTGGTAACTGAGGGCTCCACTCTGGTCTGAAGGCTGGGTTCCTCAGTCTGGACCAGAAGCTGTGTGTCCCTGTCTGAGATGTTGGCTGCATGCACTGCTCTGGTCCGGACACTGTGGGTGCAGCCCTCTTGAAGGACCAGGGATTATCACGGTTTTGTCAGTCTAGCTAGGGATAACTGGTTGATCCTTGGCACAGTATCTGAGGGCTGCTGTAATGGCTCTCTGGCTTTTGTAGGTCTGAGGATGCAGCTGCGTGTCCCAGTGCCCTAGGGGAAGTCAATAAAGGTGGCTGAGCACAGGGCTCCTGCTTGCATTAGAGCCTTGAGTCTGCATGAATCCAGGAAGTCTTTTGGTGCTGGGTGTCCTGAGCGTTAGACCTGATGATCCCCTCCGCTGGGAGTTTCCTCCTGCCAGAGACACCCAGTCTTTGCTTTGGGGACCACTGTTCTTTCTGGGATGGCGAGTAGAACCCACAGGCACAGAGGCCAGCCTGTGGCTCCACCTTTCTGGCCTTTGGGAGCCTGGGTGTCTGCCAAGCTGGATAATTTTCCTGAGACCTTTTCGGGGTGGGAGTGTCGGCTGAGTGCTCTAAGATCAGACCAGCTGTTTCCCTCCCTGTGGGTTGCACCTGACAGTGAAACTCAGTCTGTGGTGCCTTGGGGCCCACAGTTCTATCTGAGGCGGCAAATCAGGCACACAGGCAGGGCTCTGTTCAGGTGCTTGGGTCCCCGGCTCTGGCTCCAGGCTGGCTCCTGGGGCGCCCGCAGAACCCAAGTCTTTTCCAGGGGATGTCTGGGTGACCTAAAGTCGGTCCCAATCGTTTCCTGCTCTGTGGGGTTATCTCTCGACTGGAAAATCCAGTCTGTGATGTTGTGAGCCCACAGTTCAGTCTGGGACAGTGACCAGATCACTGGTGAGTTAAAGCTGATTGAATCCCCCTCTGTGGGGTATCCTCTCACCTGGGAAACACAATCACTTGTGTTTTATGGCCACGAGTTCTGATTGCTGGTCACTGTGACGATCCTGCTGTGCTGCTGCTCAGAATGAGAGTCCTCCCGGGGCCGCCATCTTGCCCTGCCCCTGAGGTCCCAATTATTGATTGTTGACTTTAGAGCCTGTGCTATTGGTGTTCTGTTCAGGAAGTAATCTTCTATGCCAATGAGTTAAAGACTCTTCTATACTTTTTCTTCTAACAGGTTTAGTGTCTCTGTTTCTATGTTGAGGTCTTTGATCTACTTGGGCTTTAGTTTTGTGCAGTTTGACAAATATAGATCTATTTCCATTTTTCTACATGTAGACATCCAGTTATACCAGCACCAATTTTTGAAGATACTGTCTTCTTTCCATTGTATGTCAAGTATGAAGTATCAATAAGTGTGTGGGTTTATTTCTAGGTTTTTTGTTTGATTCCATTTATCCACCATTCTGTTTCTATGCCCATACCATGCTTTTTTAAATTATTCTTGCTCTATAGTACAGCTTGAGACCAGGGATGGAAATATCTCCAGAAGTTCTGTTGTACTAAATTGTTTTAGCAATTCTGGGTTTTTCGTTTTTCCATATGAAGTTGAGAATTGTTCTTTCAAGGTCTATAAAGAATTGTGTTGGTAATTTGATAGGAATGGCATTGAATCTGTAGATTGCTTTTGGTAAGATGGTCATTTTTACTATGTTAATCCAATCCTACCCATCCTGAGCTCTGGAGTTCTTTCATCTTCTGATATATTGTAAAATTTCTTTCTTCAGAGACTTGAAGTTTCTTCATACAAGTCTTTGACTTGCTTGTAAGAGTCACACCAAGGTACTTTATATTATTTGTGGCTACTGGGAAGGGTACAGTTTCCCTAATTTCTTTCTCAGCCCTTATTTCTTTCATACACAGGAGGGCTACTGATTTTTTTGAGTTCATTTTGGATCCAACCACTTTGCTGAATGTGTTTACTAGCTGAGGGAGTTCTCTGGTAGATCTTTTTGGTCACTCATGTATACTATCATATCATCTGCAAATGATGATAACTTTAACTTATTCCTTTCCAATTTGTATCTCCTCGATCTCCTTTAGTTGTCTTATTGGTCTAGCTAGGACTTCAGCTTCTATTTTGAAGAGATATGGAGAGAGTGGGCAGCCTTTCTATGCCCCTGATTTCAGTGGAATTCATTTAAGTTTCTCTCCATTTCTTTTGATGTTGGCTATAAGCTTGCTATTTATTTCTTTTACTATGTTTAGGTATGTGCCTTGTATCACTGATCTCTCCAAGACTTATTTTTTTTTCTATTTCACAGATTTAAACCTTGAGTTTGAGTATTCCCAACAGTCTTCCCCTCTTTTGTGTGTCTGCTTCCCCCCCCCCCATGGGCTTTCATGTGTTCACTTAAGTGGATTGTATGAGATGTCCACCTTTTCTTTTCTGATTTTAATGATTTGTATAGTTTCTCTTTGCCATTTAGTTAGTTTGACTAAAGGTTTGTCTACCTTGATGATTTTTTCAAAGAACCAGCTCTTGGTCTCTTTGATTTTTTGAATTATTTTCTCTGTTTCTAATTCATTGATTTCAACTCTGAGTTTGATTATTTCCAATCATCTACTCCTTTTAGATTTGTCTGATTATCTTTTTCCCCTAGAGCTTTTAGGTGTGCAATTAAGCTGCTTGTATGAGATGTCTCTAACTCTTTTTCTGGAGACACTTTGTGCTATGAACTTTCCTCATAACACTGCTTTCATTGTGTTCCATAAGTTTGGGCAAGTTGTGTCTTCATTTTCATTGAATTTTAGGAAGTCTCTAATTTCTTTTTACATTTCTTCCCTCACCAAGCTATCACTGAATAGAGAGTTGTTTAGTTTCCATGAGTATGTAGGCCTTTTTTTTTTTCTGTTTTTATTGAAGTCTAGTTCTATGCCATGGTGGTCTCAAAGGATACAAGGAATTATTTTGATCTTCTTGTATCTGTTTAGGATTGCTTTGTGCCCGATTACATTGTCAATTTTTGAGAAGGTTCCATGAGGTGTTAAAAAGAAGTCATACACTTTTGGGTTTGGGTGAAAAGTTCTGTAGATATCTATCACGTTCATTTGATTTAGGACCTCTGTAAGTGTCATTATTTCCCCAGTTGGCTTTTGCCTAGTGATCTGTACTTTGGTGCGAATGGGGTGTTGAAGTCTCCCACTATTAAGGTGTTGGGATCGATGTGTGATCTCAGCTTTAATAGTGTTTCATTACAAATGTAGGCTCTCTTGTATTTGGAGCATAGATGTTCAAAATTGTGATGTCCTCCTGGTGGATTTTTCCTTTGATGAGAATGAAGTTACTCTCCTCATCTTTTTTTGATTAATTTTGGTTGAAAACCTCTTTTATTAGATATTAGGATAGCTATTCCAGCTTGTTTTCTGAGTCCATTTGCTTGAAAAACGTTGTTCCAGCCCTTTACTCTGAGGTAGTGTTTAGCTTTGTTGCATAGATGTGTTTCTTGGATGCAGCAGAATGTTGGATCCTGTTTGCACAATCATTCTGTCAGTCTGTGTGTTTTTATTGGAGAGTTAATTCTGTTGACATAGGTAGATAATAGTGACCAATGAATGTTACTTCCTTTTATTGTGGAGTTGGTGGTGTTACTTGTTTCAATGCTTGTTTTCTCTTAATTTTTTGTTGTAAAGTTATCTATATCCTGTGATTTCTTCGGTGTAGTTGTTTTTGTTAGATTGAAGTTTTCCATCTAGTATCTTCTGTATGGCTGGTTGCTGTGTAGATATTGTTATGTTTAGTTTTGTCATGGAATATTTTATTTTCTCCATCTATGTTGATTGAAAACTTTGCTGCTCTAGTATTCTGTGTTAGCACCTGTGTTCCCTTATAGTCTTCATGACATCTGCTCAGACCCTTCTTGCTTTCATGGTTTCTGTTGAGAAGTCTGGTGTGCTTCTGATAGGTCTACCTTTATTTGTTACTTGGCCTTTCCCCCTTGCTGATTTTAGTATATTTTCTTTGTTCTATAGACTTAGTATTTTGACTATTATGTGATGTGAAGAGTGTCTTTTCTTGTCTAGTATATTGGGTATTTTGCAGGCCTCTTGTATGTTTATTGACATCTCTTTCTTTATGTTGGGAAAATTTTCTTGTATGATTTTTTTTGAAAATATTTTTGGAAATTGGATGCTGGAATCTTCTTTCACATCTATTCCTATTGTTCTTAGATTTCATCATGTTGTCCAGGATTTCTTGGTTTTTCATGTGCTTTGATCTTTTCTGATTTTTCTTGTTGTTTGAGAGATGTATCACTTTCTGCAAGTGTTTCTTTGCATCTTAGATTCTCTCTTCCATCTCTTGTATTCTGTTGGTGATGCTTTGCTTGCCTTTGTGGTTCCTGATCTTTTGTCTAAATTCTCTAGCTCCAGGGTTTTCTCTGTTTGTGTTTTCTTTATTGATTTTAATTTGGTTTTCATGTCTTGCACCATTTCCTTAATCTGTTTGAATGTGGTTTCCTGTCTTTCCATGATGCCCTCTATTTTTTTTTTTGTTGTTGTTTGTTTCCTCCCTATATGCCACTAATTGTGCTTCTCTTTGTGCCTCTATTTGTTTGGCTATATTTGCCTGTGTTTCTTTGAGAACTTTGTTAGTTTCCTCTTTATGTGCCTCTACTATCTGGATAAGCCTAGAACTGAGATAATTTTCCTGTGTTTCAGACAAATTAGCATGTCCATTGATTTTTGGTTTTGCTGGTGGAGCCATGATGTCCTGTTTTTTTTTAGGGTGAGGGATGTTTCTTAGGCTGACCTCTAGCCTTCTCCTTATCTGTAACTTTTGCTGTTTGTTCCTGAAGTCTGTACTTTAGACTGGGTCCGTCTTTCTCTGCTGTCTGGAGTATTCTTCAGGAAGATGAGGGAGATCCACTGGTTTGACTGTGGATGTTGGTGTTCCAGCTATAGCTAAGGGAGGAAGGTTCCACATGCAGATGCACAAGTGAGGGCGAGCAAGCACAGGCATGTGCCTGGAATTGTGCCTTGAAAGAGAGGGTGCTAGTGTGTGTAGATGCCTGGAATGTGGGGCATAAGTGTGTGAGGGTGTGCGGGTGCTGGCACTGTTCAAGGCCCCGAAGTGCAAGCATAGATGTCCTGAATACCTCAGTCCCATACAGGCATTTCATACTGTCTTCCTGGTATTCAGATCTGTCTGAGCTCCAGGAATTTTTTGCCTTGACTCCACTGGTAGACCCACAAAACAGGGTCTTCAATGTTGAGAATGTTGTCCCAAAAATCCCTATGTTGCTCACATGGGGTGTGTGGGTGTGAGGGATGTGATGTCTGGCTGCTAAAGTGGATCTGGTGTTCTGCAAGCACTCACTTGTAGGTGGTTTCACTTGCTAGCAGGGCTAATAGGAAAGCACAGGTTTTCCCCTGTTCTCTACTCTCAGATATGGGACTGCAGGGGAAAATGAGTGTGTTGGAGATCTGTCAGCTCAGTGGTGTCCCCTGTTTGTCCACTGGGCAGGGAGACCTTTATTTGCGGTAACTGTTTCTGTTGTTTCAGTTAGGGAGCATGAAGGCTCCTGTTAGGGCTAGCTGACACCCTGATGCTGCTGCTGCAGCTGACCTGAGAGGCTGGTCCAGTTTCCCCCTAGGAGGTCCTGGGAAACCTGTATAGCTGCCAGACCTGGGAGGCCTGTACAGTGGCCAGCTGGGAGGCCTGTCCTGCTGTCCTTTGCTGTAGAACTGGGACCCCCACCTCTGCTGTTTCTGTTAAGGAGCAGGGAGGACCTTGCTTGGAACAGCAGGATACTGTGTGCTGTCTCAACTTAGGAGGGAGGCCTGTCAAGGGGAATTGAATATTTACCATTCTCAGTCCCCAGAGATATCCGGGGGTGACCTGACAGCAAATGGTATCAGCTCATGGGTTGTCCCCTCTAGCCCAAGAAGCTTCAAAGTCAATGTTTTGGATTCAGCTGCCCCTCCACTCACCAATTTTAGAGTTTTAGATCCTATGCCCCTCAGATATGGTGTGTGATGGTCACTGCCACGTTGGATCTCCTCTCTGATAAAGATTTTAAAGCAGTCCTCATGAAAGTGGTTTAAGAAAGAAGCAGATATTCTTTATAAACAAAAATAAAAACTCAGGAAAGATTCAAAAGTCATGTAAGGAAGAATATGGAAAAATAATTGAGAACTATGACAACTGACACAAAAATCTTGTGGGTTGTACTGGATGGCAAAGTGTAAACTACAGAGAGTGGAAACAGTTAACTTGAAAATAAAATAATGATATTTGTTGGTCTGAAAAGTAGAGAGAAAATAGACTTTACAAATGTAATCATCAAAATCCAGTTCAGAGACACCTGCTTCTGGAAATATGGTGTACAGGTACATTTCCTCCATTACTCTTAGTAAGAATAGGTGAATTGCTCAGCTATCATATTTAAAATAAAATTAAGGAGATTCTGAAAAATTGAATGAGGCAGACTGACTTAGGAACCCATGGAATAGACAATTCTTTATATTCTACAGTTGGAGCTCAAGAAGTCAGCAATTGAGAAGGCAAAAATGTATCTAGACAAAACAGAAGTCCCAATGAAAAGAGCATTAATGAGGTACTCCAACTTTTTGTCCAAATAAGTGTTTAAATGATACAACTTCTCTAGGAATCAATTAGATAGTTTCTTAGAAGAAATTTCAATTCATACTAATCAGTGATTCAGAAATTGTACACTTGAGCAACTATCCCAGAGAAATGGAGCTTTGTGTTAATTGAAACTGCACATTAATATGTGTAAAATCTTTATTCTAAGATCCCCAGATAAGAAACAGTCTAAGTGCTCTTCAGCTCTTGTTGCCTAAATCAACTCTGCCATATCCATGCAATAAAACATTATTTAGGAGTACAAATAAATTAGCTATTTATTAATAAACACAGCAACTTAGGTCAACATTTTGCAGTCAGGTTCACTGGTTAAATGCTCTATGATTCCATTCATACAGCATTCTTCAAATGATGCCATGATGAAATGGGGAGTAGTTTAATCAGTTGATAAGAATTAAGGAGATTTAGTGGCAGGAGGAAAATGCCTTGGAATTCTTTGGATGAGACAAACTTTTCTGTAGTTTTCCACAATTATTTTATAATGTGCTATTTAGTTTTGGAAAAATGGGGTCAACAATATGTCATGTCTTTATTTCTTATAACTTTATGGGAATATATAATTAGTTAAAGTAAAAATGTGATAGTAATATAATAACTAGTTGGAGTGTTTTTATGACAGATAATCCCATTTCTTAAAAAATGCAAAGAGAAGCCTATATGTTTAAAGATATCTAAGATAATCATATTCTAACTTTAAAAGTTGATATGAGCAAACCAAAATGAAAAACACTGAAAAATATATAATATATAGACTTATTATATCTATATTAATGGATAATTTTGAAGTATTGTGATTTAGATTATGTTCAAAATATAGTTTTCATATTTTAGAGATATATAAATATTTATTAAATAAGAAATTATGTATGGGTTTGGCTTTCAATAAGTTTATGGGTAAAATTCAGAGAGATCTCCTGAGAGACTCCACTAGGTGGTGGTGAGCACTGTGTATAAGTCTGTGAATGCAACAGAATGTAACTTCCATGGTCATGCTATCATTTGTACAGAATACACTTTAAAGGTGTAATTGAGATCAGTGCAGATATTATGGGAAACTGTAAGAAGTTCCTTTTAATTTTTTTGGTACAAAATCAGTTACAAATTAGCAATTGCACTTCTGATTATATATGCAATAAAATGAATGTCAGCATATATGCAAATGTAATTTTTCAATGCAGTCACTCAGTCATCCATTTCAGTTAGAATGCAACCCCTAAAATTCCCCTAGATGAAGATTGTGTAGCCCTCTTTATTCTTAAACATATGAGGCCTTAGTTCAGTGTGAATATTAGAAAGCATATGCTGGCATTGAACCAAAAGTTTCACTTTCAATTCTGCTCTGCACTGCCAGTTTTTTTCTACCCATATCAGGACTTCTGGGAACAAACTGACCGTTCTCTTCCTAGAGCTCTTGACATATCTTAACTTCAGCTCTTATAGCTGTTTCAAAGGAAAACTTAAGAGGTCCAGAATGACATGCAAGCAACAGAAACTGAGCATGGGCCACATAATCATTGCCTATGAAACTCCTGGTGGAACTAGGAGGAGCATCTGGAGCAATTAAGTTAATAATAGGAACTTCAGAGATTCCCATCCATCATGCAAGAAAATTTAAATCACAATGCTTTCAGGTGCCAGATTTATGTTAACAAAACAAATCATCCAGCTGTAAACATCTCTGCAATCATGTTTGTGAAAGTGAGGTGGATCTCCTTGGAGGACTATTAAGATAGTTATTTGAAGGTAATGTATAACTATGACAAAAACCCAGAAGTCTTTTGGAGAAAGCAATCATCAGTTCAGGGCTACAGTGAAGCTATAAATATTTCATAACATTGTGCTATGTCTGAAAAAAAAATAGCTTGGCTTTCCAGCACCCAGCCTCCCTTCTTATATAACTTACTCAAGTGTTCAGACATTTTGTAAATGGTTGAGACATTTGATAAAATCTGAAACCTCCTGAAACAGAAAAGGAGCTTCAACCTCTGTTTTATTTTAACCCATGTGAACCCACATGTGGTGAATTTACATGAGCATAAAAAGTGAAAGCAGTTTTTATTAAAAAGAAAATGAACATGTAATAATTATTTTTCTCATTGCTGTGATCAAATATCTAATAAGGAATAACTCAACAGGGTTAAGGGTTTATGTTAGCTCATATTTAAGGGTACAGTCAGCCTATCATGGTGGGTAAATCATTTAAGCAGGAGCTTGAGGCAGCTTGTCACATTGCATCCACATTCAGGAAACAGAAAGAGATGAATGCTGGTGCTAAGCTTACTTTTAATTTTAGGTAGCTGGAGATCCCTGACCATGGAGTGGTGCTATAGAGTCAGGGTAGGCCTCTCCACTTCAGTTAACCTTTCATGTAAAATTTCACAAACATCAGCAAAGATTTGTCTCCTTGGTGATCATAGAGCTTGTCAAATTGGCAGTTAAGATTGACCAACACAGTGGCCTGGAGAGATGACTCAGAGAGAGGTTAAGAGCACTGGCTGTTCTTCCAGAGATCATGAGTTCAATTCCCAGCAACAACATGGTGGCTCCCAACCATCTATAATCAGATCAGGTGCCTTTTTCTGGTGTGCAAGTGTACATGCAGACAGAACATTGTATACATAATAAATCTTTAAAAAATTAACCAACACAGAAGATACATACATATGTATATATGTATGAAGGTAGGTGTGTATGTATATATACCTAATTTTGTGGTATTAATGATAGAATCTAGGGCATCCTACATGCTAGGCATATGCTCTATATCTGAACAATATCTCCAGCCATCTGTTTATTTATTGAGACAAGGTGTCAAGATCACTAGGTTATGAAGATTGTTTTAAAACTCTTGTACTTTAGGCTAGCCACAAACATGTATTCTTCATACTTCAGCTTCCTGAGTAGCTAAGGAAACCTGTGTGGATGCCCCCAGGCTTAGCCTGTCTTGCTCTTGAGGCAATTACTGAACATTTAGGTCCTGCAGAAAAGAATCTGAAGTTTTGTTTTGATCAATATCTGATAGATATCTTTTTTTTTTTTCATCCAATTAGCCATTTTTGAAAAGGGTGTCAAATGAAGGGCATGAGCAAGTCTACAGATGACAATGGATAATCCTACCTATCAGGGGACTTGGAAAGGGGCAGGGAGGAGACCAGGGAGGGAGTGTGGGGTTGGGGAGGGAATGAGGGAGCGGGATACAGCTGGGACACAGAGTTAACAAAATGTAACTAAAAAGAAAAATAAAAAAAAATAAGCATACAAATGATAAAGAAAACATGCTTAAGGGAATGTGTAAATTAAATTATGTTAACGAATATTTTATTTTTGTCCAGTATTTGTTGAATTCTACAAATAGGGTACTATGGTAAGTATTAAATACACAAAGTCACAATTTAAGGGCTCACAGCACAGTAGAGGAAGCAAACACATAAATTGGTGATTGTAACACACCAACAAAGCATTATTACAGTCTGATTAAATGCAAAATGTTATTCGGACATAGGAGAGGCAATGGCTGGAAGACTGAGTTATGGAAGCAATGATGTATTTTCTGAACTATGACAAATGTATTATGGTTTAATGTCGTTCAGGGGAAAAAGGATGAGAGAGAATTTTCTAAAGAGCACAGAGGCTTCAAATGAAATAATGTGTTCCAAAAAATAATGAGATTTGTTTTCCCCAATGAGTGGCATAAGATATATAAGGAGGAAGAGGAACTATTTTGAAAGTAAACAAGGAGAAGATAGAGGACATGACTAAAGAGAATGTCTCAAGACAATGTCTAGACAGAGCACACTAAGAAGAGCTTTCATCATGAAAACAATGAGAGAGTAAGCTACAAATGTAAACAGGATAATGCTGCAAATCTGATCCTTACTTCATAAAAAAGTCTTTTAATGCAGTGAGAGCAATGAAACGTCAGGAGTAAAAATGGAGAGGACTGTCAGAGAACCACATTACTACTAAAGTACAGAGTTTATAAGAATCTGCACCAGAACTGTAGTCCGAATGGAAGATTTAAAAGATTATAGTATTTGTTGACTAGTGCTTTGAATGTTTACTCACTTTTCTTGTAGTCTTTTAGCATGTTCAGCCATCACTGGGGCTTTGATACACATTTCCAAATGACTATATTGAGCATCTCTTCATGTGACTATTGGTAACTTACATATTATACTTTTATATTTTATTTTATTTTATTTTTGTGGTGTCTCAAAAACTAATCATATATAATGTGTAAAATCTTGATATGTGCTTTTCAAAGGCTTGGTATGTGGTTTCTCTCAGGGTTTGTTTGGCTTTATTGTTTGCTTTCTTTTACAAAATCTTTTAAAGAGAGTTAATCCATTTTGCCAAAGCCTAATCCATCAATTACTTTTAGAAATTACTTTGTGATTAGTACCACACCTAAGAAATTATTATTCAATTTAAGATCACAAATATTTTCTTCTGTACTTTGTTTCATGGTTCTGAAGTTTACATTTGGTCTGTAATTGATTTTGAGTTAATTTGTGTATAGGGTTTGACATTCTTTTTTCTTTATTCTGTTAATATTTTGCATATGTGTGTGTAGTTGGTACTATACCAATTTTTAAAAAGATCGCTCTTAGAGCATTGCCCTGTTCCTTTGTTAGGTATCAGCAACTGTCCATACATGTATGTTTATTTCTAATTCATATATTTTATTTGACTAATTTTTTTGGTTAGCTATATGCCAGTACCATTCTATTTTACTTCATATAGATTTATAATAAATATTCTTATCTAATAGTACCT
Source organism: Psammomys obesus (assembly GCF_907164565.1). NCBI lineage: Eukaryota > Metazoa > Chordata > Mammalia > Rodentia > Muridae > Psammomys > Psammomys obesus. The sequence continues at coordinate 10,747,150 of NW_026585894.1, read as the reverse complement.
AACAACTTTTTATTTAATTTTTAATTTATTTTTTCTCATATATTATATCCAGACCACAGTTTCACCTCCCTTCTCTCAGTCCCTCCACTACCCTTTGCCCCACCAATACACTCTTCCTTCATTTCTATTTAGAAAAGGCAGGCTTCTCCTGGATATCACCAAAACAAAGAATATCAAGTTGTATGACTAGCTACCTGTCCTCATATTAAGGTTGGATGAGGCAATGTAATAAGAGGAAAAGGAGCTCAAAAGCAGGCAAAAGAACCAGAGACAGCTCCTTTTCCCACTAGTAGGAGTTCCACAAGAAGACTAAGCTACACAACTGTAACATATATGCAGAGGACCTAGGTCATACCCATGCAGGTTTTCTGGTTGTCAGTTCAGTCTCTGATGAGCCCTTATGACCCCAGGTTAGTTGATTTTGGAGCCCATATTCTTATGGTGTTTTTGGCCCATCTGGTTTTTACAGTCCTTCCTCCCCCTCTTCCACAGGATTCCCTGAGATCTGCCTAAAGTTGAGCTGTGTATCTCTTCATCTGTTTCCATCAGTTGCTGGATGAAGCTTCTCTGATAACAAATGGGCTAAGCATCAATCTACGAGTTTAGCAGAATACTGGTAGGAATCATTTCTTTGATTTTTTTTTGCAAGTCCTGTTTGGTTCTATCCTAGGTCTCTGGGTCTTGGACCTCCAGGCAATGTCAGGTGTGGGCTCTTTCTAGTGATATGGGCCTTAAGCTGGACTAGTTATTGGTTGGCCACTCTCACAATTTCTGTCCCATTTTTACCTCCGCATATCTTGCAGTCAGAACAAATTGTAAATCAAAGGTTTTGTGGCTGGGTTGGTGTCCCAATTTCTCTATTGGAAGTCTTGCCTGTTTAGAAGGGATAGCCAGTTCAGGCTTCCATAACTCCTATTTCTAGGAGTCTTAGCTAGGGTCACCCTTGTTGATTTCATAGACGTTTCCACTGTGCTAGGTTTCTAGCTCATCCTCAAGTTGATCATCCCTGGTTACAGTCCTCTCTCATAGTACTCTCCCTCCATTTTCTCATTATTTAATCCCTTCTCATCACTTCACTTCACTCCACCTCTGTCCATTCATGGTGTCTGTTCTATTTCCCTTTCCAAGGAGATTTATGTATTCCTACCTTGATCCCCCTTTGTTACTTAGCCTCTCTGGATCAGCAGATTGGAGTATGGTTATCCTTTACTTTATTGCTAATGTCTGCTTATAAGTGAGTACATACCATGTTTGTCTTTCTGGGTTTGGATTGCCTCACACAGAATAATTTTTTTTTGTTTCATTCACTTGCTTGCAAATTTCATGATGTTATATTTAACAGCTGAGTAATATTTTTTTGTGGGTAAATGTATCACATTTTATTTAGTCATTCTTCAATTGAGGGTCACCTAAGTTTTTTCCAGTTTCTGGCTATTACAAATAAAGCTGCTCTGAACATAGATGAACCAGTGTCTTTGTGGTATGGTGGATCATCTTTTGGGTATATGCTCAAGAGAGGTGTAGCTAGGTCTTGAGGTAGAACTATTCCCAATTTTCTGAGAAACATCCATATTGATTTCTAAAATGGCTGTACAAATGGGAAAAAAGAAAACATTTTCAACAAATGGTGCTGGTGTAACTGAATGTCAATATGTAGAGGAATGCAAATAGATTCATATCTATGACCCAGCACAAAACTCAAGTCCAAGTGGAACAAACACTTGTAATACCATATACACTGAACCTGACAAGAAAAAGTGGAGAATAGCCTTGAACTCATTGGCACAGGAGACAACTTCTTGTTCAGAACACTAACAGTGCATGCACTAAGATCAACAAGTAATAAATGGGACCTCATGAAACTAAAAGCTTCTGTAAGGCAAAGGACAGTGTCAATATGACAACGTGGCAGCCTAAAAAAAGGAAAAGACCTTCACCAACACCACATCTGACAGAGGTTTAATATCCAAAATATATAAAGAACTCTGGAAACTAGACATCAACAAACTAAATAATCCAATTAAAAATGGGGTACAGATCTAAACAGAGAGTTCTCAACAGAGGAATCTCCAATGGCTGAGAATGTCCTTAGTCATCAAGGAAATGCAAATCAAAACAATTCTGAGATCCCATCTTGCATGTATCAGAATAGTTAAGATCAAAAACTCAAGTGACAGCACATGTTGGCTAGGATGTGGAAAAAGGGGAACATTCCGCCATTGCTGGTGAGAGTGCAAACTTTGTTCTTTTGAAAGTTGAGTGACACTCAACCAAGGACTATCTATGGATATAACCTAGAACTTCAGCTCGGATGTGGCCCGTGGTAGCTCAGTAACCAAGTAGTTTTCCAAAGTAAGGGGAACACAGACTATTTCTAACAGGATCTCAAGGGCAGGCTGTTTGACACCCCCCCCCCCCAGGGGAGGAGCAGTCTGTTAGGCTACAGAGGAGGACTTTGCAGCCAGCCCTGAAGGTACCTGATTAAACAGGGTCAAATGAAAGGGGAGGAGGTCCTCCCCTATCAGTAGACTTGGAAAGGGGCAGGGAGGAGACCAGGGAGGGAGTGCGGGGTTGGGGAGGGAATGAGGGATCAGGACACAGCTGGGACACAGAGTTAACAAAATGTAACTAAAAAGAAAAATAAATTTTTTTTTTTTAAAAAAAAGAAAGTTGATTTGGCTAGCCAAATCTTTGTATTTTTGTATGAGTTTTATTGTCAGCTTGTACTAGCTATAAAGTGTTTAGTAGGCTTTTGCTTTGGGAATCTATAGTTGAATCATGGAAGAAATGATTGTTTACTAATGACTATTTAGATTCATGGACACAAATATCTCTGCATTTCTATAATTCTTTTAAATTATTTTCATTAATGTTTTATAGATGTTTGTACAAAACTATTGCATGTAGGTGTTTTTATTTTGTTTTTGAGACAGGATTTTTCTGTGTAGCCTTGGCTGTCCTGGAACTCACTTTGTAGACCAAGCTGGCCTTGAACTCACAACAATCCACCTGCCTCTGTCTCTCCAAGTGGTAGGGTTACAGGCATGTGCCATCAGTGGTTTGAGATAGAAATGTTCCTTATTAATGACTTATCTAATTTGAGTATTTGATCACCAGTTGGTCACTTTTTATGGAGGCTATAGAACAATGAGGAAGTAAATCCTAGCTGGAGGAAGTAAGTCACTGAGGGTGGGTTTTGAGGTTTAATAGATTCACCTCTGTCTAATTTTCTCTCTGTACTCTATATCAGTGGTTTTTAACCTGTGTGCTGTGACCCCTTTGGTCGTCCCATATCAGATATTTATGTTATGATTCATAACAGAAGCAAAATTATACTTATGAAGTAGCAACAAAAATAATTTTGTGGATGGAGCACACTACAACATTAGGAACTACATTAAAGGGTCACAGCACTAGGAAGGTTGAGAACCATTGCTCTATATGAAAATTATATAATTAGCCAGCTTCTTTTTCCTGCTTTCATAGATTCAAAGACTAATGCTATTCCTTCTTCTCTCTGATTGATTCTATTTATAGATCATTTCTGGAAACCTTTTCTAATTTGCTTTATTTGTGTTATTTTATCATATCAACAGAAAAGTAACACAATATCCAATACCCAGATATCCTGCTAATTTCAAATATTAATTTTAAGTTGAATTACTAGAGTATAGGAATTTAGTTGGCTTTTTTACATTCTCCTACCTCTTTGTATTCCACAATTTATCTAAATTTATATGTAAGTTCTAGGAATTTTATATTTTATATTTATCATATTATCTAATATAAAATCATGATAGCTCTGAATGTAGATAGTTTCATTTCTTGTTTTTTTTATTTTAATTTTTAATATTAATTACAGTTTATTCATTTCTTGTTTTCTAATACATATGTTCTTGTCTAATTTTTACATTATTGTACCATTTATTACTTTATATTTAAGCAAAAATTTTGACTTTTATCTGAGATGCTGGAACAAATTTTCAAGGATACATTGATAAATTTTCAAGAATTCACTTAGAGAGTCATGTGATTGGTTATTCAAAGAGACTCCAACATAGCTGGAAGGGCTCTGCTCTGCTGGTGATGGGATCACAGTAAATCCACACATGTTCTCTTGGGAAGTAGATGTTGACTGAACTAAAGAGAAAACACTGTCAAATTTTTGAGCAGTCCATGTGTTAGTGGAGTGATACTGCAGTTCTGAGTCCATAAGTTGATACTGTAGATAATCCATTACCTCATTTACTACCAAGAATAGCCTAGAGTAGTTGGTGTAATTAACTTCATTAATTTGGACTGGAATTTGGATTAGATTGGAATTCGGATTTGATTGGAATTTATTTTTACATTTTTTTCTTTATTAATTACACTTTATTCCCTTTGTATCCCCCCTGTGGTTCCCTCCCTCCTCCCATCTCAATCCTTCCCTTCCTCCACCCTCTGCATGCATGCCCCTCCCCAAGTACACTGATAGGGGAGGTCTTCTTTTCCTTCCTTCTGATCCTAGTCAATTAGGTCTCATCAGGAGTGGCTGCATTATCTTCTTCTGTGGCCTAGTAATGCTGCTTCCCCCTCATTGGGAGGTAATTAAAAGCAGGGCAATCATGTCAGAGACAGTTCATGTCAGAGACAGTCCCTTGTTCCTACTTCAATGGAACCCATTTGGATACTGAACTGCCATGGGCTACAACTGTGCAGGGGTCTTAGGTTATCACCATGCATAGTCCTTGTTTGGAGTATCAGTCTCAGGAAAGACCCCTGTGCTCAGATTTTTTGGTTCTGTTGCTCTCCTTGTGGAGTTCCTGTCCTCTCCAGATTTTATTGTTTCCCACTTCTTTCATAAGATTCCTTGCACTCTGCCCAAAGGTTGCCCATAAGTCTCAGCATCTGCATTGATAGTGTGCAGGGCAGAGCTTTTCAGAGGTCCTCTGTGTCAGGCTCCTGACTTGTTCCCTCTTTTCTCCTTCTTCTGATGTCCAGCCTTTTTGCCTTTCTGGATAGGAATTGAGATTTTAGCAAGAGTCCTTCCTCTTGATTAGTTTCTTTAGGTGTACAGATTTTAGTAGGTTTATCCTATATTAAATGTCTATATGAATGAGTATATACCGTGTGCATCTTTCTGCTTCTGGGAGAGCTCACTCAGGATGATTTTTTCCAGATCCCACCATTTACCAGCAGATTTCATGATTTTCTTGTTTTTTATTGCTGAGTAATATTCCACTGCATAGATATACCACAATTTGTGCATCCATTCTTCAGTTGAGGGGTATCTGGACTGTTTCCAGCTTCTGGCTATTACAAATAAGGCTGCTACAAACATGGTTGAGCAAATGTCCTTATTGTGTACTTGAGGCTCTTTTGGATATATGCCTAGCAGTGGTATAGCTGGATCTTGAGGAAGTGCTGTTCCCAGTTGTCTGAGAAAGCACCAGATTGATTTCCAAAGTGGTTGTACAAGTTTACATTCCCACCAGCAGTCGAGGAGGGTTCCCCTTTCTCCACAACCTCTCTAGCATGTGTTGTCTCTTGAGTTTTTGCTCTTAGCCATTCTAATGGGTGTAAGGTGAAATCTTAGGGTCGTTTTTATTTGTATTTACCTGATGACTAATGAGGTTGAGCATTTCTTTAAGTGTTTCTCTGCCATTCAATATTCCTCTGTCGAGAATTCTCTGTTTAGCTCTGTTCCCCATTTTTAATTGGATTACTTGGTTTGCTGCTTTTCAGCTTGTTTAGTTCTTTATATATACTGGATACGAGTCCTCTGTCAGATAAAGGGTTGGTGAAGATTCTTTCCCAATCTGTAGGCAGTCGCTTTGTTTTGATGACGGTGTCCTTTGCTTTACAGAAGCTTTTCGGTTTCATGAGGTCCCATTTATTGATTGTTGCTCTTAGAGCCTGTGCTGTTGGTGTTCTGTTCAGGAAGTTGTCTCCTGTGCCAATGAGTTCAAGGGTATTCCCCAATTTTTCTTCTAAGTGGTTTAGTGTGTCTGGTTTTATGTTGAGGTCTTTGATCCACTTGGACTTCAGTTTTGTGCAGGGTGATAAATATGGTTCTATTTGCATTTTTCTACATATAGATGTCCAGTTAGACCAGCACCATTTGTTGAAGATGCTGTCTTTTTTCCATTGAATGGATTTGGCATCTTTGTCAAAAATCAGGTGTCCATTAAGTGTGTGGATTTATGTCAGGGTCTTCTATTCGATTCCATTGATCCACCAGTCTGTTTCTATGCCAGTACCATGCAATTTTTAGTATTGTTGCTCTATAGTACAGCTTGAAATCAGGGATGGAGATACCTCCTGAAGATCTTTTACTGTAAAAAATTGTTTAGCAATTCTGGCTTTCTTGTTGTACCATATGAAGATGAGATTTTTTTTCTTTCAAGGTCTATAAAGAATTGTGTTGGTAAGTTGATGGTAACTGCATTGAATCTGTAGGTTGCTTTTGTTAATGGCCATTTTTACTATATTAATCCTGCCAAGCCATGAGCATGGGAGATCTTTCCATCTTCTGATATCTTCTTCTAATTCTTTCTTCAGAGACTGGAAATTTTTTTCATACAAGTCTTTGACTTGCTTGGTTAGTAGATTGGAATTTTTAAAACAGAATGTTTTACCAAAATTTATATGGTCATTTGCCTACTTACTTATATTGGGAGATGTTGGTTTATGAGTTAAGAAAACATGTGTGGCCATCTTCCAAAAGTGCTGTGACTAGTATATTTTTCATGCCACTTTTATATGTTGTCTTATTAGTGTGCAATGGTTACAATGTAAATTTCAGGCAAGCTGTGAGCTTGCTTTTATATAATCAACTGCATGACTGGGACTTGTACTTCACTGACATTTTGCCCCTTTAAACATGACACTGAGAGTACCCAACTCTTTGATAGCTAAACAGATAAATGGTTTCTACTAAGTTATTTCTGTGGCCTGCCACCCATGGTTCTGACTACATAGAACGTTCAGGGACACAGAAGTGTTTCTGATGCATGAAGCTTTCAAACACATTCTACGGACCCCGGGGTTGGACTTTATCTTTCTAGTAGAAATAGAAAATTTCCCTGTTAGTGTGTTCCAGTTCCACTCAGGAAATCGGTAGATAAGCTCTGGGTTAGTTTGTGTGTGACTGATGTTTTTGTTCTAGTGATTTCATACTGTAGTCCAAGTGTCTCTTTTTATCAAACACTTTTAAAAATCCCACCTCTTTTGTGTTATATCTTTTCTATCTTTATTATTGCACTTCTTACTAATTTATAACCACAGCACTGATGTTTTATGGTTTCTACTGAGCTGTTGGGCAACCAAAGGACAACTTCTTCATCTCATTATTGATAATTCTATCATCAATATTGACGACAAAGCTTAGAACCCAGATGACCATTGAATACATATCTGTTTAATGGAATTAAAAAGGCCACTGTTTGCTTACTTCTGTGTGTATAGTAATAAAGCTAATTTTCTTACTTTCATTATTAGACCTTTTTTTCTTTTAGAATTAGGAACAGGGTGGAATGAAAGTAGAATGATTGGAGGCTGCAGAGATGGCTCAGAGGTTTAGAACACTGTCTTCTCTTCCAGAGGTCCTGAGTTCAATTTCCAGCAACCACACGGTGGCTCATAACCATCTATAATGAGATCTGCTATCCTCTTCTGGTGTGCATGGCACATGCAGAAAGAACAGTTTATACATAATGAATAAATAAATATTAAAAAAGAAAGTAAGATGCTGGAAATCTCTTGGCTATGACTTGATCAACCTTCTCAGAAGGTACAAAGTTGTAGTTGTCTTGGTTTCTCCAGTTGAGCTGCCTGTTGTGGTGACAAATGTATGTTTTATGCCCACAGCATAGAAAATGAGTTTATGACCTTAGAAAGCCTGAAGTCTGCATAAACAATAAGAAAATAACAAAACAAGAAACAAAATTTTAAAATTACAAATGCTGTGATATTAATAAAGTGATATGTTAAGGGTTTCATGGGATAGAAGAGGGATGCTTTGTAAAAAATCTAGATGAAGATCTGAAACTTATCTTGAGACTTGAATGATCAGCTAAAAATATAAAAAGATTCAAATGAGAAAAGAACACTTAGACAAAGAAATTAGTAAGAACAAAGATACTGAGAATATATATGTATGTATGTATGTATTATATTTGTATGAGAGAGAGACCTTCACATCAGTGAGGAACAGAAAGGAGATCAGTGTGGTTTAGATGAAAAGAGGAGACATATAAGATGGGATTGGAAAGATGTTAGGAGACAGATCTTAGAAGAGTGTACTTCACAAGAACTATCGGTGTTATACTGAGTGTGGTAAACAGCTATTGACTGAGTGTAAGCAGAAGAATGATGTGATCTGATTCACGTTTGGAATTAACTGCATTTTGGTGATTAGATTTCTGAATCTAAACTCTGAATGAAAGCCAAAATGCCACTTAGAAAGTTGCTGGGAGATGATGGTAACTTGGATTATCCTTGTAGCAGAAAGGGCCGGGAGTGATTCATGGATATGGGATAAATTTTGATGGTAGCTTAACAAATTGTTCATGAATTATATGCAATCACTAGAGAGTGGGGGGAATAAAGAATGTCTAAGTATGCTTAGAATACCAAGCAATTAGGGGAATGATGGTGTCATTTATTGAGATATGAATGACTCAGAAATGAGCAAGAGAAGTTCAGGCACTTACATCTTATGACTGCAGTATATGGAGATACTGAACTGCAGTATATGGAGGTATTGAGGATATAAAGAAACAGTATTCAGACACATTGATTTACATGTAATAAAACTATATATTTTTATTCAATTAAATCTAGGGTTTTCCTCTTTGATGAGAACATGAGGACACATAGAATATTAGAAAATTAATAACTACAATGTTAGATAATTCCATGTAATTTGGGTAAAGAATTAAGTGAGGATATAAAAATAGTGCTGGGATTTGAAAACTTGGCAGGCTTCAGGGTTGTAATGTGGTTGGAAATCTCACCAGCCCTTCTCTCTTGGTCTTTTTCTCTATTCCTCTGCCCATTGTTTCAATTTTCTGTCTTTTTATGTCACTAGTAATTCTACTTTTATATAAAGTGTAGTGTATCTTTATTTTGGTTAGAAGGGTACCTTTGTATAATAAGAACTTGCATTGTGCAACATGACCTCATCTGGACCATTGATATAGTAAAATTGCTGTGTGGGTTGGGGTTATTGGAGAGTCAATCTATGAACAGGTTTCTAAAAACTTACATTTTAGCCCAGTATAATATGGGCTAGAATAGGCTCTTCTTCCTTACCATTATCTACTGGGAACCATCAATTCATGGAAAATTAAAGGTTGTGCTAGCACATCAGAGGATGGGGAGGAAATCCAGTGACATTTAATAAATGGATGAGCCAGGAAGCCCTTGTGTTGACTGCATTGCTCTTTTGTTCCAGTCTCAGTGTTCTCAGAGATAATAAGGTTAAATTATACTTCCTAAGTAGGAACCTTTTTACGGAAAGTAAGACTTCACATTTAGAACATTTGAGTCACTTCAATACCAAATCTAAATCAATATTCCTGTTAATTTGAAATGACTCAACAGAAATGAGATAAATTGATGTTGGGACAACAATAAAGACATTCTGGTCTTTGATAGTTTGTATTTGCGTGTGGTCATTTACATAGAATTTTCCAGGTTTCTACAGCCTGGAAAAAAAGATACGTTAGCTTGCTTCAGGTTTTTTTTTTTTTTCCTTATCAAACAGGGCCTAGGTGTGTCCATTCTGTGGTGTGGACTACACGCACATGCAAATGCATATGGCTGAAGATGGTTTTGAATGAAATATATTTTGTGATTTTTTTTGTAACTCTATAATATGGTTCTTGAACATAAGCTTTGTAGATGAAAATGTCCATGTTGCACTGTCTGAAGTTTTGATATACCTGAATATTATGCTTGTGGGAATAAGGATTCACTTTTTGTTACTGAATATAAAAATTACAATTGAATTTAACATTTGTCACTCTCCTGGATAAAGAAAAAAAAAGTTGCAATAAGTTTCAAAGTCTTGGCCCTTCTCATGTTCCTTCCACCCACGATACCATGTCTTCCTTTCATCTTCTCCTCATATATAAGAATACCATCTTATATCTGTTATCATCTCCTACTGTTCTCCCTCTTGATCGCTCTGCTACTTCTTAAATACACCAAACAACTGCAGTCTTAGGTTTTTTGACATTCCATTATCTCTGTATGGAACTCTACTCTTCTATTAAAGTGGTTCTCAACCTTCCTAATGCTGTGAGTCTTTAATAAAGTTCCTCATGCCACGGGGTCCTCCCCAACCATAAAATATTTTATAGCTACTTCATAACTTAATTTTTGCTACTGTTATGAGTCATAATGTAAATATCTGATATTTCATGATCCATAGGTCGAGAACCACTGCTCTAGACAAATGGCTCACATTCTTTTTCCTTTAATGTGTTTAAACACTATCTGTGAATCCTTTCTTCTTGATCCTCATACTTTTATCCTCCTCTCACCTAGATATTTTGGTTTTTCTTTCTGTACTTCAATTTCTCATGGATGCGGATCAATAAAATATTATATCTTTATTCTGCTAATCTGTGTTTCTACACAAGAACATATGTTTTAGAAATACATAGATGGTTGTCTGCTTTGTTCATGACTTATGTACTTGAACAGTGTCTGGCACATCCTAGATAGTCAACATCTAAATGTGGAGTTATTATTTTGTCCCTAAAGATGAATGATAATTTGAATCTCTTTATGACAATGCATTTTAACATACTAGTCTATTAAAGTTTCAATCTAATACCTCATAACATTAGTTTTTTTTCGATGAAAAAGTTATTTACTTGTCCATAGGCTAGGCTCTCTTTGCAGGCTAGGTTGGCCTTGAACTCACAGAGATCCATCTCCCTCTGCCTCTGCTTTCTGTGTTCTGTGATTAAACTTACATGGCACCACACTTAGCTTTGTGTCATTTTTCATGGAGTTCATTCATATGGACAAGGAGGAATGGCATCGCAAATTCAGAAAATAAATTATCAACATTTTGTTTAACAACTCATAATTATGATCATAAAGAAGTTTAGCTTGTCATTTATAAGGAGAAAGAATTGCCCATCTCAGTTTGTTTGTCGTGATCATGTCCATGGTAATTTTGAATGTCAAAACCAGTCTATGGAAAATCTTAAAATTTTGTTGGCTGTTATTTTTTCAGTAAGGCATAACTGATAATACCTTCTGTTACTAGGGGTATATTTTTGTGCTAATTTCCAGATTTCCAAACTTTAATGACTTTCCAAAAGCCTTGAAATAATAATTTACTTGTTTTCCTATTTGCATATATCAAAAGTTTCATAGCACATTGGATATGGAAATGCGGAAAGTGGAAAATCAAAAAATAGTGAAATTTAAATTGGAGAATTAGATGAACGTAAATTACCAAAGAAATGATCTGATAAGTAGCTATTAAATGTCCAGTTATACTTAACTTGGAATGTGATTAATAATGTGAAGTACCTATGTTTTTGAGGCATTTCAAAATTTGCATTATTTTCTACCTTGAGTAACTGAATTCTCAATGGAAGTAACACTAGAAATTACACAGTTTCTGATAAATCAACTGGTTTCTGTTTGCTCCTTTGGCTGAAATGGTATTGGGTCTCCAAGCCAGAAGTTTCATCATTGTTATTAGGTAATTGTTCTCTGAGAAAAGGGTTGAAAATATTTGCTTATTTAGAATATAGTACAACAATTAGTGAAATGAAGAATGCTTAGTAAGTAGAAGATAAGAAAATGATTCTTGAAGCCAGGGGATACACTGTTGGTAAAATAGTAACATGGGCTGGCTTCTTCACTGAGCAATGGGGAATGAAAACAAAGATAGATTAACCAAGAACTACATAAAAATTTTAATACTCATGAGTTAGGCCAGAAATGAGGGCACCTGAGATTATCACCCATTTCTGCCCCCTTCCTGGTTTTCCTGAGCATAAACTTTACTTATGATCTTAGAGCCTCTGCTTCCTCTGGGAGTGAGTAACATTTTGAGCAGTAAAAGAGATTACATATATGTAAGGACACTCAGCTCTAAAGGCAACAGGAACTGGCAGGTCATTGGTTGAATTCCAGTCATAGTTGCCTTTCATGCAGAGCTTAGCTTGCTGCTGTGTCTTCCTTCGGCTTTCAGAAGGAATGCAGAAACAAGGCCATCTATCTCTAGTCTACCATGTCTTTGTGCTAACTGAATAGTAGTACTTCATATATTTCATGCTGAAAATACTGCTATGGAATTCTTTAAAAAATAGTGGGCTTTAACAAAAGTAATTGTTTTCATGTAGGAAAGTGCATTTTTCTCTTTTTTTCTGTCTTTCTCTCCCCCTTCCTTCCTTCCTTCCTTCCTTCCTTCCTTCCTTCCTTCCTTCCTTCCTTCCTTCTCACTTTACAGTCTCATCCCACCCCCTTTCCTTCTCTCCTCCCAATTGTACCTTCATCTCCCCTCTCCCCAATCCTCCTCTCCTTCTTATCAGACAGAGAAGGGGAGGCCCCCAAGAGGTACCAACCAACCCTGGCACCTCAAGTGTCAGCAGGCCTGACAAGGTAGCCCAGCTAGGGAAAAGGGATCCAGTACCAGGCAACAGAGTCAGAGACAGACACCATTCCCATTATTAGTGAACTCATATGTTGACCTAGGTGCACATCTGCTACATAAAAGCCTAGGTCCATTTTTTAACTTGATTACTTGTTTTGTTGGTGTTTAACTTCTTGAGTTCGTTACATATTCTGGATATTATCCCTCTGTCAGAAAAAGAGTTAGTAAAGATCTTTTCCCAGCCTGTTAGCTGTAGTTTTGTTCTATTGACAGTATCCACTGCTTTACAGATGCTTTTCAGTTTCATGAGGTCCCATTTATTGATTGTTGATCGTAGAGCCTGAGCTATTGGTGTTCTCTTCAGAAAGTTGTCTCCCATGACGAAGAGGTCAAGGTTCTTATCCACTTTTTCTTTTAACAGATGTAGTGTATCTGGTTTTATGTTGAGGTTTTTTATGCACTTGGACTTTGTTTTGTGCAAGGTGAGAAATATGTATCTATTTGTATTTTTTTGAGAATGTAGATTTTATTATCTTTTTTTATTTTTTTATTCTTTATTAATTACACTTTATTCACTTTGTATCTCCCCTGTGGTTCCCTCCCTTCTCCTGTCTCAATCCCTCTCTTCCTCCACCCTCTGCATGCATGCCTCTTCCCAAGTCCACTGATAGGGGAGGTTTTCTTTTCCTTCCTTCTGATCCTAATCAATTAGGTCTCATCAGGAGTGGCTGCATTATCTTCTTCTGTGGCCTAGTAATGCTGCTTCCCCCTCAGTGGGAGGTAATTAAAGAGCAGGTCAATCAGTTCATGTCAGAGACAGTCCCTGTTCCTATTTCAGTGGAACCCACTTGGATACTGAACTGCCATGGGCTACATCTGTGCAGGGGTTCTACGTTATCTCCATGCATAGTCCTTGTTTGGAGTATCAGTCTCACGAAAGACCTCTGTGCTCAGATTTTTTGGTTCTGTTGCTCTCCTTGTGGAGTTCCTGTCATCTCCAGATCTTACTGTTTCCCACTTCTTTCCTAAGATTCCCTGCAACTGCTGGTGGGAATGTAAACTTGTACAAGCACTCTGGAAAGCAATCTGGTGCTTCATCAGACAACTAAGAATAGTACTTCCTCAAGATCCAGCTATACCATTCCTAGGCATATACCCAAAAGAGTCTCAAGTACACAATAAGGACATTTGCTCAACCATGTTTGTAGCAGCCTTATTTGTAATAGCCAGAAGCTGGAAACAACCCAGACTGGAAACAACCCAGATGCCCCTCAGTGGAGGAATGGATACAGAAATTGTGGTGCATCTATACAATGGAATATTACTCAGCAGTAAAAAAGAAGGAAATCATGAAATTTGCAGGGAAATGGTGGGATCTGAAAAAGATCATCCTGAGTGAGCTATTCCAGAAGCAGAAAGACGAACACTGTATATACTCACTCATATAGACATATAATATAGCATAAACCTACTAAAATCTGTACACTTAAAGAAACTAATCAAGAGAGAGGACTCTGGCTAAAATGCTGAATTCCTATCTAGAAAGGGAAAGAGGATCGACATCAGAAGGAGAAAAGAGGGAACAAGTCAGGAGCCTGACACAGAGGACCTCTGAAAGGCTCTGCCCTGCAGATTATCAATGCAGATGCTGAGACTTATGGGGAACCTATGTGCATTTTTGTACCTGTAGACATCCAGTTAGACCAGCACCATTTGTTGAAGATGATTTTTCCATTGTATTGTTTTGGCTTATTTGTCAAAAATCAAGTATCTGTGTGGCCTTATTTCTGGGTCTTCAGTTCAGTTCCGTTGATGCACTAGTCTGTTTCTATGCCAGTCCCATTCCTAAATGCTCAACCGAGGAATATAGAATGGCAGAGAAACACTTGAAGAAATGCTCAACATCTTTAGTCATGTAGTAAACACAAATGAAAAAAAAAAAAAAAAGACCCGAGATTCCACCTTACTTATACCCATTAGAATGGCTAAGATAAAAAAAGAAAACTCAAGGGGTGACACATGACACATGCTGTAGAGATTGTGAAGAAATACGAACCCTTCTACAATGCTGGTGGTAATGTAAATTGTACAACCACTTTGGAAATCAATCTAGTGCTATAACAGAATATTGGCAATAGTGCTGTCAAATGTAACTTTGAAAAAGAAGTTGGTTTCCCCTATCACTCACATTCACAATATATTACACAAGGAGTCACATCTAGCCAAGCAGGTTGTTATTATAACTCAGAGTTCATGGGCAGATAAGAGACCTGATAATTGTTATGTACATCACTCCTGGGCATGTATCTGAAAGATGCTAAGCCATATAACAAGGACATTTGCTCAACTATGTTCACAGCAGCTTTATTCATAATAGCCAGAATTTAGAAATAATCTAGATGTCCCTAAGGTGAAAAATGGTTACAGAATACACAATGGAATACTACTCAGCAATTAAAAACAAGGAAATCATAAAATTTGCAGGCAAATGGATGAAACTGGAATAGATCATCCTGAGTGAGGTAACCCAGAAGCAGATACACATGGTTTATACTCACCTATAAATTGATATTAGCCATATAATATGGATAAACATATGAGACCTGATATGCTAAGGTAAGATAGTTGAGTAGGAGGGCTTCCCCTATCAGTGGACTAGGGGAGGGACATAGTGTGGAAAGATAGAAGGTGGGTAGAACTGGGAGAAGATGAAGGAGCGAGTTACATCCAGGATTCAAAGTGATCCCTCGAGTTCCCTCTCCACTTCTTTTAGGGAAGTCAAAGTTTCGGTATAAGGTTTTATGGGTGGGTTGGTGTCCCACTCTTTCTACTGAAAGTCCCACCTGGCTACCGGAGGTGACAACTTCCTGCTCCTTAATCCCAGCTGCTAGAAGTAGCAGCTAAGACTCATCAGCAACCTCCCCTGTCCCAGAAATGCCCCCTATCCATTTCTGTTCTCTCTCCCAGAACTCCTCACCTCTAGGCTCTCCCCACACCTGATTGTCACTCTGTTACCCTCCAGAACACTCCTCCATTGCTTGTGGGAGTTCAAGCTTATACAGCCAGTATGGAAATCCTTCTGGAGGTTTCTCAGAAAATTGGGAATAAATTTAGTTAGCTATACAATTCCTGGGCATGTGCCACAAGGACACTTGCTCAACTATGTTCATAGTAGCTTTATTTATAATAGCCAGAATATGGAAACAACCTAGATGCCCCTCAACTGAACAATGGATAAAGAAATTGTGGTTACATTTACACAATGGACTACTACTCAACAATTAAAAACAAGGAAATCATGAAATTTGAAGGCAAATGATGGGACTAGAAAAGATCATCTTAAATTAGGTGACTCAGACCCAGAAAGACATGCATGGTGTATACTGACCTAGAAGGGGAAAATGAATTTTAATATCAGGACTAATAGCCAGTCCATCAGTGATTTTCAGTGTAACAGGGTTTTATATCCTAGTCAATAATCAAGCTTCTCTCTATCACTAGACAAGACTGGGATCTTCTTGGTTTTTGGGAAACTTTTAATGATGTTAGCTGGGATGAAGTTCTTGGGCTAAGGATTGCATGTATAAAATTTAAAGGTCAGTGGTACTGGGAGAGAAAGAGGTTCACTATAGATGATACATTTTTATCAGCTGATTTGAGACTGTGTCAACTGATTCATTTATTGACATTTCTAGAATTAGAAATCTGTACTTTAGACAGCTTATATTTTTCTATTTGTTTTTCAATGTGTATTTTCTGTCAATTTAAATTTTATATTCTCACGGCATTTAGTAAAAGTCTTGGGTAAATGTCACCCTGGCTTGCCCTACAAAATATATTCTAGGGGAAACATAGGCTGGGATTTGACAAAGTTTGTAATGTCAGTCATACTAACAGTTAAAATGGGAGACCCTTGCTGGAAAGAGAGGTCGACAACTGATAGTGGAATCATTCTTGTCATCTGTGAGACACTCTGGGAGTCTCCACTTTGCAATGCAGGAATATCTTTGTGTTTCGTTAAATGGAAAACCATCTTTTATGGTCCTTAAGGTGTTCTTGGCCAAGCTATGTTGTTCTTTTGGCTCACATCTTTACAGGAAGGCACAGAGGCCAGAGTAGAACAGAAATATTCATTTGTTCTATATCTCATTGTGGGAAATGAAATAAATGCAGTGCTCATAAACAGTAATAATTCCACTTTGATTTATACATCCTCATTTGAGAGGCACTGTTGAAAGAACACAAAAAAGGTATCACTGATTAAAACTAGCAATACTGGAAATCAGGTAGGATGTCCAAAATCTTCTATTATGCACAGTTTTAGCTGACATGGATCACATTTTGTCACATGCTATATTAGATAAGATTAAAATTTCCCTTGAGAGATATCTGGATAGATTCCTATTAAAACACATGTAGGAATGGAAAATACATTTATTATCAACTTACAGAATAGCAACTTTAATCAGTTAGTAAAATCTCATTTACATTCATTCTCCCTTCCTTTCCTCTCTCCCTCCTTCTCTCCCCCCCCTTTTCTGCTTCCCTCTCTATGACAGAATGTGTGAGAGTTAGGAGAGTTGGAATTGTACTGAAGTAGAGCCAAGTGAATATTTTTCCCATGTCCACCACAAAACGATATAGTTTTTCCAGTTTAAAAAGTGATATTTGATACAGCAAGCCTATAGCCAACAATAAACTAAACAGAGAGAAACTTAAATCAATTCCACTGAAATCAGGGACAAGATAAGGCTGCCCACTCTCTCCATATCTCTTCAACATAGTACTTGAAATTCTAGCTAGAGAAATATGACAAAAAAGGAGATCAAGCGGATACAAATCAGAAAAGAAGAAGCCCAAGTATCACTCTTGGAGGGTGTTATGATGGTATATATGAGTGATCCCAAAAATTCGACCAGAGAACTCCTTCAGCTGATAAATACCTTCAACAAAGTGACTGGATACAAAATTAACTCAAAAGAATCAGTAGTCCACCTGTATGCAAAAGACAAATGGGCTGGGAAAGAAATTAGGGAAACAAAACCCTTCACAATAGGCACACACACACACAAACACACACACAC
The DNA here is from genome assembly GCF_907164565.1 of Psammomys obesus. Lineage (NCBI taxonomy): Eukaryota > Metazoa > Chordata > Mammalia > Rodentia > Muridae > Psammomys > Psammomys obesus. The sequence continues at coordinate 10,729,456 of NW_026585894.1, read as the reverse complement.
ACACACACACAAACAAAAAACAAACAAACATAACGTATCGTGGTATAACTTTAACTAAGCATCTGAATGACTTGTATGAAAAAGTCAAATCTGTGTAGAAAGAAATTGAAGAAGATATCAAAAGATGGAAAGATCTTTCATGCTCATGGATTATTAGCATTAACATAATGAAAATGGCCATCTTACCAAAATCATTTCAACTTTTATTCCCGTAAAAATACCAAAACAAATTTTCACACACCTTGAAAGAACAGTTCTCAAATTCATATGAAAAACAAAACAAAACAATAAAACAGAACAGCTAAAACAAAACCTGTACATTCAAAGACCTTCTGGAGTTATCTTTATCCCTGATCTCAAGCTGTACTATAGAGCAACAGTAATCAAAATTTCATGGTACTAGCATAGAAACAGACTGGTGGATCAATGGAATTGAATGAAAGACCCAGAAATAACCCACATACCTACAAACATTTGATTTTTTATGAAGAAGCCAAAACCATGGAAAAAAGGTAGCATCTTCAACAAATGGTGCTGGTCTAACTGGATGTCTACAAGTAAAAAAAGGCAAATAGGGCTATATGTATCACCATTTACAAACTAAAGTCCAAGGGCATCAAAGACCTCAACATGAAACCAGGCACACTAAACCTGTTAGAAGAAAAACTGGGGAAGTACCTTGACCTCATTGGAATAGGAGCTAACTTCTTGAAAAGAGCACCAAAAGCTCAAGTTCTAAGGTCAACAATCAATAAATGGGACCTCATGAAACCAAAAAGCTTCTGTAAAGCAAAGGACACTGTGGTCAGAACAAAACAACAGCCTACAGACTGGGAAAAGATCTTCCCCAACCCTATATCTGACAGAGGGCTAATATCCAGAACATATAAATTCAAGAAATTAAATACCAACAAACCAAGTAATCCAATTAGAAATGGGGTACAGAGCTAAACAGAGAATTCTCAGCAAAGGAGTATCGAATGGCAGTGAAATACTTAAAGAATTGCTCAAAGTCTTTAGTCATTACGGAAATGTAAGTCAAAATGACCCTGAGATTCCACCTTACACACATCAGAATGGCTAAGATCAAAAACTTGAGAGAAGCCACATGGTGTAGAGGAAGTAGAGAAAGGGGAACCCTCCTCCATTGCTGGTGGAAGAGCCAACTTATACAACCACTTTTAAAATCAATATGGTACTTTCTCAGAAGATTGGGAATATTCTACCTCAAGTTCCGGTTATACTGCTCCAGGGCATACACCAAAAGATGACCCACCACACAACAAGGATATTTGTTCAACTATGTTCATAGCAGCTTTATTCATAATAGAATGTGGACAAACTAGATGTCCCTCAACCAAAGAATGGATGCAGAAATTATGGTACATTTTCACAATGTAATACTCCTCAGCAATTAAAACCAAGTAAATCATGAAATTTGCAGGCAAATGGAACTAGAAAAGATCATCCTGAGCGAGGTGACTGAGAATCAGAAAAACAAGCATGGTATATACTCACTTATAAGTGGATATTAGCCATATAATATAGGGTAAGAATACTACAATCCACACACCTAATGAAGCTAAATAACAAGGAAGACCCTAAGGAGGAAGCTTAATGGTCATTCAGAGGGGCAAATAGAATAGACACCAGAAGTGGTTGAAGAGAGGGAACAGGATGGGAGCCTACCATAGATGTCCTCTGAAAGGCTCTGCCTAGCAGGGGATTAAAGCAGATGCAGAGATTCACAGCCAAACTTTGGGCAAAGCTCAGGGAGTCTTAGAAAAGAATGGGGGAAGACAAGGACCCAGAAGGGACAGGAGCTCTATAGAGACTAACAAAGCCCACAAATCTGGGCCCAGGGTGGGTGTCCTGCAGCGACTGATGCAAAATCCAAGGACCATGCATGGAGAGGACTTAGAACCCCTGCTGAGATGTAGCCATAGGAAGCTCAGTCTCCATGTGTGGTCCCTAGTAAGGGGAGCAGGGGCTGTCTCTGACACCACTCTTTGATCACTTCCCCCTGGCAAGGCTGCCTTGCCAGGCCACAGAAGAAGAGGATACAGGCAGGCCTGATTATACTTAATAGGCTGGGGTCATATGTTAGAGAAAGAGGGCTCCCCCTTTCTCCCCCTTTCTGAAAACTAGAAGAGAGAGTTAGGGGGAAGAGGAAGAGTATGTGGGACAGGGAGGAGATAAGAGAGGGAACTACAATTGGGATGTAAAGTGAATAAATTATAAAAAATGAATTTAAATAAAAGTGACAGTGGAACTTCAAAATTTAAGCTCATTGTCTTATTAAAGTTCTTCAATTATTATTAAAATTTTTGCTTTAATACTGTCACATAAATTACAGCAAAATATTAATTGTAATCCAAAAAACAAAGAATAGTATTTTGGTTTCATAATTTTATCAATACAGTAAGTACCAATATGAATATGGTAGCTTGATTGATTTCAAGATTATTCTGTTTCAATTTTCTACAAATGTATTTTACTATATCATTAAATTGGCCTTGAAGGAACTTTATTTTCAATTAAAGCATCGTAATTCATGTTTGCGAAATGTATAAACTTGATATTTTAACAATTCAGGGTCAGTGGTTGAATGTTTACATAGTATACTCAAAGCACTGGATTTGATTCCATACAGCACAAACCCCCACTTGAACAGAATTTTCATGTTGGGGCAACTATGACTGGAGGTGCTCGTCTTACGTTATAGGATTTATCAATATGCTGTTAAATTTTAGTAAATTATTTTAAAATATACAGTTTATTATATATCTAGAGTTGATGATACTCATTAAATTACTTGTCTAAAGAGTTTTAACTGTTCATGTGAACTAGTTTCATATAAGTTGGAACTGAATTTTAAATGTTCTTTTAAAGCAATTGGGACTTGTACAATCCACCCCAAATTAGTTCAGATGGCTTACACTTATAAGTGTTCTGCCTACAGTATGTCTGCATGTGTATGGCCGACATGTGAGGAGGCCGGAAGTGGTTGTCAGCTTCTGTGAAAGAAGCTATAGCCAGTTGTGACCCACCATGTGGGTACTTGGAATCAAACCTGGATCCTCTAAAAGAGCAGCAAATATTGTTAACTACTGAGCCATCTCTCCAGCTCCTTGTTTGTGTACTTAATAGTTGGTTCTCTTGAAGTTTTATTTGAAAATATTATTTTTTTCTGGTAAACAGGATGATACTTAAAATTATCTTTTTCCAAGCCTGAAGATATTTGATTTGATTCAGCAGATATTAATTCAAGACAATTCTTAAGAGTCTTAATATGAGCCAGGCATGTTGGTGCATGCCCTCAATCCCAGCTCTCAAGGACACAGAGGCAGGCAGAGTTTCAGTCCAGCCTGGTTTACAAAGCAAGCCCAGGACAGCAAATGATACACAGAGGAACTTTGTCTTGAAAAATCAAATAAAAAAAAAGTCTCCTGATAGGAGTGGATGAGCTGGCAAAATGTGTAAGAGTACATCCTACCAAGCCTGGGGTCTTAACTTTGAACTTTAGGACAAACAAGTGGATAAAGAGAATCAACTCTCCCAAGATGTCTTCTGAATGCACATTTCATGACATATGCACGTATACACATACACAATAAACAAAAGTCATAAAAGGGGTAATTCTCTATAATATGTTCATTGCAACATGCTATATGTTCTACACCCATTTTCTAAAAATTCATAGACAGAGGTTGTCATTTTACCATGGGTAGTATCTGACTAAGAGAGTCACTTTCTGTGTAGGTGTCTCAAGCAGGATGAATTTGGGGGAAATCAGGCAAGTGAGCATTCACTGTTTGTCCCTGAAACATCATTATGTGAAATGAGTTTCAGCCCTCAGTGTTTTAGCCATTACTGCCACACTACTCTGTTCTGTTGCTGCTGTTTATACCACTACTTACTCTGATCAGTCTTGGCTGATATCTTGGCCATGGCCATCCTTTCAGACACCTCGTCTACCCAGCGATATCTCTCAGGTGTGTCTAGTTAAGGTATATGTACATGTTACAGCCTAGCTTATCTCCTGTTGTCACATACATGTTTTATGGTATTAGGAGACCTTACTTAGTAATCACAAGTTGCAATATAAAATTATTAAGAAATTTAAGACAATAGCAGTAGAGCATTAAGTGAGGCACAGGGCTCTTCTGGGAACAGGACTTTGAGAAGACAGGAAACAAAACTACTTTTCATTCTTTCTGATTATTTTGTAACAGAAACAGGGCTCACAATAATACATCAGCAAGACAGTTTTCACACATAGATTAATCAGATTGTTCCTTTCTATCAGATCTCTTGGGTTCATTTTCATTGATGCAGAATTTTTCTCCCCAGCATCATTGTTTTTGTCTGGACTTTTTTTTTTTTTTACTTTCTTCAATGGCACTTATTTTAATTAGTCCTTTAATAATTTTTAAGGAATATTGATTATATGACACTAGGAAAAATATGGAATAGTTAAAAACTATGTATTTATGTGAGTTAATGTATTTGTGTGCAAAAGGGAAAAATGGAGGGGATGGGAGAGAGGAGAGTGGAGAGGCATGTACAGAATTAAGGAATCAGAACCGTATAGACAGGCATAGAAGCATGTATTCAAATCTTGGCTTACTTCTTACTAACATGTAACTCTAAGAAAATCTCTTAAAGTTTACAGTTTTATCTATAAAATAAATATAACACTGATACTCATTCCAGAAAACTTTTTATTGACCAATGCACCTGGCTCAAGGACTTACTTAGAGGGCTGAGGATGTATTTTGGTGGTAGTACAAGCTCCTACTATTTGTGAGTCTCTGGGTTCACAACCAATCACTACCACAACAGTAACAATAAAACAGGGTCAGATGAAAGGGGAGGAGGTCCTCCCCTATCAGTGGACTTGGAAAGGGGCAGGGAGGAGATCAGGGAGGGAGTGTGGGGTTGGGGAGGGAATGAGGGAGCGGGATACAGCTGGGACACAGAGTTAACAAAATGTAACTAAAAAGAAAAATAAAATAAAATAAAAAAAACAAAGTAAATAAATTATAATAAATAAAAAATAAAAAAAAGAAAAAAAAAAAGAAAGAGTACCAAGGAACTAGTCTGATGGATCATAAATTAAAGGCACCTTTTACCAGACCTAATGACTTGATTTTGTTCCTTAGGGATTCATCCAGTTGACAGAAAGAACTGACTCCTTGCAGTTGTCCTTTGATTCCACATGTTGTGTGCCATGGCTTATAAACTGACAAACAGACACACACATATTCACACACACAGTTTTACAAAAGAATGGGAAGAACTGCTATAAATAAGGCATTGGCCTTGGTGCTGAGGATATGGAAAATAGTAGTTTCATTGCTGATGCTACATCCTTGTAAGGATTAACATGAATAAAAACAATATATGAAAAATATTTTATCCTATAGGGGTCAGTGTTATGAAAATACAGCATAAAGTCTCAGGAAGCCATAGGAAAGAGTATAGAATCCTATTTTATATAAAGTGATGAGAAAAGCCTCTTCTGATGAGGTTGTGCTAAGGTAGAGAGAGACCTGAAGGATAAAGGGAAGGAGCTCTCAGATTCTTGTAGAAGAGCATCCCAGAACAGGAGTCTAATGGATGCAATGACTGGGAAGATAGAGCCCCTACACTGAGGGTTGTATAGTGATTACTTAGACGATCTTTGGTTTTTGCTCAACATAAAACAGCAAGAGAGGTCCAGGCAGTGAGTGATACATTGAATTTTTTTTTTCCAATGGATGATTTTGGCCTCTGTACTACACATACCCTGAGGTTATTACAGAAAGGAAGGAGGGTGAGTGGTGTGGAAGGAATTACAGTCATATTGGTGAAAAATAGTGCTGAAGCAGGTATAAAGTAGGCTTGACCTGGTGTGTTAAGGCAGAGCCAAAAGGATTTTGTACAGAGTAGATATGTATGAGAGAGAAAAATGAACTAAAGGGACCCCACTGTGTGTTACTGGTGCTGTGAGATTCCAAAGCAATGGTTTTCAACCTATGGGTCACCACCATGGAAAAACATAGATACTTACATTACAGTTTATAACAATAGCAAAACTACAGTTATGAAGGAGTAACAAAAATAATTTTATGGTTGTGGGTCACCACAACATGAGGAACTGTAATAAAGGGTCACAGAATTAGAAAACAACTTCTCTAAATAAGGCAAATTGCTCGGTATTGTGGGACTCATAGTTGGTGTTCAAACACTAACACAACTACATGATTCCCATATCCCGGTACACAAAAGAGGATGTGCTCATTGTAATAAGATGTGTGTTTGTAGCTTTCTGCTTGACCAGATTCACCTACCAGTCAGTCTGCATGCACTTGATTTAACATTCAAGAAAAGAGATGGAGGTTGATTATTGAGAGCTCAGGATCATTGCCAATTTCACCCTGGTCTGTTATGTGAGCTTAGAAAAGAAAGAGAAGCAATTGCTTAGCAACCAGAACTGTTTAATAACACAATAGAGTCTAACAATATCTACATGGTCTGGCTTTTGGGGTGGTGAGGGCAAAGCCAAACCAAACCACCTGTCATGATTGATGAGAAAGTGCGTACTTCTTACAAATGTTGCAGAAACACCAGGTTTGCTTGGTGAATATGTTCATTATAATGGCTCTTGCTGTGGAGATTTTAATTTCAGATAGGAAAGACTGAGACTGAAACTATATTAGTTTCTTCAGAATAACAGACCTAAAGATACTCTGAGGCTAATCTTTCAGTTTGGGCCAGCTGTCTTCTATTTAAGAATCTTTTATTTGAATCCTTCATTAATTCATACCCCTGGGAATTCTCCCTCAAGGCTCAGGAATGGTAGTTCAAACACACTTTTTCTTTAAAGACTCTTCTCAGGCTAGTTTGGGGTTTCAGTTCTCAGTGCCAAACAGCTTCCATCTCTTTGGTCAATTCTTGTCTATCATTGGTGGCTGCCTGGAGCATGGACTTGAGAAAACATATAAAAGATTGTCCAAGCTCAGTGCTGAAAAATGTCCTGATTCATTATGCTGGAGGAGAAGTGTCTGCCTGCTCTGCATTTGACACCCCTGATCTAACGCTTTTCCTGGTTTTGCTTCTAGACTTAGAATTCTTGAAGCAAACTGATTACTATGGATTTTCTTCCCCCTTTTTTTTCTTTCTGTGTTTTTTTTTTTTCTATGAAAGAAACATTTTTTTTTCTAGCAAATCTCTTGTGCATATCTCCTTTATCTCTTTAAATTTTAACTACACTCTCAGGCATTCCATAAACAATAAATTTTAGCAGTTTCTTTGAGATTCTTTTAGAAGTTTTTAGTGCTTACATAGCCTAATATTGATATTTTGGCTTGTTTTAAATTGTATTGTATTTTAACTATACCTTGAGCTTCTTACTGAGTGTGTGTGTACTCTCATGGACATGTGTGCACCTTTAGCTTCTTACCGAGTGTGTGTGTACTCTCATGGACATATGTGCGTTCACTTGCGCACATGTGCGCATATGAGAGTAAACATCTTTGTGCTACTGCACATGTGTTTGCATGTAGAGGCCACAGGTCAGTCTCAAGTGCCATTTCTCAGAAGATGTCCTCCTTTTTATTGAGAAAGTATTACTCACTGGCTTGGGATACACCAAATAGGATAAACTGTCTACTAAGCCCAAAGAATTTTACTTATTTCCACCCTTCCCCAAACCACTCAACCTTGGGATTCCAGGTATGTACCACCATGATCAGCTTTAAGTTAATACCAGAAATGTAAATAAAGCATTTCACCAACTGAACCATATATTCCTAGCCTGCTTACTCTTTCCAATTTAGTACTGTAACTTGGGGCTTATGTCAAATCAATACCGAGTTGATTGAATTTTATGTTTTTGTTTTGAGACAGAGTCTCACTCTGTATTCCTGAGTGGCCTAAAATTCACTATATTCATTATAAAGACCAAGCTGTTCTGAAACTCACAGAGGTCTGCCTGTCCCTGCCTCTGCCTCCTGAGTGTTGGGACTAAGGGTGTGTACCACCATGCGAGGCCGCCCCTTGCTTATGTTGTAACAAAGGGCTAAGACCTGTTTTTTAACGTATTTGTTGAATGAAGTTTCAGTCTTACAAAATAGTAACTGACAGTGTTTTTTTTATGATCTTTAAGGTCATTTTCCTATACTTCCGATAAATTGGAGTATCCATTGATTTTAGGGGTTGCTGGTGAAGCCATACTTTCCTGATTTTTGTTTTGTGTGTTCTTTCACCTACCTCTGGCCATTTGCTTAACTGTAACCTTCACTGTTTGTTCTTGGGTTCTGCAGCTCAGATTGGCACTGTCTTTCTCTGGCGTCTGGAGAATTCTCCAGGAAGATGAGAGAGGTCCAATGGTTTCAGCGTGTGCATTAGTGCTTCAGCTGTACCTGTGGAAGGAAAAGTCCTTGGGCGCAGAAGGACAAATGCAACCAAGCGTGTGTGTGTGTGCATGGAAGTTTGCCTTAAGGGACAGGGTGCTAGAGAATGTAAAGGCCTTCAGTGTGAGGGAGGGGCACCTTGTGGTCACTGTAGGGATCACGGGCACTGAAGTTATCACATATGATGGTGATGATAGCGTGCACAAATTCTCTGAGTATGTCAGTGGCCTGCAAGCTACTGGTGATCGTCTCTAACTGAGCTCCAGGAATTATTTGCCTAAACTGTGCTGGTAGCTCTACAGAGCCAGGGCTTTCTTGTTCCAAGAAACCCTCTGTTTCCCACAGTGGATGTGTGGGTGGGAGATTTTTGATGCCTGGCTGCTAGCTTAGAAGCACCCTGGATCTGGGGCTCTGCAGGCACTTGGGGGCTCACTCACTCTCTAGCAGGTCAAATCAAAATGCACAGGGGTTCCACCTGTTCTCTACTGGCAGGTTTGGACCTGCTGAGCCAAATGTGTGCTCAGACTACACAGTGGTGTTGGAGTCGCTGTACCCGGGAATACAGTTGTGGCTTCAGAAATGGGATGTCTAGGTGCCTGCTGAGAAGTCTTATGTAGCCACTACCATGGCTCGACGCTTGGTGCACCTGGGCAGTTTTGAAAGTCTGCTTGACTTTTTTGGCTGCACAGCCACTGAGGGACTGAGTGGATCGTACACTTAGGCTCTGTGGAGTTGGTAAGGCCAGCCACTTGCAGGCACAGGCATGGGACTCAGGCAGGATTACACCGTGGATCTCGGGCTTGGAACGCTGGTGATGCTGGCCGCTGAGGCTGAGATGCTAGCATCCATGCCTCTACTATCTCAGTTCTCAGGCAGCAAGATCTGTGCCACTGGAGCTGTGGCTGGGCTCCTCCATGGGGGAGGGAGGCCCCAAGAAGGAAAGTGCCCCTCTCCATTTACATAGAAATCTGTGTCTGACCTGATTCAAAAAGTTCTCTGCTCCTGTGGTGTACCCCCTCCTTCTGGGAACCACAGTGTTGATTTTCTGATTTCAGTTGCCCCTCCACTCACCAATTTCAGAGTTTCCAATCCTCTGCCTTTCAGAAACGTTGCAGGCTGATTGCATTGCCGCCATCTTGGATCCCCTCATGGATGCATATCTTAGCCACCTTTTTGCTGTGTAATTATAGGCACTTTACATAACCTCTCTGTGCCTTAGTGTTTTCATCAATGTATATAGTGAAATTGTTAGTATTATATGAATATGTAGATAGATTTTTTCAGAATAATAGTAATAATTTACATTGCTGTTTTCAGAAAGAAACCTATTGACTGTGACCTCCTTGGGTTTATAAACCATTCAGTACTTCTATTGTTTTGATATTTTACTCAGGAAGAGCTGAACTGTGTGAGAGAATCAGCATTTCTTCCTGTTTTCCTACACTAATCTTCCAAATATTTCAGTTTCATGTGTTAAATGACTTGTTTTTTTTTGTGTAAAGTATAAAATATGAGTCTAAATCCATACTTCTGCCTGTACACATCCAGTTTTAAAAATCCATATTATCAAAGAGACTACTACTCTTTTCCAGCTGTGTGTATTAGTATGTCTATTGCATCCCAAGATCATGTAGACATAAGTACATAAACATATTTTGGGGTTTGCCTGTACTGTTTCATTGCTCTTTATATCTGTTGCTAGGCCAGTATAATATCAATTTGCATACTGTAGCTTTGGATGATATGTTGCAATCAGAGAGTAGTATACTTCTAGTTTTGTTCTTGTCAGTTCTACCTTAATTAACAAGAAATACAGATTGTCAGCCAGACAGGGATGAAGTCTTCTACTGTAGATAGGAAGCATTTGCAGCAGTGCCGTAATGCTGAGTGCACATTGACTCACTGGGGGAATTTTGGTCTGCTCTCAGTACTCACACCCTACCTAAAGCAAGCATTTCAGCATATCTTCAAGCAGTCCTAGTTTCCCAGGGAATTCCAATGTGTACTCAAGAGAACCATGTCTAGGGAAATGGGATGTTTTTTCAACTGAAGGATGAATGGGATTACAAAATGAAGAAGTCTTAGTCACTGTTTGAGCTGGGTGGCACAGTTGGTTTTATATTTATATTCTTGAATGAAGAGCTTAATTTTCTTTTAAGGAGGGAGAGATGGTTCAGAGGTTAAGAGAATTTTCTGCTCTTTCAAAGGACTTGTGTCTGATTTTCAGCACCCAGCTAGCAACTACTTATAATTCCAGGTCCAGGAGATCCAATGCCTCCAGCCTTCATGGCTATCTGTACTCCTGTACACACACACACACACACACACACACACACACACACACACACACACACACA
>NW_026585894.1:10690393-10718690 GCF_907164565.1 Psammomys obesus | reverse complement strand
ACACACACACACACACACACACACACACACACACACACACACACACATTTACAATCTGCATATTAATATTAACGAAATATTAATTAGCTAACTGAAGCAGAACATCAAAAAGCTAGTCAGAATAAATAGATTATGCATGAAAAACACACAAATCACATTGCATCAAGATTTAATGGGGTTATATTTAATTGTATTCTTTTTCTAGATGTTTACAAAAGAAAGGACTGTTTTCAGCAGCCATAAACCATTATAACAAGGTTTGAGTGTTTTTGACTGAAGGTATTCTTTGTTCTGATTTAATAATGGAGAAGTTTGTTTTTTGTTTCTCAATTTTAAAATACTGATCGTTTTTGTAAGATTTCTGAAGCAAAACTTTCAACTTTAAGAAGGGTAAAAGTTGTATCTTTCTCTATAGTGATAAGAACAAAACTGGTTAGCCTTCAAAGGATGAGAATGGGGAAGACTAAGGGTGGATGTCCAGAATTTAATGAGAATCATGACTATTAGTAAGTGTTTGAAAAGAAAACTTCATTTGATTGCCGATTCTGGTGCACATCTTTAATCCCAGAGCAGAGGAGACAGAGGCAGGCTGATATCTGAAATTGAGTCTGGTCTACAGAGCAAGTTCCAGTACAGCCAAGGCCACACAGAGAAACCCTGTCTTGAAAAACAAAACCAAAACCAATTCCAAAACTGTTATTATTACAATGTTAACATGAAGAGGCTACTGTCACAAATGACCACAAAGCAATTGCTTTCCAGCAACAATAACAACAATAACAACAACAAATACATATATATTCACTCAAGTCTTGACATCACAGTAATGAAATGAAAGTGCCTGAAGGCCCATACTTGTTCTGAAAGCTCTGGATAAGTGTTTGCTCTTGGCCTTCACCAGTCCTTTGTGGCTCAAAGTACATTGGTAGCATTGTTCTTTTCTTTGGTCCATGCAACCTCATCACCTTCTTGGATATTTCTGTCTTTTCTTCTTGTTTTCCTATAAGGACTTTAGATTTTGGTTCTATCTGATTAAACAATATTATATCATGTTAACAGCCTTAATTTAATTGAATATTCAAATACATTTCTTTTCCAAATAACATGTATTTGGATATGAACATGTCAATTTGGGGTAAGTAGGAAGTTAACATTCAATCCATTATAGCCTTCTTTAGTAGCCTTTGAGAATCTTCTTAGAAACAATAAAATAATTGAAAGCACATAGGATTATCTCAATATGTTAGTAGAATCATGAATTACTCTAATCAAAGAACAAGAAAGTACATTAGAGGATTTGATAGGAAAGGAAAGGGGCAAAGGATATAATCTCAAAATATTTTAAAATAAATGAGCTGAAAATCTGAACAAAAATTTCTCAAAAAAGAAAATATGAACAGTCAACTAACATATTAAAAATTGTTCTTCTATTTGGATATCAGGAAAATGCAAAATAAACCTACTTTCAGTTTTTCTTCTCACTTCTTTCAGAATGGCTATCAATCATAAAACAAATAACAATAAATGCTAGAGAGTGTGTGGGGAAAGAACATCTCTTGTTCAATGCTGGTAAGAGTGTAAACTGGTGTAGCCACTGGGGAAATCAATATGGTAGTTTCTCAATAAGCTAAAAATAAGGTATCCATATGACCCAGCTATACCACTCTTGGGAATATTACCCATTCTGTATCCAACTGCTCAGCTACTTGCTTATCCATAGTTATTGCTCCTCTATACACAATAGCTAGAAGGTTGAATCAACTTAGATGTCCATCAAGTGATGAATGGAAAATGAAAGTATGGAATATACATTCAAGGAAATTTGATTCAACTGTAAAGAAGAATGAAATTTTGAAGTTCGTTAGTAAATTGTTGGAACTGGAAAAAAGTCTGAGTTAACCCAAGTACAAAACTACAAATTTCATATATTTTCTCTTTTATGTGGATATTGAATTCTAACTTTTTATTTGTGTATCCACATTGGACTGTAGGAAAACAAATGCAGGGATTTGAAAGGGCGAAAAATTTCTTTTAGCAGAAAATTATATAAATAAACCTCAGCAATCACTTTTAAATGTGAAATAAAGAATCCTAGGTGACAATTCTGATTATATGTAGTCTGAATTGAGGGAGAAGAAAACTTCGTCTTTGAAGGGGCCACTTTATAGTAATTGGTACCTTATAGGCTTCATTTGTGCCTTTGTGACAGAGTCAGTAAAATTGATTGAAAAGATAAAAACCTCAAAGTAATGGGATTGGCACTGTGCATTCTGTCTCTTCAGAAAGTTTTTTTTTTTGTATTCTTTTTTTTTTCCTTTTTAGTTTATTTATTATGATTTATTTACTTTGTATCCTGGCTGTGTCCCCCTCCCTCATCTCCTCCCAATCACACCCTCCTTCCTTCTTCTTCCCTTATGCCCCTCCCCTAGTCCACTGATAGAGTTCCCTAGTAAGGGGAGCAGGGGCTGTCTCTGGCATGAACTAAGTGGCTGGCTCTCTGATCATCTCGTCCTTGCCAGGCCACAGAGGAAGACAATGCAGCCAGTCCTAATGAGACATGATAGTCTAGGGTCCTCAGAGAGTTTTAATAAGTAGAAACTATATTTGAATTTAGATACTATTTGCTGTAAACTGACTAATAGTTCTTTTCTTTTTCTTTAACTGTATGGTATAGAGATAGTTGTAACTTACGCTTCATGGCTATTATGGTATTAGAGCCAATTCACTCTGCTCACTGTTCAAAAGCCATATTAACCAGGAGACAAAACTTGGTACAATTGAAATAAGGTTTATCTAGTGCTAGCATCCTGATAAGATTTGGAAAATTAGTGTTCTCTCATACAAAGACCATCATCTTAGGGAACTCAATGCCACCAAAGTGTTTTTATATAGAGAGAAAATTGGTACAGAGAGTAATGGGCAGAAAGTTAGAAAACTGGCATACATACTGTGACCTTCATGATCTAGTGTTTGTGTGTATGTATTTTTTTTTAGGCCAAATGGTGGCAGTTAATTATAACCTCTAATTCTTTACACAAACATTATATTTGTTCAAGTCAAACTGTAATGAATAATCTTGCTTGTCAACTTGACTGCATGCCGAATAAACTGAAACTAAAGCCAAGCCACTGGGGTACTCCTGTGAGAGATTAAAAAAATAATTAATTTACTTATTTATTCACTTTGCATTGCAATCATAGCCCCCTTCCTCTTCTTTTCACTGTCCCACACTCCCTCCTTCTCCTACCTCTCAGAAAATGGGGAGCTCCTCCCAAAAACTCACTCCAGAACATCAAGTTACATCAGCACTGAGTGCTTCCTTTTCCATTGTGGCCTGGTAATGCAGCCCCGCCAGGGTGAAGTGATCAAAAAGCACACAATAGAGTCCTTGTCAGAGACAGGTTCCATTCCACTTATTTAAGGACCCATATGAAGACCAAACTGCCCATTGGGTTTATATGTGTAGGGGTCCTAGGTCCAGTCCATGTGAGATCCTTGGTTGGTGTTTCAGTCTCTGCAAGCTCCACTGAGCCCAGGTTGGTTGGCTCTGGTTGTCCTCTTGTGGCATTCCTGTCCACTCCAGGTAGTTCTGCCTTTCCTCCCACTCTTCCTCAAGGCTTCTTGAGTTCTGCCCAATGTTTGGCTGTGAGTCTCAGGGTCTTTTCCAAACTATTGCTGGGTGGAGCTTCTCAGAGGACAGCTATGTTAGGTTCCCATCTGCAAGCATAGAAGAATGTCTTTAATAGTGTCAGGGGTTGGCTTTCTCCCTTAGTGTGGGTCTCAGGTTGGGCCAGGCATTGGTTGGGTGTTCTCTTTATCTCTGCTCTATCTTTATTCTTATACATCTTTTAGGCAAGATAAATTTTGGTTTAAAGTTTTTGAGGGTGATTATTGTTCCCCTCTCTACACTAGGAGTCCTGTCTGGTTAGAGAGTAGCCTCTTCAGTCTATATGACTTCTGCTACTAGGGGTCTCAGCTAGAGTGACTCTCATATGCCCCCAGGAGCCTACGCTGTTGTAGGTCTCCATCTTGTCTCAGAGATACCCCACCCATGATTTCCCTTCTCTCTGCATATCCCCCCATCTGATTCCCATCTTCATTTCCTTCAGCATTCCTTCTCCTATCCTGTTCCCTCTCTTCAACTACTTTCTCTGTTTATTCTGAGTGAGATGCGAATATTGCTAAGATCAAAAATCTCAAGTGACATCAAATGCTGGTGAGGATGTGGAACAAGGGGAACACTCCTCTATTGCTGGTGGAAGGACAAACTTTTACAACCATTTTGGAAATCAATACGGTGCTTTCTCAGGAAGTTAGTAATAGATCTATAGACCCAGCTATACCACTCTGGGGCATATACCCGAAAGATGTTCCACCATTCAACAAGGACATTTGCTCAATCATATTCATAGCAGCTTTATTTGTAATAGCCAGAAGCTGGAAACAATATAG
This sequence comes from Psammomys obesus, assembly GCF_907164565.1. Lineage (NCBI taxonomy): Eukaryota > Metazoa > Chordata > Mammalia > Rodentia > Muridae > Psammomys > Psammomys obesus. The sequence continues at coordinate 10,714,238 of NW_026585894.1, read as the reverse complement.
ATGTCCCTCAACTGAAGAATGGATACAAAAATTATGGCACATTTACACAATGGAATACTACCCAGCAGTTAAAAACCAAGGAAATCATGAAATTTGCAGGCAAATGAATAGAACAAGACAAGATTATCCTGAGTGAGGTAACCCCGAACCAGAAAGACATGCGTAGACTATACTCAGTTATAAGCGAATATTAGCCATATAATAAAGTATAATCATACTACAATCCACAGAACTAAAGAGGGATTTCCTTAATTAGATCATTTGAAGCAGGAAGACCCACTCCCAGTGTTAGCAGTACTTTCTGATGACAGCCCAAATAAAAGGAACTGAGGGAAGGAAACATTCCTTTCTCTGCTTGTCATGGCTTTCTCTTGCAAGTTCATCTACCTTGTTGTTGAGGTATTCCTTTACCAATATCACAAACAACTTTTTGACTATTTGAAGGGACCCTAAAGACCAGCTGCTCTTCAGGAATCTCCTAGGCCTTCACTGCCTCATTGAGACTGCTGAGACACCCAGTCTGAGCAACTACTGAATGCTTAGCCTCTTCAGTGTGAGACAACCATTGTTGGACTACCCAGTCTGCATCCTGTAAACCAATCAAATAAATCCTCTTTAAATATGCACCCATTCTATCAGTTCTGTTCCTTTAGAGCCTGACTAATATACAAGCCTTATAGCTGTTTACATATGTTATATTAGTCGATGTTCAGGACAAGAAAATAAAGGAGGATGTCACATATTGATATCTGGTGTTGAAGCCCACCAGAAGAGTTGGTTTCTGTAAATGTAAACAATGGTTACTCAGCACTTCAAGTTTTACTCATTTAGATGGTTATTTTTTTTTCTTTGAAATTTAGAATGGCAGCTTATATTCACAAAACTCACTTATTTGGTAGGTCCACTGAATGATAGACAATTACAAAGAAATACATTTCAACATTCTTTAAGGATGATTAAATCTAGTGATGAAAAAAACTCTAAATATACTAAACAGAATTACCTTCATTCCTTAAAGAGCACACCAGGATGCATACAAACAGCAGTGAGGACAGTGCTGGTAGTAGAATATATTCTATTTTTCTTTCCAGACAAACAAAACTTTAGATTTCTACAACAAGGACTCCAGGACTTCAAGATAAGAATTAATATGAACTCAGAGGCTTTAAGGCTTAACTAGAATTCTGATCTAGGACAGCAGACTGTGTAAGCTGCTGTTGCTAAACTGTACCCTGTAAACATTGCATACAGAGGGAATTTGCTTGTCAACTGAACTGGCATTTTTTGTGCAGTAAGATTGTCTTTCTGTCAGCAGAGTGCATCCTGGAAAAAGATCAGCATCTCAAAGGAGTGTGATCTGCATGTGTAAGGAGGGGAAGAGGGGAAAATTCTCAAAGAAAAAGAACTTGTGAGGTTTTTCAATTGTGCTCAAGGTTAAAAAAAAAAGACTTCTAAAACAAGACTTCTAAAACTGCATTTAGTTCAAGGATAATGAATGTTTTGGGTTTTTTTGTGATACTTTTAAAAATTATTTTTGTTAACTAAAATTTATTCACATTGTATCCTGCCCCTTCTCTAGTCTCCTCCCAATCCCACCCTCTTCTTTCTTTATTCCCCTCCCTTAGTCCACTGATAGGGGAGGACCTCCTCCATTTCTACCTGACCATAGCCTATCAGGTCTTATCAGGAATTGGCTGCATTGCCTTCCTCTTGGCAAGACTCAAATCACCAGGGGGAGGTGATCAGAGAGCCTTCCACTGAGTTCATGTCAGATATACTCTTGCTCCCCTTACTACGGTTCCCACTTGGAGACTAAATCTATGGGCTATATCTGAGCAGGGGTTTTTGGTCCTCTCCATTCATGGTCCTTGGTTGGGGTAGCAGTCTCTGCAGGGCTCTCAGAGCCCAGTTGTGTTTTTTTGTTTGTTTGTTTTGTTTTTGTTTTTGTTTTTGGCTCTTTTGGTCTCCTTTTAGAGCACTTGTTCCCTCCAGGTCATTCTATTTTATCCCTTTTTCATAAAATTCCATGCACTCAGCCCAAAGTTTGGCTACGAGTCTCACCCTCCACTTCAATACCTCCATCAGAACAGACTTTCAGAGGCCCTCTGTGGTAGGCTTCTGTCCTGTTCCCTATCTTGTCCTGCTTCTAATGTCTATCGCATGTACCCTTCTGAATGAGGATTGAGCATCTTCCCTGGGTTCTTCCTTGATGTTTAGCTTCTTTAGAAGTATTGATTTTAGTATGTTTATCCTGTATTATATGTCTAATAGCCACTTATGAGTGAGTATATGCCATTTGTCTTTCTTTTTCTTCATTACCTCACTCAAGATGACTTTTTCTAATTCCCACCATTTGTTTGCAAATTCATGATTTCCTTGTTTTTAATAGTGGAGTGGTACTCCATTGTGTAAATGAACCACACTTTGTATATCCATTCCTCAACTGAGGGACATCTAGGTTCTTTCCAGATTCTAGCTATTACTAATAGAGCTGCTACAAACATGGCTAAATAAGTATATTTCTTGTGTACTTGAGCATATTTTGGATATATGCCTAGGAGTGGCATAGCTGAATCTTGAGGTAGCACAATTCCTAATTTTCTGAGAAAGCTTCAGATTGATTTCCAAAATGGATGTAGAAGTTTACATTCCCACCAGCAAAGGAGGAGGGTTCCCCTTTCTCCACAACCTCTCCATCATGTGTTGTCACTTGAGTTTTTGTTCTTAGCCATTCTGATGGGTGTAAGGTAAATTCTCAGTGCCATTTTGATTTGAATTTCCCTGATGACTAAGAACATTGAACATTTCTTTAAGTGTTTCTCTGCCATTCCATATTGCTCTATTGAGAATTCTCTGTTTAACTTTGTACACCAGTTTTTAATTGGATTACTTGGTTTGTTGGTGTTTAACTTCTTCAGTTCTTTATATATTTTGCATATTAGCCCTATATCAGATATAGGGTTGGTGAAGATCTTTTCCTAATCTCTAGTCTGTAGTTTTGTTCTGATGACATTGTCCTTTGCTTTACAGAAACTTTTCAGTTTCATGAGGTTCCATTTATTGATTGCTGATTTTAGAGACTGTGCTATTGATGTTCTGTTCAGCAAGTTGCCTCCTGTGACAAAGAGTTCAAAGCTCTTCCCCATTTTTTCTTCTAACACATTTAGTATGTCTGGTTTTATGTTGAAGTCTTTGATCCAGTTGAACATTAGCTTTGTTCTGGGTGACAAATATGGATCTATTTGCATTTTTCTACATGTAGAAATCCAATTAGACCAGCACCATTTGTTGAAGATGCTATCGTTTTTCCATTGTATGGTTTTGGCTTCTTTGTCAAAAATAAAGTATTCATAAGTATGTGGGTTTATTTTTGGTTCTTTGATTCGATTCCAATGATCTTCCAGACTATTTCTTGCCAGTACCATGAAGTTTTTATTACTGTTGCTCTTTAGTACAGCTTGAGATCACAGATGGAGATACCTCCAGAATATTTGTTATTGTACAGGATTGTTATAACAATTCTGTTTTTTTTTTATTTCCATATTAAATTGAGAATTGTTCTTTCAAGTTCTGTAAAGAATTGTGTTGGTATTTTGATGGGAATTTCATTGAAACTTTAGATTGTTTTTGGTAGGACGGCCATTTTTACTCTGTTAATCCTAACAATCCATGGACATGGGAGATCTTTCTATCTTCTGATATCTTCTTCAATTTCTTTCTTCAGAGACTTGAAGTTTTTTTCATACAGGTTTTTCACTTGCTTGGTTAGAGTCAAATCAACGTACTTTATGTTATTTGTGACTGTTGTAAAGGTTGTTGTTTCCCTAATTTCTTTCTCAGCTATATTTTCTTTTGTACATAGGAGGGATACTGATATTTTTAATGTAATTTTGTATCCAGTCACTTTGCTGAAAGTGTTTATCAGCTGAAGGAGTTTTCTGGTAGAATATTTGTGGTCACTCATGTATACTATCATATCATCTGCGAATAGTGATACTTTGACTTTTTCCTTTCCAATTTGTATCCCCTTGGTCTCCATTGATCTTTTTCTCTAGCTAGGACTTCAAGAACTATGTTGAACAGATAGGGAGAGAGCCAGTAGCCTTGCCTTGTCCCTGATTTCAGTGGGGGTGATTAAAGATTTTCTCCATTCAGTTTGATGTTGGCTTGTTGAATGTTGCCTTTTCTATGTTTAGATATGTGCATTGTATCCCTTATCTCTCCAAAACTTTAACTATGAATGTGTGAGTGTTGGGTTTTGTCAAATGCTTTTTCAGTATCAAAGAGATGACCAAGTGTTTTTTTTTTTCCTTCTGTTTGTTTCTGTGGTGGATTACATTGATGGATTTCCATATATTGAACCACACCTACATGTCTTGAATGAAGCCTACTTTTTCATGATATCTTTTATATGTTTTTGGATTTGGTTTGTGAGTATTTTATTGAGTATTTTGACATCAATGTTCATAAGAGAGATAGTTCTGAAGTTCTCTTTTTTGTTGAACTTTGTGTAGTTTAGGTATCCACACATCTGTGCCATCATAGAATGAGTTTGGTAATGTTCCTTCTGTTTCTATTTCAGGGAATAGTTTGAAGAATATTGGCATTAGGTCTTCTCTGAAGGTCTGGTAGAATTCTAAGCATCAGACCCTGTTTTGTTTTGTTTTGTTTTGTTTTGTTTTGTTTTGTTTTTGCAGGAAAACTTTGGGTGTCTGGTTCTATTTCCTTGGGGACTGTCTTGGTTTAGCTTTGGTAAATGGAATCTCTCAAGAAAATTGTCCATTTCATTTAGATTTTCCAATTTTGTGGCATATAGGCCTTTGAAGTAGGACCTAATTATTCTTTGAATTCCCTCAGTGTCTGTTGTTATATTCCCCTTTTTGTTTCTGATTGTGCTGTTTTGAATAGTTTCTCTCTGCCTTTTAGTTAGTTTAGCTAAGGGTTCGTCTATCTTGTTAATTTTCTTAAAGAACTACCTCTTGGTTTCATTGATTCTTTGAATTGTTCTCTTTGTTTCTAGTTTACTGATTTCAGCCCTGAGTTTGATTATTTCCAGCCATCTACTCTTCTTGGGTGTGTGTACTTCTTTTATTTCTAAGGTTTTCATGTATGCCATTAATTTGCTTGTATCGGATGTCTCAAACTTCTTTCTGAAGGTATTTACTGCTATCAAATTTCTTCTTAGCACTGCTTTCATTGTGTCCCAGAAGTATGCATAGGATTTGCCTTCATTTTTCATTGAATTTTAGGAAGTCTCTAATATCTTTTTTTTTTTTTTAATTTCTTCTCTGATCCATCTGTAGTTGAGTACAGAGTAGTTTAATTTCCAGGCATGTTTAAGTTTTTTGTTATTTCTGTTGTTGTTGAGGTCTAGTTTTAGGCCAAGATCGTCTGATCAGATATAAGGAATTATTTCAATCTTCTTCTATCTGTTGAGGCTTGTTTTGTGCCTGCCTATATGGTCCATTTTTGGTAAGGTTCCATTGGGTGCTGAGAAGAAGGTATACTGTTTGGGTAAAAAGTTTGAGTTTGGGTAAAAAGTTCTGTAGGTCCACTTGATTTAAGATCTATATGTTGTTATTTTCCTATTTAACTTCTGTCTAGATGATTTGTCCCTTGATGAGAGTGGAGTGTTGAAGTCTTCCACTATTAAAGTGTTATGATTGATGTTTTGTTTGAGCTTCAACAACGTTTCATTTAAGAATGTAGGTGCTCTTGTATTTGGGACATAAATGTTACAGAACTGTGATGACCTTGTGATGGATTTTTTTTCCTTTGATGAGAATGAAGTGTCCCTCCTCATCTTTTTTTGATTAATTTTGGTTGAAAGTGTTTTTTTTATTAGATATTAGGATAGCTACATCAGCTTGTTTTCTGTGTCCATTTGCTTGAAAACCTGTTCCATCCCTTTACTCTGAGATAGTGTCTGTCTTTGTTGCAGAGGTATGTTTCTTGGATGAAGCAGAATGTTTGATCCGCTTCCAGATCCACTCTGTTTGTCTGTGTCTTTTTATTGGAGAGTTGAGTCCATTGATGTTGATAGATAATAGTGACCAATGAATGTCATTTTATTGTGGAGTTGATGGTGTTACTATTAGCTGTTTTCTTTTAATTTTTAGTTGTGAAGTTATTTATGTCCTGGTTCTCTTGGGTGTAGTTGATTTCATTGGAGTGGAGCTTTCCTTTCAGTATCTTCTGTAGGTCTGGTTTGCTGTGTAGAAATTGCTTAAATTTAATTTTGTCATGGAATATTTTGTTTGTTCCATTTATGTTGATTGGAAATTTTCCTGGTTATAGTATTCGGGGTTGACATCTGTGTTTGTTAGAGTCTGCATGCCATCTGCCAAGGTCCTTCTTGCTTTCATAGTTTCTGTTGAAAAGTCTGGTATGATTCAGATAGGTCTCTCTTTTTGTTACTTGTCCTTTTTCCCTTGCTGTTTTTAATATTTTTTCTTTGTTCTATAGATTTAGTGTTTTGACTATTATGTGAAATGAGTTATTTCTTTTCTGGTCTAGTCTATGTTTAAAATAGGAAAATTTAGTATTTTTATAATAGGAAAATTTTCTTCTATGATTTTCTTGAGAATATTTTCTGGACCTTGGAGCCTGGCTTTTTTTCTATTCCTACTATACTTAGATTTCTTGTTTTCCTTGATTTCTTGGATATTTTGTGTTTGTAACTTTTCCATTTTTTATTTTTTTTCTTTGAGCAATACTTTAGTTTCTGCAATTGTATCTTCAGTGCCTGAGAGTCTCTCTTCCATCTATTTTATTCTATTGATGATGCTTACCTTTGTGGTTTCTGATCTCTTATTTAAGTTCTCCAGCTCTAGGGTTTTCTCTGCTTATGTTTTCTTTATTGATTCTAATTCTGTTTTCATGTCTTGCATCATTTTCTTCACCTGTTTGACTGTGGATTCCTGTTTTTCCATGATTACATTTATTTTTTTATTTTTTATTTTTGTATTTCCATTGATGTGGCTATTTTTGCCTGTTTCTTTGAGAGCCTTATTTATTTCCCCTTTATGTGCATCTATTTGTGTAGCTACATTTGCCTGTATTTGTCTTAGCGTTTTCTTCATTTCTTCTTTATATGTCTCTTATATCTCGTTAAGAAGACCTTTAAAATCATTTTCCTGTGTTTCTAATTAATTAAAATATCCATTGATTTTGGTGGTTGTTGATAAAGCCATGATGCCCTGATTTTTGTCGGATGTGTTCTTATGCCAGCCTCTAGCCATCTGATGGTCTGTAGCCTATGCTGTTTGTTCCTGGAGCCTGTAGTGCAGATTGGGTCCCTCTGTCTCTGGAGTCTGGAGTACTCTTCAAGAAGATGAGAAAGATCCACTGGTTTGAGAGTCGGTGTTGGTGTTTCAGATGCAGGTAAGGGAGCAAGGACTCAGGAGCATGTGCTCAAGTGGAAGGGTATGCATAGGAGTGTGCCTGTTGAGAAGGGTGAAGTCTGGATTCAATCTGTCCCAGCTCAGGGGTTGTCCCCTGTAGCCCAGGAAGCCTCAGTGTTGATGCTCTGGCTTCAGCTGCCCATCCACTCACCAGTTTTAGAGTTTTGGATTCTCTGCCCTCCAGAAATGGTGAGCACTGGTCGCTGCCATTTTCGAGTCCATGTTTTTCTTTTTCTTTGTTTTGTAGAAATTGAAAGATAAACACTTTAAAGTTTGAGAAAAAAATCTATAACTTTAGCAATATCGAAGAGGGAAAAATAACTTATTAAAAAAGGAATCTGTAAGGGTTTTAAATTTTCACCAGTCTCTCCGGTGAATTCTTTGTATCTTTATAGATGAATTACAACCAATGGAAGAGATATTTTAAAACCACTAAGTAGTGGTACATTACAGGCAATGTAAAGAACACAAGGAGCTGCGACGGACACACAAGGGTTCAAAGCTCTTCTCAAATGTTTACTCCTTTCTACATCTCAGAATCACTTCTGTTAAACACTGGCCTGATTAATGCTATGCCATGCTGATAGGCAAATTAAGTGATGTCTGTAAAGTTCCTGATACTTTTGAAGTGACTAAAAAATGTTTGTTGAATAATTTGAGACAACTGATATTTTGAAGGGTTTTTTTTTCTTAGTAACACTCTAAGGATATTGTGATTTTTTTATATTTATTTTTTTATTATTTATTTATTTATTTATTTATTTATTGCTTTCTGATAGCAGTTACCTTACACTGTACAGTCAAGGGCCATGTATTTGTGATTCTTTGTTATCAGTTCCTCACTATGTATGCAGAGGATTTTTATTATATACCTTTTACTTGCTTTTTTTCAGCAAGTAATTTCCTCTTCCTTAGTCTGATCCTTTCACAGTTGTGCTCTTCAATTCTATTTGTCTTCTCTTTTCAGAGAATGTCTTTTGCAGATACTTTAGGGCCAGGGATTTTACAGTTAATTATGAGAGCCTTATTTCAGTACAAGTCTTGGAGAAGAAATGGTGCCAGGAGCTCAGAACATAGTGGGCAGCCAAATATTTGTAGAATGAATTGATTGTAAACAGGATGCAATACAGGCAAAAAGAAAAAAAAATTATGCAAAAAGGAATGCAGCTAATAGTTAATCTTTATTACAGTTGTCAAATACCTAGTACATGTACATTATGAAACACACTTGCAGAAGTGAGGTAAATTTACCAATGCATCAACTAAAAATTTTATATGAACTGAAACCTTTTGGTTTCAAAATTCACATTTATAAGTTTCAGAATGAAATAAGGTAACTATATCATATATTGTAGAAAAACTGGGAATGACGTTGGTGGCAACAACTTATAAGTAAATATCTAATATTTATGCCCTAAATAAATGAATATTCATACTTAATGAGATATACAAATACTATAAAAGCTTCATATTTGTTCAGGTCAAGTCAGATTTTTTTTTTCCAAATATATTTATTTCAAAGCCTTTTTGCATTTAGAATTTCAGATGCTGCAATCGGTGGTAGACACTTGCAAGAACTAAGTGTTTCAGATTCAAAGAAGGAAGGCTACTTGCATGTGCCATGCTGCTGAGATCGAGAAGAATGAGAGACAAGGCAGAGGGACAGAAAGAGACAGAAATTTATGGAATTGATTCACAAGGATTTATAGAAGAAATTAAATTAAAAGTTGGAAGGCTATACATGCATGTTAGAGACTGGGGGTTCAAGTTCACAGGCCACTCGCTAGAAAATTCTTTCTTCCTTGGAAAAAGTCAATCTTTGTCATATTGAGGCATTCAACTGGTTGGAAGAGGCCCACTCATATTATGGAGGGCAACTTGTTTTGCTAGGTCAATTAATTTAACTGTTAATCTCATTCAAAAATTCTCTTACAGAAACACACAGAAGAATTTCTTGTCCTGATATCTGAACATCATGGTCAAGGTTAACAACTATAGAATTAAACATAATGTTTAATTAAAAATAATTTATCTATCTCAAGGTCAGTGTATCAACAGCCAGATTTTCATCTACCTATATATATTTTCATTTCAAAAAATGAGAATGTTAAAATTTTGGAGATTATTATTTTGCTTACCAGAATGTATCTGTAAAAATTGAATAGCCACCTTCCAGAGGAGCAGTGTTCATAGAGATAACACTTTGATTATTACCTCCTCAAGTCATGTAAATTGAATGTGATAGTCTAGAAGACAGTTGTCTAAATCAGATATTAGGCATGCTGTCAATAGGAGAAACTGCTAGGCCACAGAGAAAGAAGATCCAGACAGTACTGATGAGACCTGAAAGGATAGGGGAAGGTAGTAGGGGAGGAGATCCTCTTGTATCAATGGACTAAGGGAGAGACATAGAGGGAAAGAAAGAGTGAGGGTGGGAGCAGGAGGAGAAGATGGAGGTAGCCACAAAGGGGACACAAAGAGAATAAATTATAATAAATAATAATAATGATGATGATAATGATAAAGGAAAAAAAGAAAAACTGTATAGTCAACCTTTTTCAGTTTCAGTGTTTTAGATAGTGATGAAATCTGTATAAATAAATAAATCATCTAGCACACAGGATGTGAGCAGTCCCCAGTAATCTATGTGAGTTACAGTGTGAAGTATGGAGGGCAGAGTTGTTACCAGATTTGGGGTCACAACCTGTGTCACAGTAAGCCAAGTTTGTTTGTCCATCTTCAGTAAGCTAATTAAAGTATTAAAATTAATAGCAAAAGCAGAAAAAAAGATTAATTTAACAAGTCACATTGGAAAGAGGGAAAAGAGATTCAATGATCTTCCTCCTTAAGGCCATCACCATGGTCCCGTTATGAGATTAAGGTTTAAGTAGAGGGTCAGAGTTATGCATATCTAAACAGTCCAGGTCAATGTGAGATCCTGCCCTTCATTGATTCATAATTTACTCTCCTGAAAAGAAATCTGACATGTTGTAAATCTCTTTCAAGGAGAAAAGTTTCTCTTATGACCCTGTGCTGGCTGCTTTGTTTTTGTTTGACCAATTTGACACAAACTAAAATCATCTCAGAAGAGGGAATCTCAGTTTTGAAACTGCCTCTATCATAATGGCTTATAAGTAAGTCTGTGATTAATTATTGATGTGGGAAAACCCAGCCCACTGTGGACAGTGCCACCCATAAGCAGGCTGTCCTAGGCTATATAAAAATCAGAGTGAGTCATGTAGACAAGCCAGTAAGCAGCTTTCTTCTTCTATGGTCTTTGCTTGAGTTTTTGCCTCCAGATCTCTGCCTTGTCTTTAAGATGGACTGTGATAAGAACTTGTAAACAGGTTCCGAGGTTGTTTCCTATTTTCTTCTTCTGGCTTTCAGAGGCCCTCTGTAGCAGGTTCCGAGGTTGTTTCCTGTTTTCTTTTTCTTCTGATGTCCATCCTCTTTGCCTTTCAGGATGGGGATTGAACATTTTAGTTAGGGTCCTCTCTTTTGCTTAGTTTGTTTAGATGTACAGATTTTAGTGGGTTTATTCTATGTTGTATGTTTATATGAGTGAGTATATACCATGCGTGTCTTTTTGCTTCTGGGACAACTCACTCAGGATGATCCTTTCCAGGTCCCACCATTTACCTGCAAATTTCATGATTTCCTTATTTTTCATTGCTGCCTCTGCCGTGCAGACTGTCAAAGTAGATGCTGAGCCTGATGGCCAACTGACAGGCAGAGTGAATGGAATTTTATGTAAGAAGTGGGAAATAGTAAGAGCTGGAGAGGAGAGGAACTCCACAAGGAGAGCAACAGAACAAGAAAATTTGATCACAGGGAACTTCCCAGAGACTCATACTCCAACCAAGGATTATCCATGGAGATAACATAGAACCCTGACAATGCAGCCACTTCTGATGAGAACTGATAGTCTAAGATCAGAAAGAAGGAGAGGAGGACCTCCCCTATCAGTGGACTTGGGGAGGGGCATGCATGCAGAAAGGGGTGGAGGGTGGGGCCGGGAGGGGAGGAGGGAGGGACTTATGGGGGGATACAAAATGAATAAAGTGTAATTAATAAAAAAAAGAATTTGTAAACAAAATAAACTCTTTTTCCCAAGTTGCTTTTGGTAATGTTATTTATCATAGCAACAGAAAGAAAACAGGAAGCTCAGGCTTTATTCTTTCTCGTCTCTAAGAATGAGATTTCTGGGAGAATTAAAATTACCTAGGGTCTGTTTTGTCAATAAGCTAAGAGTCAATCAGAAGGACACAGGTGTCTCTTTAGAATACCTTCTTCTATGGCAGATCTGTTAAATTGTTAGATTTTTAATTCCATGTTTCATGGAACGATGGTTTCTTGTAGAGTCTCTCAGACAACATAGCTTATGCAACACAACTCTCTGGGCATTCTATTGAATTAAGCAAGAAAGTGGCATTTCTTGTTCTGGGCGTGGGGTGGGGAATGCTGTGAGACTTCATAAACTATCCCTAGTTTAGTCTCAAAGTAGGGATTTCTCTGTTCTAGTTTGGAAGTTAAATATAATCACTGTAGCTATGGAACCAGTTTGTCTATATCTTTCTGCAAATGAACATTTTTATTTTTATTTTTTTAATATGAGAAATACAGGAAAATGTTAACATATCCTAAATTTCATTGTTTTGTTTTTCCACAGAATGCACAAAAAACCAAACATCTTCTAAATATTCAAATCAGCAGAGATGTACCTTTACTAAAATTTACTCTACTTCCTCCCATCCCAAACAAAGCTGAGGAAGCTAAGCAGGAGAGAAAAATACAAGTCTGCCATTAATTCAAACTAATCCAGGAAATGAAGGAATAAAGTATCCCTCTTTTTCAGCAGCTGTAAAAAAGACTCATTTATCACTGTTTGCAAAACCTCAATGAGGCAAAGCTCTATCTCTCAACCCTTTCAATTCCTACAGAGAACAGCCACACTAGATGCTTTGTGGTAGTGAAGAGAGTCATTACCAGTGACAGTTAAGTAAATTGGTAAAAATTCTGCTGTCAGTGTATAATGACTATTTAGTTCTTTTTAATGTCCTCTGCAGCTTGTTTCTGGCTTCCTATAGCTCAGGGCAGGGGCAATGCTTCTAGTTTCTATGTTCATTGGCTTTTATTAAGAGCTAGGAAGTTTGATCTAGATTAAAACAGTGCTAGTAAGCTTGGAGAACACAGAGAAAGGTCAGCAGGTTAGATGAGCAAATTGCCACCAAATGGAGGATGTGACCTCAATTTTTCTGTTAGCAGGGATGACTTAGGGCTGTAAAGTTCTTGGGAACACAGCAATTGTTCAAAAGTGAGGAATATGAAAAGAAATAGCCTGAAATTATTTGGAGCTTATAAGTCCTTATCTAAATGCCAACTGGGTCATTTGTTACTGTAGTTAACAAAACTGTTAAGTCTGGTTGGACCCAAAGCCTAGGCTTATTCTATTTTACCACATCATTAAATTATGCTTAATGATTTCTGCTTAATACAGAATACATTTTAGTTTAGAATGAGGGTAATCTTACACATTTATATAAAAATTTTTTACTATCATTTATTACAATTTATTCAATTTGTGTCCCCTTCCTCATCTCCTCCCAATCCCACCTCCTTTCCTCTTCTCCCCCTATGCCCATCCCCTAGTCTACTGATAGGGGAGGTCCTCTTCCTTTCCTATTTGACCCGAGCTTATCAGGTCTCATCAGGACTGGTTGCATTGTCTTCCTCTGTGAACTGGCAAGGCTGCACCCCCCAGGGGAAGGTGATCAGAATGCCTACTCTCCTTAATAGGGACCCCACTTGGAGACTGAAGCTATGGGCTACATCTTAGCTAGGGTTTTAGGTCCTCTCAATGCATTGTCTTTGGTTGGGGTATCATTTTTTCAGGGGCTGCAGGACTCAGTTTTTATGGCTCTGTTGGTGTCCTTTTGGAGCTCCTTTTCCCTCCAGGTCTTTCTAATTCCCCCTTCTTTCATAAGACATTTGATCAACCATGTTTGTAGCAGATCTATTCATAATAGCCAGAATCTGGAAACAACCCAGATGTGCCTCAAGGGAGGAATGGATACAGAAATTGTGGTAAATTTACACAATGTAATATTACTTAGCTATTAAAAACAAGAACATCATGAAATTTGCAGGCAAATGGTAGGAACAAGAAAAGACCATCTTGAGTGAAGTAACCCAGAAGCAGAAAGACACACATGGTATATACTCACTCATAAGGGGATATTAGCCACATAATATAGAATAAACATACTAAAATCAACATGCCTAAAGAAGCTAAACAACAAGAAAGACCCTAGGAAGATGCTCAATATTCATTCAGAAGGGCAAATGGTATAGAAAGCAGAAGCAGAAGACAGGGACCAGGACAAGAACCTGCTACAGACTGCCACTAAAAGACTGTACTGATCAAGGAATTGAAGCTGAGATTCATAGCCAAACTTTGGGCAGAGTACAAGGCATCTTGTATCAATATTTGAGGTAAAAATAAAACTGTTTTTTTTTTTTAATTTTGGTGTGATGCAACTCCTTCAGTATCAGCCTTTGTGAGTCTGAGGCAAGTGCATCACATTCTGAGGTCTAACTAAGCACACAATGAGAATGAGGTTCCCAGGAGTGATCCTGAGACCCCACACTTATTAGTGGCACTGTTAGCATTTGATGGTTGTGGACAGAGGTAAGGGAAAGTCATTCTTTTGAGATATGGCTGCTGATAGGATGCTCATGCTCGAGTGAATGGTCACACATTCCTATGTACATAGGCAGTACTAATTAGAATTAGGGGGTTATTCATATATATATATATATATATATATATATATATATATATGAATATAAACTAATATAAAAGAAGACATAAATCTTGCAGAGAAATGTGATATCATTAGTAGGCTAGTTGGAGTGATGGATCGATGCAAGAAATACATATTGTATAAATGAATTTAATTGTAAAATAAAAAAGTATTAAAAGCAGCAATGAAACCCTTTTAAAACAAACATCTTTTTGCTCATAGTTTAAAGGCTTTTGTTGAAATATTAGCACAAAGAAGTTGCTGTACCATATTTATAGAAATAATTTATTATTTTAATGTGCCCATGTATTTTCAGCCATCAGGCATTCATATTCTAAGGGAGGAGTGACTAGACTATTTTGTAAAGTGAATTAAGACTATTTTGAGTAGACTATTTTGTAAAGTGAATAAAGACTATTTTGTATAGTGAATAAAGATTTTAGATTTTGTTGGATTGTCTCTATCCTATAATACTCTCAACTCTGCTATTTACAACAAAAGCACCTAGAAACATTTGGGTGTTTTCTAATAGCTTTAATTGATAAAAACACCTGGAAGGCCAGATTTGACCCAGGGGCAAGTGTGTTGACTCTTCATCTAAGAGGCAAGAAACATTTTCAGTTGACCTGCTCAATGTTGATAGCAACTGGTAAAAAATTAGAGCAATAAGAAGGCCAGTCACTCAGTCTGTTAAAGTAGGAATTTAGCTGTCTAAGTCATTTTCTCCTCTGCTTTTTGAACAATTCTTGTATTCTGAAGGTATTTTGTTTTCTTGTTATACTGCATTATGCTACCATGCCATAGGAATCCCTGTGAAACAGAAATAAAACCAGAGTCTGTCACAGATTAGGCCTCTTTGGACCTCAGTTGAGATAAGATAATTTTTCACAAATTGTCTTATATATATTGGTATGGAAAATTCAATATTTTTCACATCTTTAATAAAGAATCACAAATTCCCAACCAAGAAAAAATGGGTAAGCTGGCTTCATCACTGCTACAAGTGGAGGGCAGCAAATAACAGGTTCTGTTCTCTTGCTGTTAAAGAAAGGAAGCATTAGACTATCAAGTTTAATTGTGGTAATTTTCTTCTTTATTTAGAAAAAAAATGTTTCTCTCCCCCATTTCTGTAATTCTTAAGTCAAATTGCTACCAAGGTTTAAAACTTAATCTTAATACAAATATCAGTTGCACACAAGTGAATTATGTAGTTCTTCATGTCTTTTCATATTGAAGGGTAGAAGTTATCATAGGGAAGACCCATGACTCAAGGATTTATTCATAACGGGATTTGTCCTGCTGCTGTGGGGAAACCTGTCTAGTTAGTTGTTACATTTACTCTGCAGCTTCATGATAAAATTGGAACAGTTTTCAGAGTTGGAGTCAATGAACCACACACTTGTTTATAAGAAGTTACACAGATAGTGCAAGCCCTCTTGATTAATTTTTTCAAGAGGAAGAAAAAAAGGATCAATGGGAAAAATAATTTCAGAGGAAATTGTGTTGTGTCCATTAGACAATATTTTGAAATAACTTACGTGACTAGAATATGTTTGCCTTTTAGTCAGGAAGTCATTCCTGATTGTACAAGTGAGAACCGTATCCCAGATTCACATTTTTTTCTTTCGTTTTTTTTTTTTCTTCTGAAAATGGAAACTTTTTGTCCAAACTCTTTTTTTGGTTCTTATAAACATGCAGATAGTTTATGTTTTGAGCCTCCTGAATTGCATACATTTTTCTTGTATCCATTTAGTAAATATTTATTAAGTACTTATCCTGTGTTGGTGTTATATGCACAAACAGCAGTTAACTTAGAAAGTTTGTATTCCAGTGGAGGAGACAGAGCTTGAATAATTAATCATCCTAATAAATAAATAATTCCAAAGTGCAGTGAGAGCTATGATAGAAAAGTACACTGCTCTTAGAGCTTATATAAGGGAGAACTGACCTAGTCTGGGAGTGAGGGTTGCTTCCTAGGAAAGTGATCATTTGGGCTAAGATGAGAACAGGAATTGTCATTTACCATACAGAGTAGGGGTCAGGCTGTGCTAGGTACAGAGGAGTGCCATTTGTGGGTGTCAGAGGACAAATTTCAGTACTCAGTTCTGCACAAAGAACTCTTACCTGCTAAACCATTTAACTGGGCCTTAAAACTATAACATATGAGAATGAACATAATTTGGTGTGTATATCCTAAACAAAATGCTAAGTTCATGCTTATCTCTTTGTTGTAGAAAAGACTCTTTAGAATATGATATGGGGCAACCCATAGTTATTATATGATCTGATATATATATATATATATATGTATATATATATATATGTATACATATGTATATATATGAAAAGGTATTGTGTAACAGAGAGAAAGCACTAAACTAATGGGAAGCTGCCAGAGTCTATCTTATTTCTCCTACTAGGTTAGTAGTACAAACTCAGGCAAGCCACAACCTCTAGGAATTCTAGTTTCTTAATTTATAAGGCAGGAATTTTTAATATCCTTCCTATGTATTTAGCATTGTCAATATCTAATTAATCTGTTGTCTGTACAAAATATACCCAGATGGCAGCAGTTAATGTTTCTTAATGCTCTCACTGATACCTCACTGGTGCAACCATTTTTCTTGGATTATAGCAGTGCCAGACTGTTTTCCCTTTCCTATCATTGCTATGCAGCCCCAGAACTCCAATGTGAATGGTGAAACCATGGTGATAGAAGTAAGTCAGATCATAGCAGAACTTACTACTCTGCTCCAGATCTTCTAGTGGCTAGCTAATTCACTTGCAGATAAAGCCAATGTATTCCTTCATGATGTCTACAAGTCTCCCTATGGTGTGCCTGCTTTTGTTGACATTGTTACCTCTTCTGATCCAGCCTTAGCAATGCCCATGAAAAACTAGGCAAGATCGCACCTCAGGTATTTTTACTAGTCTCTGTCAGTAACAGTAAGATATAGAACTGTGTGGCCAACACCCACATTTCCTTCTAGTCTCTGTCCACATCAATGTTTTGAATAAAGATTTTGGTGGACTGGGCTACATAATACAACAACCATCCTTCCTCACATCTGGGAATACCTTACTTTGATCTATCTTCTTCTTCATTTCCCACAGCACTCTTGGCTGTTAAACACATCATGGTTTTTTATTGAGGTTATTTATTGAGGGACCTTAAAGTTTGTTGCATCAACTAGAACATTTTTTAGAGCAGAAATGCATGGTTTTAGATTATACCAGTGTAGTATAGACAAATAGGAACTAGTCATTTATGAAAATGTTTTTAAATTAATTTCCTTGCTAGACCTAACGAAATACGAAATTTGTAGATTTTGTTGGTAACTTATTTGTCTCATTAACAATTACAGTGCCCAGAACATAGTAGGTTATTAATAAACATTTTGAGTAAATGGATGAATTAGTTATAGGTAAGAAAGATATAAGACATCCAGTAGTGTAAATTATGGTATATTTACACAATGGAATACTACCCAGCAATTAAAAACAAGGCAATCATGAAATTTGCAGGCAAATGATGGGCTCTAGAAAATATCATCCTGAATGAGGTATCCTAAAAGCAGAAAAATACACATGGTATATACTCACTCATAAGGGGATATTAGACATACAATATAAGATAATCATACTAAAATCTGTACAACTAAATAAGCTAAGCAAGAAGGAGGACCCTGAGTAAGATGATCAATCCTCACTTAGAAAGGCAAACAGGATAGACATTGGAAGAGGGGAAAAAACAGGGAACAGGACAGGAGCCTACCACAGAGGGCCACTGAAAAACTCTATCCAGCAGTGTATCAAAGCAGAGGCTGAGGCTCATAACCAAACTCTGGATAGAGTGCAGAGAAATTTATGAAAGAAGGGGGAGATAGGTTACCTGCTCATTAAATAATTAGATGATAAAAAAAGAAAGGGGAGATAGAAAGACCTGGAGTAGACAGGAGCTCCACAAGGAGAGCAACACAACCTAAAAATCTGGGCACAGTGGCCTTTTCTGAGACTGGTACTCCAACCAAGGACCATGCATGGAGGTAACCTAGAACACCTACTCAGATGTAACCCATGGCAGCTCAATATCCAAGTGGGTTCCCTAGTTAGGGGAAAAGGGACTGTCTCTGACATGAACTCAGTGGCAGGCTCTTTGATTACCTCCCCCTGATGGGGAAGCAGCCTTACTGGGCCACAGAGGAAGACAATGTAGCCAGTCCTGATAAGACCTCATAGGCTAGGGTCAGGTAGAAGCAGAGGAGAACCTCCCCTATCAGTGGACTGGGGGAGGAGCATAGGAGGAGAAGAGGGAGAAAGGGTGATTTTGAGAGGGGAAGAGGGAGGGGGCTACATCAGGGATACAAAGTAAATGAACTATAAATAATAAATAAATAAATATTTTTAAAACTTTTATTAATTACACTTTATTCACTTTGTATCCCTCCATAAGCCCTTCCTTCATCCCCTCCTTTTTCTTCATGCATGCCCCTCCTCAAGTCCACTGATGGGGGGGGTCCTCCTCTCCTTCCTTCTGATCTTAGTCTATCAGATCTCTTCAGGATTGACTGCATTGTCATCTTCTGTGGCCTGATAAGGCTTCTCCTCCCTCAGGGGGAGGTGATCAAAGAGCAGGCCAATGAGATTATGTAAGAGGCAGTCCCTCTTCCCATTACTATGTAACCCACTTGGACACTAAACTACCATGGGCTACATCTGTGCAGGGGTTCTAGTTTATCTCCATGTATGGTACTTGGTTGGAGTATGAGTCTCTGGAAAGACCCCTGTGTTCAAATTTTCTGGTTCTGTTGCTCTCCTTGTGGAGTTCCTGTCCTCTCCATATCCTACTATTTCCCACTTCTTACATAAGATTCTATGCACTCTGCCCAATAGTTGGCCATAAGTCTCAGCGTCTGCTTTAATAGTCTGCAGGGCAGAGCCTTTCAGAGGGCCTCTGTGGCAAGTTCCTAACTTGTTTCCTGTTTTCTTCTTCTTCTGATGTCCATCCACTTTGCCTTTCAGGATGGGGATTAAACATTTTAGTCGGGGTCTTTTCTCTTGATTAGTTTCTTTAGATGTACAGATTTTAGTAGGTTTATCCTATATTATATGTCTGTATGAATGAGTATATACCATGTATGTCTTTCTGCTTCTGGGACAGCTCACTCAGGATGATCCTTTCCAGATCCCACCATTTACCGGCAAATTTCATGATTTCCTTGTTTTTTATTGCTGAGTAATATTCCATTGTGTAGATGTACCACAATTTCTGTATGCATTCTTCAGTTGAGAGTCATCTGGGTTGTTTCCAGCTTCTGGCTATTACAAATAAAGGAGCTACAAACATGGTTGAGCAAATGTCCTTTTTGTGTACTTGAACCTCTTTTGGATATATGCCTAGGAGTGGTATGGCTGGATCTTGAGGAAGTGCTATTCCTAGTCGTCTGAGAAAGCGCCAGATTGATTTCTAGAGTGGTTGTACAAGTTTACATTCCCACCAGCAGTGGAGGAGGGTTCCCCTTTCTCCACAATAAATGTATAAAAATAAAAAACATAAAAACAAACAAAAAACCAAACCAACCAAACAACAACAACAAAAAACCTTTCTACTACATCCTAACAGGCCCTTAGATTTTCTATAAGACCTCTGAGCTGTTCTCAACTACGATCTGCACCAGCTCTTCAGTCCAAGTCAAGTCTTTAGCAAAACCCAATATAAAGAATATTGTAGTTGTGGTAGGTGTCCACATTCCATTTCTGCTGTCAGGTACTTCGTACAAAGGCCTAATGCTACATGACTTGGCTAGAGCTGCACTTTCATGTTTGTTGCATCAGACCAATATTCCAAAGTATGTTACTGATTATGTCATCTGTAGTACAATTATTCAGGAAGTAAAGACAAATAATGTGGGTAGAGAGGCTGCCCTTGGAGCTGGCTTCTTTGACAGGACTCCTGCTCACCTGTCACCATGTCTTGTATCTCTTCAAACCAAGCCATGACCACAGCTGTTGGTTTGATAGCTTCTGGCCAGTGTGATGTCACTGTGGCTGGTCATGTTGAGTTAATGTCTGATGTCCCTATTTGTTATTCAAGAAAAAATTGGAAAATTATGTTTGATCTCAATAAAGCCAAGACTCTGAGCCAGCACATGTCCTTACTCTCTAAATTCAGATTGAATTTTCTATCCCCTGATCTCCCTGCAGTGGCTGAGTTCTCCACTTATGAGACTATGTCCCACTCTCCAGACCGACTGGCTGATGCTTTTGCTGTTTCCTTGCATGGAACAGGATGAATATGCACTACATTCTAATAGTCCGGCCAAGAAGGCACATGATGGAGGACATCTTTCTGATATTGTGCCCTTCAAAATACCAGGAAAGGACAAAGTTACCAAAGGTAATGGGATTTGTCCTTCTTCACTGGAGCAAATGGCCAAACTAAAACATGCATTCATCAAACCCTATTGCACAGTGACAGCTGCAAATTCTTCTTTCCTGACTGATGGTGCTTCTATAATGCTAATCATGTTAGAGGACAGAGCTCTGGCCATGGGCTATAAGCCAAAAGCATACTTGAGGGATTTTATATATGTGTCCCAGGATCCAAAATATCAGCTTTTACTCGGACCGACATATGTTACTCCAAAAGTTCTATAAAAGACAAGATTAACCATGAATGATATTGAAGCTTTTGAATTTCATGAAGCCTTCTCAGGTCAAATTTGGCTAAGTTTAAAGCCTTGGATTCTGATTGGTTTGCACAAAACTACATGGGTAGGAAAGCCAAGGTTGGATCACCTTCTTTTGGATAAATTGAATATCAGCCAGATCAATGTCATTGGGACACCCTTTTGGAGACATTGGCTGTAGGTTGGCCATGACAACTACCAACAGACTGTGGAAGGATGTAGGCCAGTATGCTTTAGTGGCTGCCTGTACAGCTGGAAGACAGGGTCATGCTATGATCATGGAAGCTTACCTCAAATGACTGCTGTAGAGAAGGTGGCTGATATTGTGCCATACTCAAACTGAGCAATGCCATTTCAATTCACTACCAAGTGACACCTGCTGTTCCTAGCTCTTGGTAGGAAATATTTGTGGCCTTCTTAATTATTTTTTGATCAAGCCTTGCCAGTGTTCGAACTTTTCGATAATCACAGCTTCTGCTCTCTAAGTTCCAGACTCTCACAGATGTGTATGCAGTTCTTGTTATCTCTTGTCACAAAAAAATAATTGCTGGAGCAGCTTGGAGAGAGGTTAGCTGAGTCTAGAATCGTCATTGTGACATTTGCAGATTCTCCTTGTTCCAGTCTGTGTCATAGAGATAATCATTTTTTCTAACATACAAACAGATGTGCCTAAATTACGCTACTATAGAAAAAATAATAATCTAAGTATCTCTGAAAACTGAAATGCTTAGAGACATAGATACCTTGTTGGTTGACCTTAATAACATAGATATTTATTAGAAGACTTTGTAGCATTTTAATAGTGGGAGAAGGGCAGATTTTACCGTTACTCATTTAGAACTTGTAACTATTTCAGTCAGTTGTGAAACCACCAGTAATTTAAGTAATACCCTGCCTGATAATAATGTGCTTCCCCCATTGTCTAATTGAAAAAAATTCGTTTCATTGAAGACATTCTCGTTTGTCACAGTTGATGTAACATG
Organism: Psammomys obesus; assembly: GCF_907164565.1. Classification (NCBI taxonomy): domain Eukaryota; kingdom Metazoa; phylum Chordata; class Mammalia; order Rodentia; family Muridae; genus Psammomys; species Psammomys obesus. The sequence goes on along the minus strand of NW_026585894.1, from coordinate 10,692,360 downwards.
TAAAATATTTTATTTTGGCTATTATAAACCGAGAATTGCTAAAACAATCCTCTACAATAAAAGATCTTCTGGAGGTATCTCCATCCCTGATCTCAAGCTGTACTATAGAGCAAGAGTTATAAAAACTGCATGATACTGGCATAGAAACAGAATGGTGGATCAATGGAATCGAACAGAAGACCCAGAAATAAATCTACACACTTACGGACACCTGATTTTTGACAAAGATGCCAAAACCATACAATGGAAAAAAGATAGCATCTTCAACAAATGGTGCTGGTCCAACGGGATGTCTACATGTAGAAAAATGAAAATAGATCTATACTTATCACCCTGCACAAAACTGCAGTCCAAGTGGATCAAAGACCTCAACATAAAACCAGACACATTAAATCAGCTAGAAAAAAGAGTGGGGAATACCCTAGAACTCATTGGTACAGGAGAAAACTTCCTGAACAGAACACCAACAGCACAGGCTCTAAGAGCAACAATCAATAAATGGGACCTCATGAAATTGAAAAGCTTCTGTAAAGCAAAGGACACCATCATGAAAACAAAGTGACTGCCTACAGATTGGGAAAGATTCATCACCAACCCTTTATTTGACAGAGGACTCATATCCAATATATATAAAGAACTAAACAAGCTGAAAAGCAATAAACCAAGTAATCCACTTAAAAAATGGGGAACAGAGCTAAAAAGAGAATTCTCTGTAGAGGAATATCGAATGGCAGAGAAGTACTTAAAGAAATGCTCAACCTCATTAGCCATTAGGGAAATGCAAATCAAAACAACCCTGAGATTTCACCTTACACCCATCAGAATGGCCAAGATGAAAAACTCAAGGGACAACACATGCTGGAGAGGTTGTGGAGAAAGGGGAACCCTTCTCCACTGCTGGTGGGAATGTAAACTGGTACAACCACTCTGGAAATCAATCTGGCGCTTTCTCAGACAACTAGGAATAGCGCTTCCTCAAGATCCAGCCATACCACTCCTAGGCATATACCCAAAAGAGGTACAAGTACACAAAAAGGACATTTGTTCAACCATGTTTGTAGCAGCTTTATTTGTAATAGCCAGAAGCTGGAAACAACCCAGATGCCTCTCAACTGAAGAATGGATGCAGAAACTGTGGTACATCTATACAATGGAGTATTACTCAGCAATGAAAAATAAGGAAATCATGAAATTTGCAGGTAAATGGTGGGACCTGGAAAGGATCATCCTGAGTGAGTTGTCCCAGAAGCAAAAAGACACGCATGGTATATACTCACTCATATAAACATACAACATAGAATAAACCCACTAAAATCTGTACATCTAAACAAACTAAGCAAGAGAGAACCCTAACTAAAATGTTCAATCCCCATCCTGAAAGGCAAAGAGGATGGACATCAGAAGAAAAAGAAAATAGGAAACAACCTCGGAACCTGCTACAGAGGGCCTCTGAAAGCCAGAAGAAAACAGGAAACAACCTTGAAACCTGCCACAGAGGGCCTCTGAAAGCTTCTGCAGTATAGACTGTCAAAGCAGATGCTGAGCCTGATGGCCAACTGATGGGCAGAGTGAATGGAATTCTATGTAAGAAGTGGGAAATATTAAGAGCTGGAGGGGACGGGAACTCCACAAGGAGAGCAACAGAACAAGATAATTTGAACACAGGGAACTTCCCAGAAAATCATACTCCAACCAAGGACTATTCGTGGAGATGACCTGGAACCCCTGCACAGGTGTAGCCCATGGCAGTTCAGTGTCCAAGTGGTTTACATAGTAATGGGAAGAGGGACTGCCTCTGACATAATCTGATTGGCCTGCTCGTTGATCACTTCCCCCTGAGGGCGGAGCAGCCTTACCAGGCCACAGTAGAGGACAATACAGCCACTTTTGATGAGAACTGATAGACTAAGATCAGAAAGAAGAGGAGAACCTCCCCTATCAGTGGACTTGGGGAGGGGCATGCATGC
>NW_026585894.1:10649989-10690293 GCF_907164565.1 Psammomys obesus | reverse complement strand
AAGAAAGGGGAGGGAGGGTGGGATCGGGAGGGGAGGAGGGTGGGGCTTATGGGGGGATACAAAATGAATAAAGTGTAATTAATAAAAAAAATAAACCTTTTCAAATTAAAAAAAAAAACAGTTGAAAGGGGCTATTTATGATAAAGTTTTTCTCTTTTCCCACAGTGCACATTTCCTTTCTGAAAGCATATAGATGCTGGCAGTCACCTCAAAGAGTTGTTGCTGTAGCTGAAAATTAGTATGGCATGCTTATGAGTCTGAAGAATTAAAAGGAAGGCAGTCCTCTTTCCTGTTAAAGAGAAAGCACATCTATTTTTTATTTTTTAATTATTTTTATTTTTTATATTAATTATAGTTCATTCACTTTGTATCCCCGCTGTAGCCCCTTCCCTCATTCCCTCCTAATCACGCCTTCCCTTCCTGATCTCCTCCCATGCCCCTCTCTTAGTCCACTGATCGGGGAGGTCCTCCTCCCCTTCCACCTGACTCTAGGTCTCACCAGGACTGGTTGCATTATCTTCCTCTGTGGTCTAGCAAGGATATACCCCCCCCCTCAAGGGGAGGTTATCAAAGAGCCAGCCACTGAGTTTATGTCAGTCATTCCCTGTTCCCCTTACTAGGGTACTCACTTGGATACTGAGCTGCCATGAGCTACATATGCAGGGGTTCTAGGTTATCTCCATGCATGATCCTTGGTTGGAGTATCAGTCTCAGAAAAGGCCCCAGGGCTCAGATTTCTTGGTTGTGTTGCTCTCCTTGTGGAACTCCTGTCCCCTCCATGTCTTTCTATCTCCCCCTTCTTTCATAAGATACCCATCACTCTGCCCAAAGTTTGACTATGAATCGCAACAATTCTTTGATACACTGCTGGGTAGTCTTTTAGAGTCCCTCTGTGGTAGGCTCCTGTTTTCTCCCTCTTCCCATGTTTGTCCTGTTTGCCTTTCTGAGTGAGGTTTGATCATCTTGCCCAGGGTTCTCCTTCTTACTCAGCTTCTTTAGGTGTACAGATTTTAGTGTGTTTATCCTATTGTATGTCTAATATCCACTTATAAGTGAGTATATACCATGTGTGTCTTTCTGCTTCTGGAATACCTCAATCAGGTTGATCTTTTCTAGATGCCATCATTTGCCTGCAAATTTCATGATTTCCTTTTATTTAATTGCTGAATAGTATTCCATTGTGTAAATGTACCACAATTTGTGTATCCATTCCTCAGTTGAAGGATATCTGGGTTGTTTCCAGATTCTGGCTATTATGAATAAAGCTGCTACAAACATGGTTGAGCAAATATCCTTGTTGTGTACTTGAGCATATCTTGGATATATGTCTAGGATTGGTATAGCTAGATATGGAGGAAGCACTATTAATAATTGTCGGAGAAAAGTGCCAGAATGATTTCTAAAGTGGTTGTACAAGTTTACATTCCCATCAGCATTGGAGGAGGGTTTTCCTTTCTGCATATCCTCTCCAGCATGTGTTGTCACTTGAGTTTTTTATCTTAACCATTCCGAAGGGTGTAAGGTGGAATGTTAAAGTCATTTTGATTTGCATTTCCCTGATGACTAAGGATGATTTTTAAGTGTTTCTCTACCATTTGATATTCCTCTATAGAGAATTCTCTGTTTAGTTCTGTAACCCATTTTTGAATTGGAGTACTTGATTTGTTGCTTTTTTAACTCCTTGAGTTCTTTATATATTCGGGATATTAGCCTTCTGTCAGATATAGAGTTAGTGAAGATCTTCTCCCATTCTGTAGGCTGTCGTTTTGTCCTTTGCTTTAGAGAAGCTTTTCAGTTTCATGAAGTCTCATTTATTGATTGTTGATCTTAGAGCCTGTGCTGTTGGTGTTTTGTTCTGGAAGTTGTCTCCTGTGCCAATGTATTCCACTTTTTCTTCTATCAGATTTAGTGTGGCTGTTTTTGGATTAGGTCTTTGATCCACTTGAACTTTAATTTTGTGTAGGGTGATAAATATGGGTCTATTTTCATTTTTCTACATGTAGACATCCAGAGAGACCAGCACCATTTGTTGAAGATCCTGTCTTTTTTTCCATTGAATTGTTTTGGCTTCTTTGTCAAAAATCACATATCTGTAGGTGTGTGGTTTATTTCTGGGTCTTCTATTTGATTCCATTGATCCACCATTCTGTTTCAATGCCAGGACCATGCTGTTTTTATTACTATTGCTCTTTAGTACAGGTGGAGATCAGAGATAGAGATACCTCCATATGACCTGTTGATTTAGCAATTCTGCGGTTTTTGTTTTTCCATATGAAGTTGAGAATTGTTTTTTTAAGGTCTATTTAATTGAAAAGAACAGATGGAATAGAGTGAATCCCTGCAAAGAATAAGTAGTGGAGGACAGAATTGATTTCTGGGTAGAAACACACATTTGATTGGGATTAAAGTGGTGATTAATTTGTGACCTAATGCCTCTCAGATTATGAAAAATGCTTTACAGCAAGTGGAAATATCCATTCCTGAATATGTTTGATGATATGCATCTATTCATTATTCCATTTGCTTTATTATTGACTAGTTTTTCAATGAATTTCTAGCAGAACCCAAAATACACTGTGATCTCATCAATGAATGAAGAGAATCCAAATGTAACAAAAGTTTATATTCCATTCCACTTTGCTTACTCAGTAGTTTTATATAAAAGGACAATTTACTTATAAAGACAAACCAAAATCAATACACTTTCTCTGTTGATGGTATCAGTAATGATGATTAAGCCAGGGGCTTTGCCTTTAGCCAAATTAAAAAAATATAAAGCTTCACTGGGCTCAGCTTGCAGTCATCCAGCTTCTCTATTTTGGCTAACTGGGCTTAGTTGAGTTCGGTTTTCATGCATTCCATCTCATCTGAAATATATTTTCTATTTCTTATGCTTTTCCCTTGCCTCAAGGTTATACCACAGATTATATGCAGGAAAGTTAAATGGGATCAGTTTGATCATGAGAAAAGACCATGGTTAATCTTTCCTTTGGGTATTTAATAATCATAGCAAAGACTAATTCCTATAAAGCTAAAACCTTCACAATTCCAGTGATGTGAAAGATTGAAAAGAGAACCATCCTCCATGAGGTTTAGACTGGCATGGTCTTTCAGAATACAAGCTTATTTGATGGAGCCTCATTTGGGTGTAGCAGAGGCTAATCACAGTTTCTCGGTTTTTAACTACAAGTTAAAAGTAATTTTTTTCTGGTGTTTAAATTCAATTTAAAAAGTTAAGTCTATTACATAAATCTACTATATTTGGTCATCTCTTTTGTAGCATATTTTGATTTATTTTTCATCAATCAAGCTGAAAAGACTGAATTTTGTCTAATTAAGAGAATTCCTGTTTGTAAACCTAGATTCTTCAGTTCTCTTCAGCCTTTCATAGCTCATTTTAAAATATATTTGATTTTCGCTTTAAACATTTCCTAGTGCCCAATCAGGCAAACTTGGATGCTACCTAACAAAACCTCATCAATTGCTTGAAAAACTTTATAATTTTAACAACTTAAAGTTGTAAATATAAAGAACCCCTTGTTGTTTTAAATATTGCAGTATACTTGCTGTAGTGGTATAAATGAGAATCCTCCATCCCACATATACACAAAACACATAGGCTTATGTATTTGAATTTTTGGTCCCCAGTTGAGGTTACTGTTTGAAAAGGATTTGGGGGTGTGACCTTGTTGATGGATATGTGTCACTGGGGGTGAACTTTCAGTTAGCTTTTTCTCTCAGTCTTGTGCTTGCAAATAAGTATGTAAATGCTAAGCTACTGTTCCAGTCCCATGCCTACCTGCCAAGCTCCCTTCCATGATGGTCAAGGGCTAACCCTCTGAAACTGTCAGCAATCTTCCAATAAACTTTTTCTTATAAATAAATTGCCTTTGTCTCAGTGTCTCTTTACAGCAATAGAAAATAACTAAGACACTTACTAAAAGAAATGTAGTCAAAATGAGGCCGGGCACATAGTATAGTGAAAGAGGTCACATGTGACAGTGTGACCAGTGCCAGTGCCACAGTAGAGTTGTTTTACTCTTAAGGAGTGAAAAACATGACACTGCCTAAACTTCCTTAGATAAAATCATCACCAGAGGATTGGTAATTTTTCTTTGCTTCTTTATAATGGCATTTCCATATAATTACCATTGGGTTTTGGCTATACACATTATGTATCCAATGTCATGACATATTCCTGATTCCCACCCAAGAGCAGAAAAGGAGTGTACCCTATTGGGATAAACTCCACACCGTCCAGGAATTCTGTGATCTAATCCAGGAGTCATCAATCTCTCTTGTGTCTTTTTGTCTGCCATTAAGATATGCTGTCCAACAGAACCAGAAAATTTGAACACAGGGAACTTCCCAGAGACACATACACCAACCAAGGACTATTCATGGAGATAACTAGAACCCCTGCACAGATGTAGCCCATGGCAGTTCAGTGTCCAAGTGGGTTACATATTAATGGAAAAAGAGACTATCTCTGACATGAACTGATTGGCCTGCTCTTTGATCACTTCCCCCTGAGGGGGGAGCAGCCTTACCAGGCCACAGAAGATGACAATACAGCCACTCCTGATGTGATCTGATAGACTAAGATCAGAAGGAAGAAGAAGAGGACCTCTTCTATCAGTGGACTTGGGGAGGGGCATGCGTGAAGAAAGGGGAGGGAGGGTGGGATCGGGAGAGGAGGAGGGATGGGGTTATGGGGAGATACAAAGTGAATAAAGTGAAATTAATAATAATAATAAAAGAAAAAGATGTTCTGTCCAAAAATCTCGAAGACTCACTCTGGGCACACACTTCTTTTTTTTTTTTTTTTTTTTCTTTTGACTTTTTGTTTTTTTAATATTAGTTACAGTTTATTAACTTTGTATCCCAGCTGTATCCCATTCCCTCATTCCCTCTCAACTCCATCCTCCCTCATCTCCTCCCTGCCCCTTTCCAAGTCTACTGACTGGGGAGAACCTCCTCCTCACCTTTCATCTGACCTTGTTTTATCAGGTATCTTCAGGACTGGCTGCAAAGTCCTCCTCTGTGGCCCAGCAGGGATGCTCCTCCCTCTGAGGGGAGGAGGTTAAAAAACCAGTCATTGAGTTCATGTCAGAAATAGTTCTTGTTCCCCTTATTAGGGTACCCATTTGAATACTGAGCTAGCATGGGCTACATCTGAGTATAGGTTCTAGGTTATATCCATACATGGTCCTTGGTTAGAGAAACAGTCTCATAAAAGACCCCTGTGCCCAGATATATTTAGTCCTTGTGGAGCTCTTGTCCTCTCCAGGTCATACTAAATTCTGTACTAAAAGCTTCCTCTCTTTTCTGTACTTTGATTATTTTTCTGTCTTGGTGACTAAACTCTGGAGACTGAGATGGTACAGTGGATGGATTAAGGTGCTTGCCACCAAGATGGATGACCTGAGTTTAATCCCTGGTACCCACATGTTGGAAGGAGAGAAGTGAGGCCCACACGTTGTCATCTGACCTTGGTATGTGCACTGACACACACATGTACACACAAACACACACACACACACACACACACACACACAAACACACACACGGTAAATAATTACAAAATAAAACTTAATATCTGAAAAAAGGGAAGATATCACCATCTGTCTATATCTCCTTTAGACCTCCTTGGCCATCAGTGCCAGACCCAAAATTATGTTGTGTCATTAAATGGAACATTACAAGTTAATGAAGTATTTTAAAATAGAATGTCTTTTACTTATTGCTATATTGCCTTTCCAAAATATGTCAGACTGTTTTAAACCTTACAAGCATGCTGAATTCCATCTGCACACACACATACCAGCTCTACATATTGGTATTGATACCATGGGATTAATTTACTTCAATTATCTATATTTTGTTACAAACCTTTCTAAGATTTTAGGGACACTTAGTTCCAAAGGGAGGACTGTTTGTACAGGTGAACTGAGATCACTTCTGAGCCAGAGATTTAAGAGGAAGATGTAGAAACAAGCAACAGCAATTCAGGGAGATTCTATTTGTGGCAGCTGTAAAAGCTGGGCATTTGGTATCACTATGGCAACAAGAACCAATGACATATTCTTTAGCTGGGATTGGTTTCTTCTAAATTACACTCATATATCATTATTCCATCTTCATTATCTAGTTGAATTAGATGAAGATATTCAAACCACCCCATTCATCAGCATTGTAAATAATCTTCTTGGACTAATTTCTATCTCTTGAGTGAATTGAAGATTAATCTTTACTTATTCATCTGAGCTTCTACTTTTTATATAAAATGACATCATCTGATTGGGTTCTGTGTGCCTCTTTTTAAGCTGTTTTTATGGTCACAACCACGGATCACAGTTTGTACTTTCATGCCTGGTCACTGTGAAACTACATTATTTCAAAGAGGAAGTTTGGAGTGGTGGGGTACATAGTGCTATCCTTGTCACTAAGTTCCTGGCCATTTCATAATAGCCAAAGTGACCTGCCTGTACCCCTTGTTAGCTTTTAAGTTCAGTTGGCTATACTGGAAACCCTGAAGTTGTAGAAGAGAATCTTTTATTTGCCTGTCACCTTTATTTGTACCCTGTAACACTGGGAAGGTACTTCCTTCTAAAATGTGCTCTACACCTCTTAATCCCCACTGGGAGAAGGTAAATACTTTCCTTTCTTCTTTGAGATGTCGTCCTTTAAATCTTGTGAGTTTAGACCTATTTTTTTATTTTTAATTATACTTTATTTACTATGTATCTCCTCTCTAGTTCCCTCCCTCCTCTCTCCCAACCCCTCCTTTCCTCTCCCTTCTCCACACACTCCCCTCCCCAAGTCCACTGGTAGGAGAGGGTTTCTTTTACTTCTTTTGATTCTAGTCTGTTAGATCTCATCAGGATTGGCTGCATTGTCTTCCTCTGTGGCCTGGTAAGGCTGCTTCCCCACCCCTCAGGGGGAAGTGATCAAAGAGCACACCAATCAGTTCATGAAAGAAGCAGTCCCTGTTCCCATTACTATGGAACCCACTTAGACACTGAACTGCCATGGGCTACATCTGTGCAGGGGCTCTAGATTATCTCCATGCTTGGTACTTGGTTGGAGTATGAGATACAGGAAAGACCCCTGTGCTCAGATTTTTGGTTTTGTTGCTCTCCTTGTGAACCTCTTGTCCTCTCCAGCTCTTACTATTATTCCCCTCTTCTTTCATAAGATTCCCTGAACTCTGCCCATGGTTTGGCCATAAGTCTCAGCATCTGCTTTGAAAGTTTGCATGGCAGAGCCTTTCAGAAGCCCTGTGTGTCAGGGTCTTGACTTGTTCCCTGTTTTCTCCTTCTTCTGATGTCCATTCTCTTTGCCTTTCTGGATAGGGTTTGAGCATTTTAGCAAGAGTCCTTCGTCTTGATTAGTTTCTTTAGGTGTACAGATTTTAGTAAGTTTATCTTATATTATATGTCTATATGAGTGAGTATATACCATGTGTGTCTTTCTGCTTCTGGTATAGCTCACTCAGGATGATCCTTTCCAGATCCCACCATTTACCGGCAAATTTCATGATTTCCTTGTTTTTTATTGCTGAGTAACATTCCATTGTGTAGATGTACCACAATTTCTGTATGCATTCTTCAGTTGAGAGTCATCTGGGTTGTTTCCAGCTTCTGGCTATTACAAATAAAGGAGCTACAAACATGGTTGAGCAAATGTCCGTATTGTGTACTTGAGCCTCTTTTGGATATATGCCTAGGAGTGATATAGCTGGATCTTGAGGAAGCGCTATTCCTTGTTGTCTGAGAGAGTGCCAGATTGTTTTCCAGAGTGGTTGTACCAGTTTACATTCTCACCAGCAGTGGAGGAGGGTTCCCCTTTCTCCATAGCCTCTCCAGCATGTGTTGTCACTTGAGTTTTTCATCTTGGCCATTCTGATGGGTGTAAGGTGAAATCTCTGGGTTGTTTTGATTTGCATTTCCCTGATGGCTAATGACGTTGAACATTTCTAAATGTGTTTCTCTGCCATTTGATATTCCTCTATTGAGAATTCTCTGTTTAGCTCTGTTCCCCATTTTTTAATTAGATTCCTTGATTTGTTGCTTTTCAATTTCTTTAGTTCTTTATATATAATGGATATCAGCCCTCTGTCAGATAAAGGGTTGGTGAAGATTCTTTCCCAATCTGTAGGCAGTCGTTTTGTTTTGAGGACAGTGTCCATTGCTTTACAGAAGCTTTTCAGTTTCATGAGGTCCCATTTATTTATTGTTGTTCTTAGAGCCTGTGCTGTTGGTGTTCTGTTCAGGAAGTTGTCTCCTGTACCAATGAGTTCCAGGGTCTTCCCCACTTTTTCTTCTAACTGATTTAATGTGTCTGGGTTTATGTTGAGGTCTTTGATCCACTTGGAGTTTGGTTTTGTGCAGGGTGATAAGTATGGATCTATTTGAATTTTTACATGTAGATATCCAGTTAGACCTTTTGATGGTGGTAAAGTAGTAAGGAGAATGAATTGATTTTGTGTATTGCTGAAACCTGCATCCTTAAACTTGAGCTCCCATCTTTTGAGTATATAAACATTTGGAAAAAAATTTGTTCACACACACTAATATATATATATATATATATATATATATATGTAATATATATAGTACATATGTACTAATATATACAATGTACACATAAAATATATAATAAATTAGTGTGTGAGTGTATTTGAGACAGAGTCTCAAGTACTTCAGGTTGTCTTCAAACTTTTATGTACACAAGGATGACCTTGAACTCCTCTCAATCCTTTTGTCTTCACCTCTCCAGCACTGAGATTATGTGTGAGGTCTACTATGCTCAGTTTATACACTGCTGGGTATCAAACCCAGAACCTTTTGTGTGTGAGACAACCAGTCTGCCTATTGAGCAACCTCCTCAGACCATGCATGGTTTTTGACATCTTTCTTTCCCTGTACCAATATAAGAACTACTTTTGGGACTCTTTTGTTTTTGTTTTTGTTTTTGCTTTGATTCTCATAGAAGAAATGGAAGAAGACATACAGGAAAGTAAAGGACTTCAAGATCATATATATGTTATATGTACACATATATACATTTATGCACATAAATAGGATCTTTATACACACACGATAGTCATAGTGTTTTTCCTGGGAAAACATGAATTTCTGATATCTTCAGGCGTTGAATTAACAGCTGGAGCAGTACTAAAGGGAGATTATACTATACAATGAGAACAACTTGAACAACAAGGCAACAAGTCCAGAGTTTTCTTTACTGTATTTCTCCATGTAAATACCCCTTCATTAAGAGAGTCTTTCCTGATCACCTCATGAAAAACAAAATTCCATTTATATACTTTGATTTCTCTTTTGGCCTACATCCATTTTGGTTTAGTGCTTTTATGAGCTAGTAAATGGAGTTTATATGGTTCTAATAATTTGGCTTCATTCTACATTCAACACTATATGCTCAAAGTTCGATGTATGAATAGGAATTTTCAAATTGCCGTGGTTACAATACAAAATTACAAGAAGGGCTAATGAGAAGGCAGGCGCTGGTGAACTATCCTCTCTTAAATCTGTGAACTTTGGAACCTGGATCTTGGCAGCCAAATTGGATTTTGGGATAGCTGAACATCTTTAATTTTCACTTAGTTCTTTTGTTTTGTTTTAACATTCAAGCATTTAAAAGAAAGGAAAGGACTCAGAAAGCAAGCATGCAACCTACATATACAGAATGTAGAATCTTTAACTTAAAAAGGAGAAAATGAATTTCTTATTGCTATCAATCAAAATGTCAATGTTATATTTGGTATTTAGTAAAATACAGTGAAAGGAGGTTATTTCTTACTAGTATGTTCACATTTGTTGGTATAGAAAGACTTTTATAAACTATAAGTGGACATACTATAAAAATGATTCCTGTGAAAGGGGAGGAGGTCCTCCACAATCAGTGTACTTGGAAAGAGGCAGGGAGGAGATGAGGGAGGGAGGATGAGATTGGGAGGGAATGAGGGAGCGGGATACAGCTGGGATGCAGACTTAATAAAATGTAACTAAAAAAAATATGATTCCTGAAAGTATAAGTGGAAATTGAAATGAATCTAAAGCTTCCTTCTGTTTTGTAAGCTATACAAGTTTTTCCTGAATTTATTTCCTTCTTGACATTGCTTTAAATGATGAATTTGAAGAGACCAAAGATGAAACCGAGATTTTGTTCCTGTTTTTTTGATCCTGAGCCGTTTTTGTGAGAGGCTTTTAAAACATGAGTCTTTTTGGCTCTACCAAATACACCTTTGAAATGGCAAGAAACACTGTGTTGAGAACTGCAAATCTCACTGACATTTCTAAGGTGCAAACAATGTTTAATTTCATGGCAGCAAATTTATTGCCTCTACATGAACATAGGTAATTGTTTCAAATTTTATAGTATTTAAGAGTTAAATGAATCAGAAAACCCACTGTAGAATAGTTTGTGTAACCAGAGGATGGTGTAATAATTACGAGGACTGCAAAACTATTTTAATGCTTCAATAAATATGCCAGCTATCTATGGTGGCCTGCTGTTCTCTGAGCTCAGATTGCTGCTTTGTAGGTAGGTATCAATCTTCACTACTTGGCTATGTTCAACACTTCTGAATATGTGATCAGGATCCATCTGTTCAGCCATACTTACTAGTGTATTTTCTTATGACATAAATCCTTAAAAAATGTTCTTCTCCAAGTGGTGCCATGATACCTACTGGGTTATATTTGTCATTGAAATAATAGTATAATTGTCCTTAATTACAGAAAAAAAATACAAAAGTTGCAAACTTTTGCTGAGGCCAGGGCTGCCTTAGGAGTAGACAGTGATGCTTCTGACAGATGAGTCAGAGGGATGGTACTTAGAAATGATGAGCTACGGAGTAGAACACCAACCCTTGACCCAAAATTGGTGATGGAATTGAGGTCATTAGACTTCCTACAATCCCACATACCTCCCTCTCCCCCACTAAAACCTTCCCCTAGTCCACTGAAAGGGGGATTTCTCTAACATTGCCATCTGCCCATAGCTTGTTAAATCTCATCAGGACTGCCTGGATCCTCTTCCTCTGTGGCCTGGCAAGACCACATCATCAGGGGCCAGTGATCAAAGAACAGTCAACATAGTTCGTGATAGAGGCAGTCCCTTCTCAGTTCACTCGGAGATCCACATGGATACTGAGCTGCCAATTGGCCACATCTGAGCAGGTGTTCTAGGTCCTCTCCATGCATGGTCCTCGGTTGGTGCCTCAGTCTCTGCAGGACCCCCTGGGCTCAGATCCTTTCTTTAGCTTTGCTGCTCTCCTTGTGGGGCTCTTGTCTCCTCCATGTTCCTCTAGCCCCACCCCTCTAGGGGTATTCAATCGGGATATATAATGAATAAATTGTGAAAAAGAATAAAAATTAAACTTAATTAAAAATTTTTAAAAAATTAACCATGAAAGCATAGTAAGCAAAATTCACTAGAGAGTTGAGAATTTTGACCTTAAAGAGAAGACAGATATTAAGAATTATCAAAGATCTTTCCATCGTCTGATATATTCTTCTAATTCTTTCTTCAGAGACTGGAATTTTTTTCATACAAGTCTTTGGATACAGAAATTGTGGTACATCTACACAATGGAATATTACTCAGCATTAAAAAACAAGGATATCATGAAATTTGCAGGTAAATGGTGGGAACCAGAAAAGATCATCCTGCTATCCCAGAAGCAGAAAGACACACATGGTATATACTCACTCATATAGACATATAATATAGGATAAACTTACTAAAATCTGTACAGCTAAAGAAACTAATCAAGAGGGAGGACTCTTGCTAAAATGCTCAATCCCTATCCAGAAAGGCAAAGAGAATGGACATCAGAAGAAGGAGAAAACAGGGAACAAGTCAGGAGCCTGACACACAGGGCCTCTGAAAGGCTCTGCCATGCAGACTTTCAAAGCAGATGCTGAGACTTATGGCCAAACCTTGGGCAGAGTTCAGGGAATCTTATGAAAGAAGTGGGAAATAGCAGGATCTGGAGAGGACAGGAGAGCAACAGAGAGCTCTCCTACAAGGAGAGCAACAGAACCAAAAAATCTGAGCACAGGGGTCTTTCCTGAGACTCATACTCCAACCAAGGACCATGCATCGAGATAACCTAGAACCCATGCAGAGGTTTAGCCCATGGCAGCTCAGTGTCCAAGTGGGTTCCATAGTAATGGGAACAGGGACTGCTTCTGACATGAACTGATTGGCCTGCTCTTTGTTCACCTCCCCCTGAGGGGGGAGCAGCCTTAACAAGCCACAGAAGAAGCCAATGCAGCCACTCCTGATGATACCTAATGGACTAGTATCAGAAAGAATGAAAAGAAGTCTTCCCCTTATCAGTGGACTTGGGGAAGGGTATGAATGCAGAAGGGGGAAGAAGGAAGGGATTTGGGAGGGGAAGAGGATGGGAAATACAGGAGGGATACAAAGTGAATAAAGTGTAATTAATAAAGTATTAAAAAAAGAATTATCAAAGAAAAATATGCTGTCCAAAGTCAAAACCAAACTTTTGTATAATAAACAATTGACATTAGACATTCCTGATTGCTGAAATTAAGAAGCTTCTGGACTTTGCTGACAATACTTTCCTGGATGTGATGGAGGTGATGTCAAAGTGTAGCACAGACTAAGTGGAAGCAGGAATTCCACAATGAAGAAAAAGGCTCTGGAAGAGCTAAAAATAGTGGGAGTGTGGACAGTTTGACATAATTTAACAACCATAATTTATACACCATTACCCATGGAACATGTTTGATACATATATCAGCGGGGAAAAAAGAAACTTTCAAGAGGATAAAAAGTACAGGGAAGGGAAATTTGGATTTGTGAAAAGGAGGAAGAGAAATAGTCTGATAAAGCACAAGGAACACTCTAAATGTGATGTCACAAAATAGGGCTACCAGAGAAAGAGTAGAAACTAGATGAGGGACAGGTCCCCCATGCCCAGGTAGTGTCTGTCTTCTTTCCATTGTTAATTGATTATTTTTATTACTGCCAGCCCTGAGTATCATATTTTCTTTTAGAAAATGTTTAAAGACATTTTCCTTTAAATCTGTGCTTCCAAAAGACATTGGATTTAAAATTTGTCATAAATTCTGTGCTTTGGTAACATAGATACATGATAGTTCTTTCCATATTTAAATCTTACTTCATGATTTCATAACAAAAGTTAGAGCTAAGTTTCTTTAAATATCTTTCTGGGAAATCACTGCTTGTAAGTATCAGTGTAGCAGGCACAAATGTTACAGGGTTTACCACTGCCCTCATTAAGTGAAAAATGTGATGTTTCCTTAATGATTGAAAAAATGCTTTTAAAATCTGCTCATCTGAGAGTGGTTGCTCATGTCTGTATTCTGTGAGGCAGAAGTGAATATATGACATAATTACTATACAGCATATCTGTCATACTCATATGCACACAGGCACACATGCACACACACAAACACACATGCATAGACACACACACATATTGGGAAGATTTTTACCTTATAGACATAATGTTATATCATCTCCTACATTTGTGCATTTTGATAGTCTCTGTAGTTTAGTTTCTCTAGAGGCAGTGCTTTCATTTATTTTGAGAGAAGAATATTAGAAAATATTTGGTTTTGAAATTTTCTTGAAGATGGTTATCAAGAGGAAAAATTTTCTAGCAGTACCATTACATTTAATAAGGCACTCAACATTAAAGCAAAAGCAACAGTCCTCCTGTGTTCTGTTTTATAGTAATACTATATCTATGAATAATATTCAAATAATATCTTCTTTTTCAAAAAACTAAAGTCCCAGTGGATCAAAGACCTAAACATAAAACCAGACACACTAAATCTGTTAGAAGAAAAAGTGGGGAAGAACCCAGAACTCATTGGCACAGGAGACAACTTCCTGAACAGAACACCAACAGCACAGGCTCTAAGATCAACAATCAATAAATGGGACCTCATGAAGCTGAAAAGCTTCTGTAAAGCAAAGGACACCATCATCAAAACAAAATGACTGCCTACAGACTAGGAAAGAATCTTCACCAACCCTTTATTAGAGGGCTAATATCCAGAATATATAAATATATATCTATAATATATATATATTTCTTAAAAATCAAAATAATCCAATTAGATGGGGTATAGAGCTAAATAGACAATTCTCTGTAGAAAGATATATAATGGCAGAGAAACACTTAAAGAAATGCCCAATGTCCTTAGTCATCAGGGTAATACAAATCAAAATAACCCTGAGATTTCACCTTACACCATCAGAATGGCCAAGATCAAAAATTCAAGTGACAATACATGCTAGAGAGGTTGTGGAGAAAGGAGACACCTCCTCCATTGCTGGTGGGAATGTAAACTTATACAACCCCTTTGGAAATCAATCTGGTGCTTTCTCAGACAATTAGGAATATCGCTTCCTCAATATCCAGCTATACCACTCCTAAGCATATATCCAAAATATGCTCAAGTACACAACAAGGACATTTGCTCAGCCATGTTCATAACAGCTTTATTTGTAATAGCCAGAATCTGGAAACAACACAGATGTCCATCAACAGAAGAATGGAGTCAGAAATTGTCTGCACAATGGAATATTAATCAGCAATAAAAAAAACAAGGAAATCACGATTTTGCATGGTGGGATCCTGTGTGAGGTATCCCAGAAGCAAAAAGGCACACACAATCTGATTGGCCTGCTCTTTGATCACCTCCCCCTGAGGGGGGAGCAGCCTTACCAGGCCACAGCCACTTTTGATGAGAACTGATAGACTAAGATCAGAAAGGAGAGGAGAACCTCCCCTATCAGTGGACTTGGGGAGGGGCATGCATGCAGAAAGGGGAGAAAGGGTGGGATTGGGAGGGGAGGAGGGAGGGGCTTATGGGGGGATACAAAATGAATAAAGTGTAATTAATAAAAAATTAAAAAAAGAAAAAGTCACACATGGTATATACTCACTTATAAATGGATACTAGACATATAATATAGGATAAACATACTGAAATCTGTACACCTAAAAAGCTAAGCAAGGAGGACCTGGGGTAAGATGATCAATCCTTACTCAGAAAGACAAATGGGATGGACATTGGAAGAAGGAGAATACAGGAAACAGGACAGGAGCCTACCACAGAGGGCCTCTGAAAGACTCTACCCAGCAGTGTATAAAAACAGATGGTGAGACTCATAACCAAATTTTGGGTAGATTTCAGGGAATCTTATGAAAGAAAGGGGAAATTGAAAGAATTGGAGTGGATAGGAACTCCACAAGGAGAGCAACTGATCCAAAATATCTGGGCACAGGGATCTTTTTTTGAGACTGATACTCCAACCAAGACCATTCGTGGATATAACCTAGAACCCATGCTCAGACGTAGCCCATGACAGCTCAGTATCCTAGTGTATTCCTTAGCAAGGGGAACAGGGACTCTCTCTGACATGAACTCAGTGGCCTGCTCTTTGACCACCACTCCCTGACGGGGGAGCAGCCTTGCAGGACACAGAGGAGGGCAATGCAACCAGTCTTGATAAGATCAGATAAGCTAGCTTCAGATGGAAGGGGAGGAGGACCTCTTCTATCTGTGGACTTGGAGAGGGGCATGGGAGAGATGAGAGAGGGAGGGTGGGATTGGGAGGGAATGAGAGAGGTGGCTAAACGTGGGTACAAACTGAATAAACTATAATTAATATAAAAATAAAAATGTAATTAAAATATCCTCTTTTGTTTGTAAGGAGCATTCACATAGCATTATACTGTATGTGCAGTCTATGTACAACTATATTTTTACACAATCCAATATTATAATTTATGGAAGAATCTATATTGTTTAAGCCACACTGGTATATTTTCACTGCTATAGAAACTATTTTCTATACCATAGTTCACGTATTTTGTGGTTGATGGATATCTGGTTTATTTCCCATTTGCATATTTTTAGTTTTCTGAGAGATGGGTCTTTGCTGACAAGTTATTAAGAGTTTTCTAGGCTGTACACTTAGATATTTAATTACTAGATCATAGTCCATGTGGACATTCAGAATCACAAAACAATGTTATATTATATTTTAATTTCTCCCTTTATCAGTGTTAGAATGTTTCCTCTAATTTTCTATCATTGACAACAATTACTGTTGTCAGACTTTTGAGTATTTGCCACATCTCTGTACTGTGAAATTTAGAACAAAACTTTTTCAACAATATTTTTCTCTTGCTTGATTCCTGGGAAATTGTAAAGATACACACCTGGTGGTCATGTTTGGTACATTTCTCTAGTAATACTTTTAAATTTATTCATCTCTTTCCATACCTCACTTGAAGTAACAAAGACTTAAATAAGAACTTAGTGAAAGATTGCCATAAAAAGGAGGAAGAACTGATAATAACAGAGTAATAGATTAGATTAATTTTTTTTCTCACAAGCTGGTGGAGAAAATTATCTGAAAATGCCACTGCACTTAAGGGTAGATGTGAGTCCACTTGAGTAACCTTTTGAGAATGAGGGTCTTCAAACAAAAGTGAGATTAAATTAACATTATGGTGATGACAAGTAGAAAAAGAAAACTTTCTCAAAATTTGTTCCACTGGTCAGTAGAGAGACAAATTACCTGACAACTAGTTAGAGACACAGACTTGCAAGTTCTACCCCAGGTTTAATACCTTATAACATGCATTTTTGCCCAGATCCCATAGGAGATTCAATGCCAAAGGGTACAGAGGAACTTTGGGGACAAAAAAACTTGATGGTTTAGGAGACTGAACAGAGTAGTATCAGATGACAATCTGATTTTACCAGATGCCTCTCAACTTCTTCTCTTATGGCTAGTCCTTGAGATATATGGTGAGTCTTTCTCACATCACTTCAATCAGAGTTGTCCATACTAGCTCTTTTTTAAATGAATACGTAGAGCAGTGGTTCTCAACCTTCTGAATGCTGCAAACTTTAATACAGCTCTTCATGATGTGGTGACCCCAAACCATAAATTCAGTTTCATTGTTACCTCATAACTGTAAATTCTGCTTCTGTTATGAACCATAATGTAAACAGCTGTATGTTCTCATAAAAAAAAAGGAAATCCCAGCCATTCTATTTTACCAATAATGACTCAGGAGCCAGATGCTGGGGTGAAAACGTGCTAGCTCAGAGAGGCAAAGAATACACTCAGCTGACCTTCCTTCTCAGCTCACGTTTCAATGGAAAAAGCCCAAAAGGCTCACTAGCTCAGCTGGCAGCGCAGGAGAAAAAGGCCAAACAAACAAAACAAAACAAACAAACAAACAAACAAACAAACAAACAAACAAAAAAACCTAAGGCCAAAGTCTCAAAACTAAGGCTCAAAAAGCTCCAAAAGGACTGTCTGGATCCTGTTTCTCTGTGACCTAGTAAGGCCACTTTGTCATGGGGAGGTGATCAAAGAGCAGTCAACCAACAGGCTCATGTCAGACAGTTCCTCTGCTCCCCTTACTAGGAAACCCCATGGAGATGGAGCTGACCATTGGCTACATCTGAGCAGGGGTTTTAGGTCCCCTGATAGGCTAGGGTCAGATAGTAGGGGTGGATGACCTTGCGTATCAGTGGACTAGGGAAGGGACATGGGGGGAGAGGAAAGGTAGGACCAGGAGGAGTTGAGGGAAGGGGCTACAGATTGGATACAAATTGAAATCGGAAAGAAAGAGGTCAAAGTGTCACTATTTGCAGATGATATGATAGTATACATGAGCGACCCCAAAAATTCAACCAGAGAACTCCTTCAGCAAAGTGGCAGGATACAAAATCAACTCAAAAAAATCAGAAGCCCTCCTGTATACCAAAGACAAAGGGCCGAGAAAGAAATTAGGGAAACAACACCCTTCACAATAGCCACTAATAACATAAAGTACCTTGGGGTGACACCAAGCAAGTGAAAGACCTGTTTAAGAAAAACTTCAAGTCTCTGAAGAAAGAAATTGAAGAAGATCTCAGAAGATGGAAAGATCTCCCGTGCTCATGGATTGGTAGGATTAACATTGTGAAAATGGCCATCCTGCCAAAAGCAATCTACAGATTCAATGCAATTCCCATCAAAATACCAACTCAATTCTTTACAGACCTTGAAAAAAATATTCTCAGCTTCATATGGAGAAACAAAAAACCCAGAATCTCCAAAACAGTCCTGTACAACAACAGATCATCTGGAGGTATCTCCATCCTTGATCTCAAGTTGTACTACAGAGCAATAGTAATAAAAACTGCATGGTATTGGCATAAAAACAGAAAGGAGGATCAATGGAACCACATAGAAGACCAAGAAATAAACCCAAACACCTATGAATACTCGATTTTTGACAAAGAATCCAAAACCATTCAATGGAAAAAAGACAGCATCTTCAACAAATGGTGCTGGTCCAACTGGATGTCTACATGTAGAAAAATGAAAATAGATCCATATTTATTCCCCTGCACAAAACTAAAGTCCAAGTGGATCAAAGACCTCAACATAAAACCAGATACTCTAAATCTGTTAGAAGTAAAAGTGGGAACAGCCTAGAACTCATTGGCACAGGAGACAACTTCGTGAACAGAACACCAACAGCACAGGCTCTAAGAGCAACAATCAATAAATGGGACCTCATGAAACTGAAAAGCTTCTGTAAAGCAAAGGACACTGTCATCAAAACAAAGCAACTGCCTACAATTGGGAAAGAATCTTCACCAACCCTTTATCTGACAGAGGACTAATATCCAGTATATACAAAGAATTAAAGAAGTTGAAAAGCAGCAAACCAAGTAATCCACTTAAAAAATGGGGAACAAAGCTAAACAGAGAATTCTCTGTAGAGGAATATCGAATGGCAGAGAAACACTTAAAGAAATGCTCAACCTCATTAGCCATCAGGGAAATGCAAATCAAAACGACCCTGAGATATCACCTTACACCCATCAGAATGGCCAAGATGAAAAACTCAAGGGACAACACATGCTGGAGAGGTTGTGAAGAAAGGGGAACCCTCTTCCACTGCTGGTGGGAATGTAAACTGGTACAACCACTCTGGAAATCTATCTGGTGCTTTCTAAGACAATTAGGAATAATGCTTCCTCAAGACCCAGCTATACCACTGCTAGGTATATACCCAAACTTTGCTCAAGTACACAAAAGGGATACTTGCTCAACCATGTTTATAGCAGCTTTATTTGTAATAGCCAGAACCTGGAAACAACCCAAATGTCCATCAACGGAAGAATGGGTACAGAAATTGTGGTATTTTTACACAATGGAATACTACTCAGCAATCAAAAAGGAGGAAATCATGAAATTTGCAGGCAAATGGTGGGATCTAGAAAAGATCATTCTGAGTGAAATATCCCAGAAGGAAAAGACAAACACGGTATATACTCACTTATATAGACCTATAAGATATGACAAACACAATGAAATTTATATACCTAAAAAAAGATCATCAAGAGAGTGGACATGGGGTAAGATGATCAATCCTCGTTTAGAAAGACAGATGGGATGTATATTGAACGTATGACAGGAGTCTACTGAGTGCATCTGAAAGACTCTAACTAGCAGTGTTTTCAAAGCAGATACAAAGACTCATGACCAAACCTTCAGCAGAGTACAGGGAATCATAAGAAAGAAGGGGAGTTAGTATGATGGGGAAAGGATAGGAACTCCACAAGGACCAAATGTATCTGGGCACAGGGCCTTTTCTGAGACTGACATTCAACCAAGGACCATGTATGGATATAACTTAAAACCTCTGCTCAGATGTAGCCTGTGGTAGCTCAGTAACCAATTAGTTTCCCATAGTGAGGGAACAAGGACTATTTCTAACAGGAACTCAATGACTGGCTCTTTGACCTCCCCACCCCCCAAGGGAGGAGCAGTCCTGTTAGGCCACAGAGGAGAGCTTTGCAGCCAGTCCTGAAGATACCTGATAAAACAGGATCAGATGAATGGGGAGGAGGTCCCCCCCTATCAGTGGATTCTGAAAGGGGCACAGTGGAGATGAGGGCGTGAGGGTGGGATTGGAAGGGAATGAGGGATTGGGACATGGTTGGGATACAGAATTAATAAAATGTAACTGATAAGAAAAAAATAAAATTAAAAAAAAGAAAAAATAAAAACAAACAAATTGAAGAGATTGTAAATGATGATGATGATGATGATGATGATGATGATGATGATGATGATGATAAAAAAGAGCCTCAAAAGCCAGATAGGTAAAGCTCAATAGCTAGAGACCTAAAGTCCTTTCTACTTCTATATGCTGTATTAGATACCCCTCTTTAATCCCTGTCAGCTGGTTTCTTGTTCCACCTCTTGACCTATAGTTAAACTTTATTAAATCCTGTTTCCAGAAAGTTCTTAGATTAAAAGTGTGTGCAAGGCCTGGCTGAACCACAACATAATCAGCTGTTTACAATAAACAGGAAGTTCTTGGATTCAAGGTGTGTGATAGGGCTCAAACACACACACACACACACACACACACACATACACACACACACACACACACAAAACGGTTTTACAGTTCACAATTTTGGGGTTCACAATGGGATCAAATATACTGCAACATCTGTGTTTTCTGATGATCTTAGTCTACCCCTTATTCAAATTAAAGGGTCAATTGTCGCCTTCTTCCCCCTACACAAAAGTTGAGAACCACTGGCTTAGATTGTAGAATTGTTTATGTCCCAAAGAATTTTCCAAAAAATTTACAGACAGGTTGAAATTAATGGAGCCTAAAATCAGGGTTTGAAGTGAGCAAAGAAAGATGACCAGCTTAATGAGAAACCACAGCTATGGACCCCACGCTGCCCCAGCTCCTTTCCACTGGGGATCACAGTGGGAAGGAGAGAGACTGCCTTCCCTGCTCACACACAGGCTACCAGCTTGCATGAGGCCCTGTCCTGCAAGCCTTTGCAGCTGCCAGAATTAATTCTGCTCAGGCCTTGTCACTTTCGAACAGAAGCTCAGCTGGGCTTGATAGCATCAGCTCCATGATACACAAACTCCTGGCTTTCATAGTTCAATACTTAGAGTCAAAATGATACGATGTTTGGGGTTTAGTTGGGGAGAGTGAGTATATACAGCTGTGGTTCTCCACCTTCCTAATGCTGCAACCCTTTAATCCAGTTCCTCATGCTGTGGTTATCCCCAACCATAAAATTATTTTCATTGCTACTTCATAATTTCAATTTTGCTACTGTTATGAAGCATTGCATAAATATCTGTGTTTCCAATGGTCTTAGGTGATCTCTGTCAAACAAAGAATTATTAGATCCAAAAGAGGTCATGACCCACATGTTGAGAATCACTGAAACAGAGTGTTTTGTTGTTTTTGAGACGTTTCTTTTTCGTTTTGTTTGGCGTGTGTGTGTGTGTGTGTGTGTGTGTGTGTGTGTGTGTGTGTGTGTGGCCTTGGCTGTTCTGGAACTTGTTCTGTAGACTAGGCTTGCCTTAACTTCACAGAGGTCCACCTACCTCTGCCTTCTGTGCTGGGATTAAAAGCATGTGCCACAGCCCCCTGGATAGATGAGAGTGTTCATTATTTTTTTTTTTTTTGCATATGGACTTTATTCGTAGTAAACTACTACATAAGTAAGAACAGTAATGAAACAATCAGACAAGATGTATGTAAAAGTTATACTCAAAATATTTAACTCATTTGTATTTGGCAACTTTGAAGAAAATACTATCTAGTTGATCTTGGTGAGTCTAAAGTTTTGTATCTAATACATTCTCTATTAATATGTTGTATTTATCAACTTAAAAACATCTTTCAGGACCTTAAGATATTTTCTTAAATTTTGAGCAGCTTAAGCCTAATTGTGAAACTATGTTTTATTTCAAGGCTCACATGTTGTTTTTACTATAGGAAAACAGTAACACACACACACACACACACACACACACACACACACACACACACACACAAGGATATAAGTGCTTGTTGGGAGGTTAAAATGTTAGGTTGTGCCATGATTTGCTGCTCTGCAGTAAGGAGCCTATCAGTTGTTATCTGCCAGATGACCCATTTATAACCTCCAATTCTTTGAAAATCAGTACTATCTTTAGAGATAAGAATGAGACTCATAGAGCCGACTGAAGCTTCACATTTTTTCTGCAGGCTGTGACTTCCTATCTGAGTTAGCTACATTCTCGATATAGAGTCTATCTTAGAAAAAAAGTTTGTTAATCATGTGGTTAAGGATAGCTCAGTGATCTTGCCAGGTATGGGAGGGTTTAGTAAAACCAATAAACACAGATGTGGATGAAGAATTTTGAGAAGTTGTCTGTAAAACAAAACTCTTTCAAGCCTTCCCTATAATGCTTTTATTATATTATGGCTTCAAATAGCTATTAGAGCCATGCACCTATAGAATACAATTCTTTTTAATAACAATCAGAGTCTTCTTATACCATTAAGTAAGATGTCCTTCTCCGGTAACAGAAATTATATTTAGCTATCCTCTGACTCAGTGTTAAGAGTTCCACCTCCTCTGTAGGAAGCAATTGAAGTTCTTTTATAAATTGTTCTATCACTCAGCTTGCTGCACTTGGAAGTTCTCGCTCCTTGACCCTTTTTCATGCCTGAGTTGTTCAAACAAACTGCTATTTCTCATTTAAGTTGGAGTGTGACTTTTCTCATTATTGTGAATCAGGCCAGATCTTCTGAGTTGTTCATGATGGAGAGAATCCAAAACTGGGGATAAATCCTCTGCATCAAGGAAGATAGGAAAGAGACTGATAATCTTCAGATTTTCTAAGCACACACTGTGAATAATTCTTTTTTCTTTTATATTCTGCATATTTTATTTATTTTTTATTAAATTTTTATTTTTTATATTAATTACAGTTTATTTACTTTGCATCCCAGCTGTAGCCCCCTCCTTAATTCCCTCCCAATCTCACCCACCATACCTCATCTCCTCCCTGCCCCTCTCTAAGTCCATTGTCAGGGATGTCCTCCTCCCCTTTCATCTGACCCTAGCTTATTAGGTCTCATCAGGACTGGCTGCATTGTCCTCCTCTGTGGCCTAGCAAGGCTGCTCTTCCCTTGGAGGTGGGGGGAGGGCAAAGAGCCAGCCACTGAGTTCATGTCAGAGAGAGTCTCTGTTTCCCTTACTAGGGTACCCACTTGGATACTGAGTTGCCATGGGTTACATCTGAGCAGGAGTTCTACGTTATATCCATTCACAGTCCTTGTTTGGAGAATCAGCCTCAGACAAGACCGTTGCACCCAGATATATTTGGTCCTTGTGGTCCTTTCCACATCATAATAACTCCTCCTTCGTTCATATGATTCCCTGCACTCTGCCAAAGGTTTGGTTATGAGTCTTAGTGTCTGCTTTGATACACTGCCATGTAGAGTCTTTCAGAGGCCCTCTGTGGTAGGCTCCTGTCCTGTTACTTGTTTTCTCCTACATCCAATGTCCGTCCCACTTGTCTTTCTAAGTGAGGGTTGATCATCTTACCCCATGTCATCCTTCTTGTTTACCTTCTCAACATCAACAAGTTTTACAGACTATATATGAGTGGAGTAATGGTAGTTTAAGTATTCTCTTAAATACACAAATTCCTCAACCTCACACATGCTCAGCAAGTGGGACCCATCATGTGAGACTCATTCTGACTTTTGTGAGACAGTATTGGTCTTTAGTACTCTCTCTCTCTCCATCTTCCTCTCCCTTTTTCTCTCTTAACCCAGCTCTATCTTAGCCTAAAAGGTCATTCCTGAAGTGTGGCAGAAGGTCAAAGTTATCAGAGCAGTGCTTTCAAGTTAAAATGAAAGAAATAAACAGGGTAAAATATATGACAATATATGCCTAATATTGTATGTATTATATATTATGTAATAATATAAGTATCATATAATTATATGATTATAATTGATTATAAATGATATAATATGATTATATAATTATATATATTACAATAAATCCAAAGTATGGAATTTTGTCATATAGCCTTTGTAAAACATTATTAACATTTACACGGGAATTCAAGACAATTAAAAAAAAAAAACTAATGCAGTAAGTATAATGCAGAAATTGTTAATTTATATTCCTGGCCCTTTAAAGCTTACAAAGAATTTTCAAAGATTCTATTTACATAGATCATCTTCTTTGAACTCATATTTGCCCTGTGGCCTGTTTACAGAGGCTCAAGAAGGTAAAGTCATGGTTCAATAGATTAGTGAGAGTCAGAGCGGGAAGTCATCATTTCTCTAGAAGTGCCTTCTAATCTTCATATAATCCAGTTCACTGGTGCTGCCCAGTGAGCCTGCTGCTAGCCATCTCTCCTAGCATCCAATAAGCAGACTGTTTTATAATCAAACATGAGTATCAGGGAACTTCTGACTTTAGAGAACTCCCAAGTTATGCTTATATATAAGGAGCCTAAATCAAGAGATGCTCTTTTGGGAACATAGAGATAAGATAGTCCTAAAGAACTTCTTTGAGTAATTCTACTTCCAAAGAGTTCTAATCTTCATTTTTGTCAAGAAAGAAAGTTTATGAGAAAGAATCTGGCTGCAGATGCATACTTTTTATTTATGGACTCTCAACTGATTGTCCTGAATTCAACCTTCTGTTCTCCTTTTTCTATTTACTGTCATGCAAGGAACTGTAGAAGTTGGTAGATTAGACAGTGCCTTGGATATTATGGAACTGAATAGTTGTTTCTCTGTTGGTAATGCACTCTGGAAAAAAATAGACAATTTTATAAGTTTAAAAAACATTAGAAAGCAGGGTTTATTACCTTGCCAAGTTATTCTGTGTGATATTTTGGAAACAGCAGCACTTGTATTGATGTCTTGGCTAAGTGTACATGTTGGTATTTTCTTCTTTTTTAAAAGCAGCTATGTCCTAGGGGAAAGAGCGTAGGCATATGTTTGAGAAAAGAACATTGTGCACCTCACACAAACATTTCTAAGAAAATGTTTTCGCTTTGATTACATATTAAATTTCCTCAGAGACACGATTCTTCAACTGAGCATGTGTAAGCATCATGGTCTGTTATTACTTTTGACTTGTAATAAAAACAGCTTTGTTATAAGCAATGAACTGAATATTTCAGCTGTCTCTGATAACCCAGCCCTGTAGTCACAGCTCCTCAGGAAGCTGAAGCAGGGGGATTTAAATTTTAAGAATTGACTGGTTTGGTGAC
The DNA here is from genome assembly GCF_907164565.1 of Psammomys obesus. Lineage (NCBI taxonomy): Eukaryota > Metazoa > Chordata > Mammalia > Rodentia > Muridae > Psammomys > Psammomys obesus. The sequence continues at coordinate 10,665,120 of NW_026585894.1, read as the reverse complement.
TTTGTGATATTTTTATTTTAAAATGTAAAGTCAAAACAAAACAACAACAAAAAAGGTTAGATGTGTAGCTAAGTGGTAGAGCACCTTCTCAGAGTATGTAAAGCACTAGGCTCAATTCCAAGTACTGAAAATAAAAAGATAAGCACCTTAAGCACAAATTAGTAAATATTTTCTAGGTATTTGTGCACAAGAGAACAATTTAAAGGAAGAAATCTAGGAATGAGTTGCAAGTAATCTATTATTCTTACAAATTGCAGTTATACCTTACCATTAGAGAACATTAGCAGGGTTAGAAGTCACTGGCATCCTGGGCAAGTTGTCTTAAGGCAGTTCCCACTATTTCTTGCCAATCAGGTTCAATTTCTCCCACAGGAGAAAAAGTGGGACCCAAAAGCCCAAGGAGAAAGATAAAGCTGTGTGGAAGGAGGAATGGGAGTGATTTTCTGCTTATCCAATTATAACTACTCAGATATTCCTTTGTGTTTTCTTTGTGAGAATAAAGCATGTTTGACCTAAAGGAATCCTGTTCACCTTGAAAAACCACTGTTTAGATTACTACTGCAATGCAGGAAAGAAAGGCGATTTGGAGTTGAGGAAGGATTATTGCATGGGAAAATATCTCAATTTGTATTTTGTGGGACATTTGTGATAAAATGGGCTGACCTTATTTGCAAATGTTGCTTCATAAATATTAGATACCTTAGTAAAACAGGGGGAAGCCTGGCTTAGATTTGGGTAATACAGCAAATCTGAGACAGCAGCAGATGTGAGACAGCAGCAGATAGCTGAGATATCTGCTAGTGAGATAACAGAACTGGACCAGTTGCACAGAATGCTGCTGGGTTGGGCCTGTAAGTCAGTTCTCAGATGATCACCATAAAAAAAAAGCCCATTTTACTTGAGGAATCCTTAAACTAAGAATATTTTATGTAAGAAGTGGGAAATAGTAAGAGCTGGAGAGGACAGGAACTCCACAAGGAGAGCAACAGAATAAGAAAATTTGAACACAGGGAACTTCCCAGAGACTCATACTCCAACCAAGGACTATTCATGGAGATAACCTAGAACCCCTGCACAGATGTAGCCCATGACAGGTCAGTGTCCAAGTGGGTTACATAGTAATAAGAAGAGGGACTGCCTCTGACATAATCTTATTGGCCTGCTCTTTGATCACCTCCCCCTGAGGGGGGAGCAGCCTTACCAGGCCACAGAAGGGGACAATGCAGCCAATTTTGATGAGAACTGATAGACTAAGATCAGAAAAGAGAGGAGAACCTCCCCTATCAGTGGACTTGGGGAGGGGCATGCATGCAGAAAGGGGAGGGAGGGTGGGATCGGGAGGGGAGGAGGGAGGGGCTTATGGGGGGATACAAAATGAATAAAGTGTAATTAATAAAAAATAAAAAAATAATAAAAAAAGAAAGCACAAAAAAAATATTTCCTTAGGGATATTTTTTAACATTATTTTCAAGATTTACACTATGAATACTTGCAGTACCATTGATATATCTGGGAGCTAATCATACTCATGAATAGTGAGACTTTAATAGAGGAGAGTAAAAGCTGTAATGATGACAAAATGTGTAGCAACATTCTTTTTATTTGGTGTCCTCACAATGTGTAAATGGAATCCTGGACCTTGTGCATGATAACAAAATACTCTACTGCTGAGCCACATCCACAATGCAGCATTTCTTGCATACAAGTTGTGCACTTTGTTTCTGAAAAGCTGATTCCTAAGTCTATTTGTGTCTAAGTTCAAAGGCATAGCATAAAATTGACTGCAGGTGACATTTACTGATGATGTGCAGATTTACTACTTCTTCAGGCTTCAAGGTACCTATGTGATTTGATAAAATAAAACTTTATCTGGAATTTATGTAATATAGCACAAAGAACTATGTGGGAAAAATTTGTCTTTGCTCCATTAGTAATTGGATTAGTGACTTTAGGTAAATTTGTTCATTATATTGGGGTCTCAGTTTGTCACCTATATACTCATGGACCAGGGCTAGTTAATCTTGTTCATGCTCTATTTTAACTCTTCCTTAGGGTATATATTAAACAAAAGTCACACACACACACACACACACACACACACACACACACACACACACTTACTCCTAAAGTATTTAATGTAACTTATGGGCAATGTGAAATCATCCCCCTTATTATTGAATGAGAAATAAGCCACTACTTCTTCCTTTGTATAATGCTTTATTCCCATTCCTCACTCCTCCACTTCAATTGAAAACAGGTGAGTGTTTTGATTCTTTGTATTTTTAATTACAGTACAGACAGTTCAAAGACTACTGGGCATAAGTTCTAATTTCACATAGTTACAACTTTTATTATATCTTCAGGGTCTCTTTAAAGAAGTAGTTGTGACAAACATTTGTCATATTTTGAGTATTTTCCATATTGAGTCATTATCTTCTGAAGTTAAATATTTTATAGTGATTATAGCAAAGTGTCTGTTTTTCTTTCTTTTCTCCTTCTCTCTCTTTCTTTTTCCCTCTCTCTCTTTCATGACAAGGTCTGACCATGTAGTCCTGAGCAGTCTGGAACTTGCTGTATAGACCAATCTTGTCTTGAACTCACAGAGATTGGCCTCTCTGCTTCTCCAGTTCTGGGATTAAAGTTTACACCATCACACAGTACAAAGTGTAGGCCTCTGAAACTATTTATCATGTATTTATTAATAAAATATCTTCCAGAAGCCAGCACAGAAAACTGGAGTGTGCATGTATACATATGTCCCTGTGCTCACGGGCTCATGCATTGTCACAGGAATCTTGAATTTTATCTGTGCAATCAAAATGGCCCACCTTTCTTAGATGTTTGTTCTGAATGAGATGATGGACTCAAAGCACAGGTTATGGCAGAAGGGAATTCAAGAAAGTTTCTGTACTTTCATCCCAAGGGCCATTTCACAATGAAATGGGTATTGTAAACCTTCTTGCAGTGTACAGTTGTGGTAGCTGAGTCCCAAGCATTGTTTTTTTTTTTTTTTTTTTTTTTTTTTCCCATTGATTCCCAGTGTATGTTCCCTAGAGAGTTTACCGGTATTTGCTCTTTGTTTCACCTCTGAATTACTAGACCATATTTGCATGTTAAGAAGACCTCAAAGTTATTCTTATGCAACTTGAAACCTCAGAATTATTATGATATTATGGTGTTTTTCTGGCGTTAACTTGCATCAAAACCATCTAGGAATCATTAAAAACTGTCATTTTCTTAATCATGAATCTGGAGTGGTGCTGAAAAATTTTCATTTCTAACCAATTTCATGATGATAGTAATACTGTTGTAAGAGGCATCACACTTTCAGAATCCCTCTAAGATAGAGATATTCAAATAAGTGATCATTAGAATCTTAGAGACTCATTATGTAGCTTAGGCTGGCCTGGAATGTGCAATCCTGCTTCCTTTATTTTAGAAATGCTTACCATCTCAGGGCTCAAATGCAAAGAGTTTAAGTAGTTTAAAACTTCTTAAATGCCTAGGCACCACTCAGTGAATCAGAATAACTAGTGGTGAGTCTTAGACATCTGTCTTTAAAACCTCTTAGTTGACTACAGTGTGCAATAAGGTTGAAAATTTCTGCTCCATGGGAACCAAGACTTTATTATGAGATGGTATTCATTCTACTTCATGCTGCTTATCTGTAGAACAAAATCTCAGACTAAAAATATTCAATTCACCATCCAGTGTGTACAGAATTCCCATATGGAGGCTTTTTCTCCCAGTGACAGAAATATTAAGTAGAGGACTATCTTCCTGACAGATATCTCTGATTTTCCTTTTGTTTCATTGTTTGGGACTGGAGCTTCCCATCTGCTTCTTGAATGAGCTGCCAGTTCAATAAATGCTGCTTCTCACTTTTGATTCTCTTATTTTCTGACTTTGTCTTATAGTTTTGTCTCTGGCTCCTTTGATTATTTAAGTAAGAGGGTGTCAATGTGCCTTTTATGGTGTGGCAGTCCGATCCTCTTGCCTCTGTCCTCAGCCTTACTATTCACTGTTACTAAAACATTTGTCAAAAACTTCAATTTTACATTATTTGAAGAATCTTGGTAGGCAGTTACCTTTAAAAATGTACTGAACATGTCAGTATATAAGAGAGACTTAAAGGCTGCATTTCCTAAAAATCACTGACTCTACTTGGGTCAACAGATGCCAGAGGGATATCTGAATACTGGATAAAGCTGGATGTCTCTGCTGTCATTTGGGACTGACTCTTTTATCAACATATAGTTGTATTCCCTTTCCATTCTGTATGTAGGCATACTAGTAAAGACTGTTCATTTAAAGGTGATACCTCTCCTCTTAAGGCTAAAAACAAGAAGGAAAGCATTGCTAAGGTAATTTCAACATATTACCAACTGCTATATTTCACAACACTCTGTTTCAGACCTCAGGAGTGAATCCTATTAATCTTTAGCCATTGCACCTACCAGGAATAGTAAATTAGTACATACAGATTGCCCCAGCATGGGAATGCATCTTTAAGGAGGAACAGTGATCTCATGAGAACAACTGTCTCTATCTCCAGGATCCAGATCTGATGGATAAACATCATGATGTTTATGTTAAACATCATGAATGGAAATGGTTCCCAGCCAAGAAAGCAGTGATTTGCCTAATATTAATAAGAATTTGTGAGGTCATGTTCAACCATACCAGTTTACCAAGATTGCTTGAAGCTGCATACTTCTTGCCTTCCTTCCCTGTATAGATTGGTGATCATGGTGATATTACTGAACAGAGGGGTGGGGTTTTGATATCTTTTGTCATCCTTATCATCTAAATTGCTTAAAATCTTTCCCCTTGATATTTGGGTCAAATGGCTGGACCTAATTTGTTGGGTCTTCATAAGTATGGGTCCCTTAATAGCCCATCACACCTTTAATCAGTGCACATTCTAGGCATTGTCATTTAAGAAATTTCTTGTTTTAGTTATTCTGTATTATTTTTATGTTCCATTCTAGAGTTTCCCAAATATTTTTACAGGGACCAGTGATTTTTATGGGACACTATAGATCATAGGAAAGTAAGACTGTGGGGAGACAGGTGGAAGACTGCTGATCCCTATCTGAGAGTGGAGTCAAGATGAGGCTACGGCAATAGTTGCTCTTTAAATGCTAAGGGATTCTTAAAAGTTATAATATTATGAAAACTCCTATTTTGGTGAACAGACAATGAGCCTTTAAGATGTGCTACTATTCTGTAAGTCACAAACCCTGACTTCCAGGCAGTGTTCTGTAAAATTGTTTAATACATGCACCAGAAGTTACGTAACTGAAAAGACTGAAAAGTTTTACTCAGAAACTGGAAAGTGTGTGTGTGTGTGTGTGTGTGTGTGTGTGAGTGTGAGTGTGTATGTAGAGAGAGAGAGAGAGAGAGAGAGAGAGAGAGAGAGAGAAGCTGGGGAATTAACTTTCTTTTTTGAGACATGGCAAGGGTTTGAGTAGATTATCATGAGACTTTTCTTAGCATAGAGGCCACCATGGCAGAGCGGCTTAGTTTTGATTTTCATTAAGATAGGAAGGGCTATGTCAGAAGCAGGAAACTGCTCCTGCCTCACAGTTCCAAGTGATCTGCAGAATTACAACATTACTGTTCCTGCATCATGAATACCACGGTCTTTTCTAGCTTTCTTTTAAATGGTGGTAGAAAGGGTTCAAGAATACTTCTTAATGATAACATGCTCTATATTGTGGATAGTAGAACAGAAAAATACAAAGGCCAGATCTCATTGTTTATTTGTTTTTTTCTTTGTAACCTATAATATTTGTGTCTATTAATTCATAACTAAAGACCACTGCAGTTCTTTTGTACTAAGCAGATTAGATTAAAATGCATGACTATACCAAATTAAATTCAGGAGTTTAACTACAAATATGATTATCCAGTAGTACATTTCTCGTTTTAGTATGAGCCACAGAAAGCCAGATGTGTCTGATCACACAATGATCTCAGGAAACTGATTTGTTGTGGCAGCTCAACTGTTTACACCTTGCCCTCTGTACTTGAGTGGATTTTCTTTAGAGAGAATTGACTCAGTGCATTTGAACAAGTCCTTTGTTGTTGCCTTGTTGTTTGCGATTGGTTATGTAGCAGGTATTTCAAGTTCGGTATATGGTAAGAATGTTGCTCTTTGAATTACTTCTCTGTTCTGCCATTCAACTACTTCATGCTGCTTGCAGTCTCGGTGTGCTTTCCCACTTACCTATCAATCATTTCTTACTGATAAATACCTGAAGGCTTTAGGGAAATATCAGATTTTTGTTGAGCTGTGTTTATAACTTTTCATTTTCTGGTTTCTTCAGCTGTAAAATGAGATTGATGAAATGCTTGTATATGAATGTGTCACATAACTGCTTCAAAAATGGAGGTTAATAGCCAATGCAGAGTCAATTTGAAAATAACAAACCTTTGAAAATATTAAAATTCGGTTATTTTATTTCCTTTTCTCATATTATAGCAAACTGCAATTTCCTGGAGGATAGAGTTCATATTTTCTGTGTCTTTGGTACCCACAATGGCATTGTATACAAAAATTTGCATAAAAGATGTTCTGCATGAAAAAATGGGTCTGTGAACATGATCTGAATTAATTGATTGCTCAGGCAAGTGTCAGGTGTTTTGGAAAGTTTTTAGTAGCTTCTGAAAATTACAGATACAGGAGAGCACTATGTCTCTCTTCTATAGCCCTGAATATGTTTTAATGAAAGCAAGTCTTAAGATCACATTGTGGCATGTGAACTAGCATGTATTAGCAAGAAGGCCGAACACATAGCTGTGCAAACTACTTATTTATGTGGATCTTGCTTTCCAGATCTTTAGAGCTTTTATGCATTTAGGCAAAGCACTTCACATGAATGGGTTTCTATGAGACAAACACTTAACGCTATGAGGATATAGTATCATGTTAGTAAGCTCAGGTGACAGAACTCATTTACAAATAGCATATGAATTCAGAAGTATACTTATTTTGAATTTAAGTGATATTTACTATGTATAAAGCTTTTGGTATTGTGAAATTGTTCAGTATCCTTCAGGGAAGCCTATAGGGGAACATTATAGACAACTACATATCCTTATCCTACCTGTATTGATTATTTTCCTCAGCACTATGACAAAATGACCAATGAAAAACCATTTAAGGTAAGAAAGGGTCATGAGTTTTGAGGGCTTCCAACCCATTATAGTGGGGAAGACATAGCAGAAAGCTTCTGTAGCTGTGGAAACATATTGTAGTAGCTTATTCACATGGTATAGACCAGGAGATGGAACTGGACAGAAAATAATGCTGGTCTTCAATGATCTAAGTCCAGCCAGTTTACACCTCCTACTGGCTCCACAGCCTTCAGATTGCTGCTATAATATTGGAACTAAGCATTCAAAACACAGACCTGTGGTGGAATATCTAAGACTTACATCATGACTCTATATAGCTACCACTTTAGGATAGTATTAGGCCATTTAATCTGGATGTATATAGCTCATTGTGGAGTGAGAATTTCTGAAATAGGACCTTTCAGATGCAAACTAAATAAATCTACAGGATGATTTTCTGATTTATGCAATTCAACTAAAAACTACCAGAACTTATAAGAGAAATTTCTATATTATCTGTGCTGTTTTTTTCTGGCATTAGTGGAGACTGAACCTAGGGCTAAGAACTTGATAGATAAGTACTCAACTGTTGAAGTTATAACAGCTATATCCCTGGCTGTGTTACGACTTCTAAGTAATGCAAAGTTTTTGTTTTTGTTTTTGTTTTCTCATTTTATATTCATGTAGCCACTGAAATGATTTGTTTTTAGGGTAGGTGATCCTGGTGTACTATATTGGAAGAAGAATCTCAGATTATGCCTTGATTCTATGTGTGACAACTTATATGTTTTCATTAGATACAAGGTCTCCATCCCACCAAAAATTTCCACAAGAGCCATTTTTTCTTACAGAAATATTTATGCTTCTCCAAAATGTATATACTGAAATTTAACTTCATAGGTGCTGGTACTGAGAGACAGTCCTTTAGAAGTGATTGCATCCTGAAAGTAGAATCCTATGAATGAGATTGATACCCTTAGTGTTTCTGTCATTTAAAGATGATGCAATGGGCCCTCAATAAAGCATCCAGTGAAGTTTCACCAGGCATCAAATCTTCTGCCACCTCAATCTTGGGTTTACTAACTTTTAAAACTACTATGTGCAACAAATTTCTGCCCCTTATAAAGAACCCAACTTAAGGTAGCTTGTTCTTACAACATGAACTAATAGTCATAGTCACTGGCACTGAGGATTGGGGTTATTCTGTAACAAAGAGCTAAGATGGATCTGTTGCTTTGAAAGGGTATAATAGACAGAGAGTGGAGGTAACTAGGAGAGCAGGCTAGAAAAAGAAACTCTCATGAGCAAACTGCACATGGTGATTCTAGTGAGGTTTGCAGAAAAAGCTTTTATCTTCTCAGGGAATACTTAAGTGTTCATGATCATCGTACCAGTAGAAATATGGATGGTAAAGACCACTGCCATTTTGTATTTTATGAAATAAGGACCTGTTATTGGAAACAGGAGTGAAAACTATTCATGTACAAACATAGGACAGAATTTGGGCAAATTATATTGTTTCTTAGAGCTGGTAAAATGGAACATATAGTCAAAAAATCAAGCAAAATGTGAAGTTTTGACATAGTCCCTTTTTCCTATGGGACTTTTGCCTAAGGAAAAATAAATTAAAAGCAGAATTTATGATTAGAAAGGATTTAGAATTTGGTGATTTAGAAAATGCTCAACCTAAGAATGTTACAAAAGATATAAAATAGCTGGAGAAAACACCAAGGGTGTTGTAAGATTAGTGTGGATGGGCCAGACATGATGTTATTCACCCAGACATCAGAAGAATGAAACAGAAGTCACTAGATGTTTAAAAAGTTAAAGTCTGGAAAAAAAACAAAACAAAACAAAATAAAGAGTACCTATAAGGTTTAGGTTTCAGTTATAAAAAAGGCCCCAAATTCAATATATATCACTAGAATAGCAATAGTTAGTTGTATATAATTTATTATGATAAGTTGAATCTATCATTTGACCCACCTCAGTAATAGTAAAATCAGCTTATCTGATTAAGGAGTAACAGTAAAATCAGCTTATCGAATTAAGGATTAAACTAATAGCCTTTCACCAAAGCTTTTTTTTTTTTTTCTGGGTGGTACAGAATAAAACCCTTCAAAGGTGGTATACATATTTATAGTAAAATGTTTTGGTGTCAACAGTCCTGTCACCAATGCTGTGCAAGCTTTCTTGTGGCCAGTATTCTTTTAATCCACTGAACTTACTCTAATAATTGTATCTATAATTAAAACAAAGTTTTACAAAGAATACAACCCATCCCTGTAAATGCCTAGTTCATGAACGATATGAATAGGAGCATCAAACAGGAATGGGTAGCTGTACCAATACAATTTGATAAAGCCATCCTGAGGCTAGAGAAAGGAGACAAGAAAAGGTAGCCACTGAGCTGAGTGAAGCTCAGCATGGATAGTAAGAACTCATGACCTTGGCCTGTGAAAATCTGTACTGACAGTTGGCTTATATTAAGATGACACAACAGGAAAGATGGCAAGTGCTGGTTTGGTAACTGTGAGGAAAACAGATGTGGAATGAAATATACAACAGAGTTCAACAGGAATCAGAGCACCCTGGTAGTTTTCTATGTGGCAGTCCAAAACTCATTGAGAATTCCTGCAAATCAGGAAGCAGATAACTTAAATAACAACAAAAAAAGAAAGAAAGAAAGAAAGGATGAGCTGACACTAAAGGCATGGCAGGACCAGACAGCAAGAAGGATATCAGAATATTTTGTAGGATGGCCGTTAGATTTAGCTACTTTCCAACCCATGTTGTATCTCCTGTCACCAGTGTTATGTGAACAAACATGGGTGAAAAAAGGTACTCTCAGAAACCATGAGTTGGCTGAATAGAATCCCATGTGCCAGGGACAGATTATCTCCCTGCAAGCTGTTCTCCAGGGAAGACCCTGAGCCCATACCAACTATTATGTTTTTTGCCATAGCTTCTGTCTGCATTCCAGAATTAGAGAGTTAAAGACTTTTACTAAGACCATCTCATTCTTTGGTTTGTTTTTACAGTGTCAGATGGTGCACTGCCAGTTCTGGTGAAAATTGTCACCAAGTCCTACTTGGCTATGGCTCTTTTATATTCCAATATCAAAATCCTAGGCAGAATGTGCCAGCTAGTGGCACAACTATCATGGATATAATCAATAGCTTTCTGATTGCATGTAAGGCCTGCTTCACAAGAGGGAGTTCATGTCTCGTTTTGCAAGCAAGCCAGGACAAAAATTTGTGACTGAGAAAGGGATAGGCCCTATTAGATGTACCATTACTAATGCTTTGTTAAATAAATGTGGTGCTGTCTCAAGTGCTCTTCTAATATTTATACTTACACCCATAGATGACAGTTGCTGCCAGCAACAAATGGTCATGGAAGGAAACTTCATTTTGTAATAGATGGTATACCAAAAAGACTCATAACCACTGGTAAAGCTGTTGAGAACAAGTAACAGTTACTGTGGCCCAATGGTCCAATGGATATCCATAAATAGACATCTATATCACCTCCTCCAAGACTTAGGAAACATTGTGGAAGAGAGGATTGAATGCATGTAAGATTTGGAGAAAAAAGCTCCCAATTTTGTCCCAATTGAAACATTTCATTTTGGAGGGAGGCTCCTTAAGTCTTATGAAATTTCTCAAACATGATGCATGGTCTTCTTCTACCTGTTAGCTGACCAGCCTACAAGAGATCTTCACCTTGTCAAGTTGCTGTTAAGTTCTGCAGAGCTCCAGTTTGCAGCTTTGGTGAATTGTCACCCATAATGGGGTGGGCTTCTTTGATGCAACTTATCTTTGAGTCATTCCTGCTTTTGTAAGTAGCCTCTCATTCATATTCCTATAAGTAACCTCCCAACCATATTTCTGTAATTCCAATAAAACTCTTTGGTTTTATAAGTTGGTATATTTTGATATAAACATTACTTTGATCTGTTGTTAGCTCTTTATCTAGGCTGAATAGATACTTTGTATCATGGCTCTCCAGGGAATGTCTCACACAACTGATGTTCATTCTGTATTTGTCCTCTCCCTTCCTTTCTCCTCCCAACTTTTCTTTTATTATTATTATTATTAATTACACTTCATTCATTTTGTATCCCCCCATAAGCCCCTCACTCCTCCCCTCCTGGTCCCACCCTCCCTCCCCTTTCTGCATGCATGCCCCTCCCCAAGTCCACTGATAGGAGAGGTCCTCCTCTCCTTCTTTCTGATCTTAGTCTATCAGATCTCATCAGGAGTGGCTGCATTTTCATCTTCTGTGGCCTGGTAAGGCTGCTCCCCCCTCAGGGGGAGGTGATCAAAGAGCAGGCCAATCAGATTATGTCAGAGGCAGTCCCTCTTCCCATTACTATGTAACCCACTTGGACACTGAACTGCCATGGGCTACATCTGTGCAGGGGTTCTAGGTTATCTCCATGAACAGTCCTTGGTTGGAGTATGAGTCTCTGGATAGTTCCCTGTGTTCAAATTTTCTTGTTCTGTTGCTCTCCTTGTGGAGTTCCTGTCCTCTCCAGCTCTTGCTATTTCCCACTTCTTACATAAAATTCCATTCACTCTGCCCAACAGTTGGCCATCAGGCTCAACATCTGCTTTGATAGTCTGCAGGGCAGAGGCTTTCAGAGGTCCTCTATGGCAGGTTTCAAGGTTGTTTCCTGTTTTCTTCTTCTGATGTCCATCCTCTTTGCCTTTCAGGATGGGGATTGAGCATTTTAGTTAGGGTCCTCTCTCTTGCTTAGTTTGTTTAGATGTACAGATTTTAGTGGGTTTATCCTATGTTGTATGTTTATATGAGTGAGTATATACCATGTGTGCCTTTTTGCTTCTGGGACAACTCACTCAGGATGATCCTTTCCAGGTCCCATCATTTACCTGCAAATTTCATGTGAGCAGCTTCCTCTGTTACCATTCCCTGCCACTATATATAGTCTGTCTCTCATAGTACAGTCTAGAATTAAACAGTTAAAAACAGGAAAAAGTAAAATGTTTCTTGTTTTAAAGTTTTCCCTCAGTTAATTTGTCACAGTGAGAAAAATGGCAGTAATTTGTTATTATGCATAAATAATACTCTGATTCTCCATCATATTTTAGATGATATTTAGATAAGACTTTGGACTCCTAACTTGCGTTTATACTAAAATGAGTTATGACTATGAATAATATTAAAATGAAATAAACCTATTTTTCAAGAAATAAGAACAAGGATGTGGGAGGGGCTATGGCTTAATGCTTGTATTCCTCCCAAATTCATATGTTGAAATGTAACCTCTGACATGATAGTATTAAGAGGTTTTACTTAGCTTCAGCTGTCCATTTGACACTATCTAGGGTTAACTGAGGGAGTCTCAATTGAGAGGTTTCCTGAATCAAATTGGCCCTTGGGAATTCTGTGGGATATTTTTGTGATTGCTAATTAATGTAGGAGGGTACAGGCCACTGTGAGTGATGCTGTCACTGAATTGGTGATCCTGAGCTATATAAAGGTAGCTGAACTTGAGCCTGGGAGCAAGTCAGTGTTTATTCGTGGTTTCTGTCTGAGTTCCTGCTCTGACACTCCTCAATGATGGATTGTGTTTTGGAAGTTTAAGTCAAACAATGTCCTTTTCTCTTTAAGTTCCTTTTGATCTGGTATTTGTTATATCAATAGAAAACAAACTGCAATACAGTAGAGAATTTGGGACATTATTCTATCATGACTGTAGAACTCTTGTGAATGGGATTAGTGCCTTTACGAGAATCTACTTTGCAATGAGAATGGAGGAAAGATGTTATCCAAGAGGAGAAGATCTTATGCAAATATCTAATGCACTGGGACCCTGATCTGGGCTATCCAAAATTATTAGCAATGAATTTTCACAGCATATAAATTATGGCTTAACGTATTTTGTTATAACAGCCCAAATGAACTGATACCCAATTTAAACATATTCTCCTTACAAAAACATTAGCTTTTATTCTATCTCCTTTATTTCTCATTTGTTATTTTATTTCACTAGTACTTAAGCACTTGTGTTTTAATAGAATGAATAATACAGTGTAGTTACTCCTTGTAGTAGATCACAAATGTAATAGAACCTGTGGTTTCCTTACCTCAGGTTTTGGAGGTTCAGATACTATGAGTAGATACACAAAAGGGAAGTTTGAGAACAAACTGTGAAAATCTTCCTGATAGGAAATCCTAGGTTTCAGATTATGTAGTCCTATTCCTTGATCCAAGACAAGGGGTTGGTAACAAGAAATAGAGTGACCTGATATTTTCATGAAGATTAAAATGTTTATAGGTAAAAAGCCAATTAATGAAAAAGAAAACGCTGTCAAAATGCCTTATTCTGCAAATTAATTTGCGGGAGGTGTGCTTGACTCATTTCCTAGGTTTATCAGACTCTGCAATAGTCCAAACAACCTGTTGTAGCTCAACAGAAACCTTGCAGTTTTGAAAGTCTTCATTCATTAACTTCAGCAGGTGCTGAGAAAATATTTGAAGCTCAGGCAAATGTGCAATTATTTTGGGGAATTACAGGTTCTGTAGAGCCATTCTGAATAGAAGTGGTTAACTGGTGAAAGGCAGACACTAAGAAACAGCAACTGAAGGATGAGGACTGACTGTTGATATTTTTGTAGGAAAGGCAAATTTTGAAGACCAGCCATATTGCAAAACATTGATAGGTTCTATTTAAACAGTACTATGCTCTGCTGACCCATGCGTTGTCAGGGCTTCTATTCTTCTGGGTTAGAAGAGTCAAAAGGCTGCTGAATAAGGGAAACTGAAATAAATGAATTGACCTATTTATTCTGTCATATTGCCCCCTCCCCATGGCCTTATCAAAACAGAATTTCTTTGCTAAAGATAATTACCCTCTTCTCTCCAACGCTGAAGTCTATTTCTGGTGAAAATCACTGGCCTCTAGGTCTCTGCCTTTGTATTTCTTCCACAGCAAGGCCAGGGGAATTATGCTAAGAATAGCAATATCCCCAAAAGAAAAGAGCCATTAAAGCTCTTTTCAGGTGTGAGCAATGGGTAGCATCTGGTCAAGAATAGGCCCTTCGCAAGATTTCAGCCTATGCTGCATTTTACACACACACACACACACACACACACACACACACACACACACACAGGAGTTAATTATAAAATAGATAGTGCTAATTTTAGATATTTCATCATTTCGGGGGACCCATCCATTTAACAGCAGAATAGAAAAAGAAAGTCTAGGCATTTTAAAGAATATGGTTACATATTTCAATGTATGTTCCCATATTCTGTAGCTCTAAATTCAGGTTGCAGTTTCTTGGGAAGAGTTGCAGGTGGGTGTTGTTTTTTCAGATCTTCATAATATGCACACTTAAGCTTCCTTTGGCAGCTTTTCTTCCTTTTTTTGTAGGTGTGAGTTTCTTTAAAAGTTGTATTCTCTGTATTTACAGAGATAGTTTAGGATTTGCTCTCAGGTTAATCAAATTTATTTTCTTATCTCTCTAGTTCTTCAGGTTGTGTCTACAGTCTTATCAGGAAGAAAGCTCTGGCTGAATTTATATTCTTTGGAAAATGTACTTCAAAAACACTTGAAGATATTACTTCTGAATGGGAGCTTTAAAGTAAAAGGACACTTCTTTTAAGGTCAAAGTAACTTTAAATTTTTATTTTCTTATGAAAATAATAACAGATCATTATTGATTCTCTGCACATTCTTTGTGATTTCAAAACAGATTTCAAAAACTATTATCTCTGGATTCTAAGACTGCTGCAACCAATGCACACTGTTTCTAAAGGGCAGAGGATCCAAAACTCCAGCCTGGTGAGTGGAGAGGTGGCTGAAGCCAGAGAATCAACTTTGAGGCTTCCTGGGCTATAGGGAGCAACCCATGAGCTGGGACAGTTTGGATCTCCCTGCCCCTTTCCAAGTCCCCTGATAGGGGAGGACCTCCTCCCCTTTCATCTGACCCTGTTTTATCAGGTATCTTCAGGGCTGGCTGCAAAGTCCTCCTCTG
>NW_026585894.1:10631387-10649889 GCF_907164565.1 Psammomys obesus | reverse complement strand
TCAAACAGCCTGCCCTTGAGATCCTGTTAGAAATAGTCCGTGTTCCCCTTACTTTGGAAAACTACTTGGTTACTGAGCTACCACGGGCCACATCCGAGCAGAAGTTCTAGGTTATATCCATAGATGGTCCTTGGTTGAGTGTCAGTCTCAGAAAAGACCCTGTGCCCAGATATGTTTGGTCCTTGTAGAGCTCCTATCCTTTCCATATCATACTAACTTCCCTTCTTTCATATGATTCCCTGCACTCTGCCGAGGGTTTGGTTATGAGTCTTAGTGTCTGCTTTGAAACACTGCTAGGTAGAGTCTTTCAGATGCCTTTTGTGGTAGACTCCTGTCATAAGTTCAATGCACATCCCATTTGTCTTTCTAAATGAGGTTTGAGAGTGTTGAACTATCAACCCCCAGCACTTTCGGCTGCATCTTCACTTGTCCCGACACTCTGACAGTGGCTGCCACATTGGCAGGGAGTGCATAACCCCAGGTACTGGACCTCCTTACTCTAAAGGCCAAACACAGGTCCCAAATCTGAGAGTAGAAAACTATGGGCCCTCTTAGCTTACCGAATATGCCTGTCATTGTGTTCATAGCACCTCAGTGCTTTCTGCACAGGACAGCTAGTGAGTGCATTTGCGAGAGAATTTCTACAGAGCGCCAGATCCAGGGTCCCTCTACATTAACCACCAGACACCTGATCCCTCTCACCCACAACGCCACTGTGGACAACAAAGAGATACATGGGACAATGTTCTCAACATAGAATCCCCTGTTTTGTGGGTCGTACAGTAGAGTCCAAACAAATAATTCCTGGAAACAATTCCTAGAGCTAAGATAATGGAGCCCAGACAGACCTGAGCATCTGGGCACAATATCCAGATAGGCTTGTGTGCCACTGAGTCATTCAGGGCTCCTGTGCAGTGGCACAGTGCCTATAAACCATGCCTGCATCACAAACTGCACTTACACTCCTCCCTTACATCACACTTCGAGGCAGGCACACTTCCATGCACATTCCTTCACTTGCAAATATGCTTTTTAGCTGCAGTTGAAACACCAAGACCCACTGTCAAACTGGTGGACTTCTCTCATCTTCTTAAAGATTACTCCAGACTCCAGAGACTGATGGCCCCAGTCTGCAGTACAGGCTCCAGAAACGAACAGCAAAGGCTATGGACCATCAGATGGCTTGTTAATGAACACATCCAACAATAATCAAGACATCATGCTTTCAACAACAATACCCTAAATCAATAGATATTTTAATTCAAAGGAAACACACAAAAATGATTTTAAATCTATGTTTATCAACAGAGGAACATAAAGAGTAAACAAACAAAGCTCTTAAACACAGGCAAATATAGCCACACAAATAGAGGCACAAAAAGAGGAAACAAACAAAAAACAGATGCTACTATGGAAAGACAGGAATTCAAATTCAAACAGATGAAGAAAATGGTGCAAAACATGAAAATGAAATTAAAATCAATAAAGAAAACACAAGTAGAGAAAAACCGGGAGTTGGAGGATTTAGAGAAAAGATCAGGAACAGCAAAGGTAAGCATCACCAACAGAATACAGGAGATGGAAGAGAGAATCTCAGATGCTGAAGATACAACTGCAGAAACTGATACATCTCTCAAAGAAAAAATAAAATTATAAAAGTTCCAAACAGAAAACATCCAAGAAATCAAGAACGCCATGAAAGGATGAAATCTAAGAATAGGAATAGATGAAAAAAAAAAAAATGATTCCAGGCTCCCAGGTCCAGAAAATATTCTCAAGAAAATCATAGAAAAAAATTTTCCTAACTTAAAGAAAGAGATGTCCCTAAAAGTACAAGAGACTTATAAAACACAAAATAGACTAGACCAGAAAAGAAACTCTTCACATCACATTATGTAAGAAGTGGGAAATAGTAAGAGCTGGAGGGGATGGGAACTCCACAAGGAGAGCAACAGAACAAGAAAATTTGAACACAGGGGTCTTTCCAGAGACTCATACTCCAACCAAGGACTATTCGTGGAGATAACCTAGAAACCCTGCACAGATGTAGCCCATGGCAGTTCAGTGTCCAAATGGGTTACATAGTAATGGGAAGAGGGACTGCCTCTGACATAATCTGATTGGCCTGCTCTTTGATCACCTCCCCCTGAGGGGAGAGCAGCCGTACCAGGCCTCAGATGATGACAATGCAACCACTCCTGATGTGATCTGGTAGACTAAGATCAGAAGGAAGGAGAAGAGGACCTCCCCTATCAGTGGACGTGGGGAGGGGCATGCATGCAGAAAGAGGAGGGAGGGTGGGACCGGGAGGGGAGGAGGGAGGGGCTTATGGGGGGATACAAAATGAATAAAGTGTAATTAATAAAAAATTTAAAAAAAAGTTAAAACACTAAATATATAGAACAAAGAATAAATATTAAAAGCAGCAAGGGAAAAAGACCAAGTAACATACAATGAGAGACCTATCAGACTCACACCAGACTTCTCAACAGAAACTATGAAAGCCAGGAGGGCATGGACAGATGTCATGCAGGCTCTAAGAGAACACAGATGTCAACCCAGACTATTACACCCAGCAAAGCTTTCAATCAACATAGATGAGAAAACAAAATATTGCATGACAAAACTAAACTTAAACCATATCTACACAGCAAAGCAGCCCCACAGAAGACACTAGAAGGAAAACTCCAATTTAATGTAATCAACTACACCCAAGAAAACACTGGATATAAGTAACTTCACAACAAAAAATCAAAAGAAAACAAGCACACAAACACACTATCACCACTAACTCTGCAATAAAGGGAAATAACATTCACTGGTCACTATTATCTATTAACATCAATGCACTCAACTTTCCAATAAAAAGACACAGACTAACAAAATGGTTTCAGAAACAGGATCCAACATTCTGCTATCTCCAAGAAACACACCTGTGCAACAAAGACAAATACTACCTCAGATTAAAGGGCTGAAAAAGGTTGTTCAAGCAAACAGACATAGAAAACAAGCTGGAGTAGCTACCCTGATATCTAATAATATAGACTTTCAACTAAAATTAATCTAAAAAATTAAGGAGTGACACTTCATTTTCATCAAAGGAAAATTTACCAGAAGGAAATCACAATCTGAACATCTATGACCCAAATATAAGAGCAATGACATTTGTAATTGAAACATTATTAAAGCTCAAATCACAAATCGATATCAACACCATATTACTGGGAGACTTCAACACTCCACTCTCACTAAGGGACACATAATCTAGACAAAAGATAAATAGGGAAATAATGACACTAACAGATGTCCTAAATCAAATGGACCTAATAGATGTCTACAGAACTTTTCACCTAAACTCAAAAGACTATACAAGACTATACTTACTTCTGAGCACCCCACAGAACCTTCTCCACAATTGACCATATAGTCGGACACAAAGTAAGCCTCAACACATACAAGAAGATTGAAATAACCCCTTGTATCTTATCAGACCACCATGGCCTGAAAGCAGACCTCAACAACATGAGAAATAACAAAAAGCTTACACATACATGGAATCTAAACAGCTCTCTAATTAACCACAGCAGGCTCAGAGAAGAAATAAAAAAAGAAATTAGAGACTTCCTAAAATTCATTGAAAATGAAGGCACAACTTACCCAAACTTATGGGACACAATGAAAGCAGCGCTAAGAGGAAAGTTGATAGCAGTAAGTACCTTCAGAAAGAAATTTGAGACATCTCATATAAACAGCTTAACAGCACATATGAAACCCCTAGAGAGAAAAAAAGAATCAGACACACCCAAGAGGAGGTGATGATTAGAAAAAAAAAATTAAACTCAGGGCTGAAATAAATTAATTTGAAAGAAAGAAAACAACTCAAAGAATTGATGAAACCAAGAGCTTATTCCTTGAGAAAAGCAACAAGGTAGACAAATCATTAGCCAAACTAATTAAAAGGCAAAGAAAAACTATCCAAATCAGCAAAATCAGAAATGGAAAGGGGGACATAACAAGAGACACTGAGGAAATCAAAGAATCATTAGGTCTAACTTCAAAAACCTATATGCCACAAAATTTCAAAATCAGAATGAAATGGACAATTTTGTTGATAGATTCCATTTACCAAAGCGAAACAAAGATCAGGTAAATAGATTACACAGTCCTATATCTCCCAAGGAAATAGAAGCATTCACCAAAAGACTCCCTGCCAAAAAAAAAAAAAAAAAAAAAAGCCCAGGGCCTGACGATTTTAGCTCAGAATTCTACCAGAACTTCAAAGAAGAGCTGTCACCAATACTCTTCAAACTATTCCCTGAAATAGAAACAGAAGGAACACTACCAAACTCGTTCTATGAGGACACAGTAACCTTGATACCTAAACCACACAAAGACCCAACAAAAAAAGAGAACTTTAGACCTACCTCTCTTATGAATGTTGACACAAAAATACTCAACAATATACTTGCAAACCAAATCCAAGAACACATAAAAGATATTATCCTCCATGACCAGGTGGAATTCATCCCAGACATGCAGGTGTGGTTCAAAATATGGAAATCCATCAATACAATCCACCACATAAAAAAAAAAACAAAAAGGGGGGAACACACGATCATCTCCTTAGATGCTAAAAAAGCATTTGACAAAATCCAACACCCATTCATGTTTAAAGTCTTGGAGAGATCAGGGATAAAAGGCACATACCTAAACATAGTAAAGGCAATATACAGCAAGCCCATAGCCAACATCAAACTAAATGGAGAGAAACTTAAATCAATCCCACTGAAATCAGGGACAAGGCAAAGTTCCCTATTATCTCTGTATCTCTTCAACATAGCACTTGAAGTCCAAACTAGAGCAATTAAAGGAGATCAATGGCCTACAAATTGGAAAGGAAGAAGTCAAAGTATCATTATCCACAGATGACATGATAGTATACATGAGTGACCCCAAACATTTTACCAGAGAACTCCTGTAGCTGATAAATGCCTTCAGCAATGTAGATGCATACAAAATTAACTCCAATAAATCAGTAGCCCTCCAGTATACAAAAGACAAAATGGCTGAGAAAGAAATTACAGAAACACCACCCTTTACAATAGCTACAAATAACATAAAGTACCCTGGTATGAATCTAACCAAGCAAATGAAAGACCTGTAATGAAAAACTTCAAGTCTCTGAAGAAAGAAATTGAGGAAGGTATCAGTAGATGGAAAGATCTCCCATGCTTATGGATCGGTATGATTAACATAGTGAAAGTGGCCACCCTACGAAAAGCAAATCTAAAGATTCAATGCAATTTCCTTCAAAACACCAATACAATTCTTTATAGATCTTGAAAGAACAATTCTGACCTTCATATGGAAAAACAAAAAAACCCAGGATTGCTAAAATAACCCTGTACAATAACAGATCTTCTGGAGGTATCTCTATTCCTGATCTAAAAATTTACAATAGAGCAACAGTAATAAAAACTGCATGGTACTGGCATAGAAACAGGCTGGTGGATCAATGGAATAAAATATTAGACACAGAAATAAACCTACACACCTACAGATACATGATTTTTGACAAAGATGACAAAACCATACAATGGAAATAAGATAACATCTTCAACAAACGGTGCCGGTCTAACTGGATTTCTACATGTTGAAAAATACAAATAAACCCATATTTATCATCAGGAACAAAACTAAAGTGGATCAAAGACCTCAACACAAAACAAGATACACTATATCTGTTAGAAGAAAAAGTGATGAAGAGCCTGGAACTCATTGTCACAGGAGGCAACTTCCTGAATTGAACACCACCAGCACAGGCTCTAAGATCAACAATCAATTAATGGGGCCTAATGAAACTGAAAAGCTTCTGTAAAGGAAAGGACACTGTAGTCAGTTTAAAATGATAGCCTATAGACTGGGAAAGGATCTTTACCAGCCCTATAACTGACAGAGGGCTAATATCCAGAATATATAAATAACTGAAGAAGTGAAACACCAACAAACCAAGTAATCCAATTAAACATGGAATACAGACCTAAACAGAGAGGAATATCAAATAAGGAATATCAAATGACAGAGAAACACTTAAAGAAATTCTCAATGTTCTTAGTCATCAGGGAAATGCAAATCAAAACGACCCGGAGATTTCACCTTATACCCATCAGAATGGCTAAGAACAAAACCTGAAGTGACAACACATGCTGGAGAGGATTTAGAGAAAGGGGAACCCTCTTCCATTGCTGGTGGGAATGCAAACCTGTACAACCACTTTGGAAATCAATCTGGCACTTTATTAGAAAAGTAGGAATAGTGCTACCTTAAGATCCAGCTACATCACTTCTAGGTACATATACAAAATATGTTCAATTATAAAACAAGGACATGTTCATAGTAGCTCTATTCTGGAAACAACCCAGATGTCCCTCAAAGGAAGAACAGATACAGAAATTGTGGTACATCTACTTAATGGAATACTGCTAAGGTATTAAAAAGGAGGAAATCATGAAATTCGCAGGGAGCTAGAAAAGATCATCTTGAATGAGGTAACCCTGAAACAGAAAGACACATGTAGTATATACTCATTTGTAAGTGATTATTAGACATATAATATAGGATAAACATACTAAAATCTATAGTCCTAAAGAAGCTAAACAACATGGAAAACTCTAGGGAAGATGCTCAATCCTCTTTCAGAAGGGCAAATGCAACATACATTGGAAGCTGGAGATGACGGGGAACAGGACCTGAGCCTACCACAGAGGGTCTCTGAAAGAGTACTGATTGAGGTATTGAACCAGATGTTTAGACTTATAGCCAAACTTAGGGCAGAATGCATGGAATTTTTTGAAAGAAGGGGGAGATAGAAATACCTGTAGGAGACAAGAGCTCACAAAGGAGACTACCAGAGCCAAAATAACTGAACCTTGGTGGACCTGAAGAGAATGACACCCAAACCAAGGACTATGCATGGAGTGTAGCCTTGCCAAACCACAGAGGAAGACATTGCAACCAGTCCTGATGAGTCCTGATAGGCTAGGGTCAGATAGAAGGGGAGGAGGACCTCCCCTATCAATGCACTATGGAGGGTCATATGGGGAAAAGTGGAGGGAGGGTGGGATTGAGAGGAGATGAGGGAGAAAGCCACAGCTGGGATACAAAGTCAATAAATTGTAATAAATAATAATAATTCACTGAAGAAATAAAACAAAAAATTTGTCATCACCTTCAAAATCATGTAGCATTTTCTTAAGATGATGTTTATTAATTCTGCTGCTTGTTTGCTCAGGCACTGGCACAATTTAATGTCTCTTGTCAAATATTGATTGAATTGATATGGGCGAGCTTTTCTGACATTCATGCCAATTGGCACTGTACTCCAGGAAGACTGATTAATGCACATATTCTCAACTGACTTTGCAATTGAATTTCCATCATTATCTTGGTATCTGGCCTATTGTTTGGGTAACCTTCCTTTTTAGTATTCTTTTTAACCTTATCTGCTTCTTAGAAGGTCATTTGTTACTGACAGACATGAATGGAATTATCTTTCTTTAATTCCTATTGCTAAGCATACATGTTTGGAACTCAGAAATCTTTCCAAACAGGAATGCTGAAATCTCCATCATTCTGATAATTTACAGGTTTTCCTTCTCAACCTACTGTTGTAGGAGCTGTAGTTAGGTAGCCTCAGTTTGATTCCTCCTTGACCCACATTTGAGTTTATTCAAGTGCTGCTTAGTTTTATTTATTTATTTATTTTAACAGATATGTGTTTCAGATTCTTGTTGTATAAAATGGTGACTCTGCTCAGGACTTGCTGGGGCTGTGAAAGACAATAACCCTTTCAGTTACAATTGTTTGTCATAAGCATACATCTGCACAGTGAGGAGTTTCACATTTGGGAGGCTATTTGTCCATTGCTCTATTCCCACTCCATGCAGCACAGCACTGGTTACAAGGAAATGCCACAGATGTATTAATGAATCACTCTTGGAATACTTCAGGGTTGAACAAATATATTTTTTATGATGCTTTATAAATCATTTAATTATGTGTTCCCTATTCTGTTTTTACTCTATTTCATTGATTTCCCACATATTTTATAAGTATGTATAATCCACTCTTTTTAATCTCTATAGGCATGCATTTCGTGAACACTTTTTCTTCTTGGGACTGTATAATGGCTGATGCTTACTCAATTTTGCTATAGTTAGCCTCTGGGGGAGGAATATGTAATTTTTTGACTGTTGTTTTGGCTGTATTTTTCCCTTGAATTTTTTATGGTTTGAGGATTTCTAGGTGTCTGTGTTGGTAACTGAAGTTTCAATAGTTCCGATGTTCAAGGAGGCTGCAAACCTGGGGTCTCATATCCCTCATTTTCCTCATATTTTTCATTGGTTTATTTTTCAGCCGTCTATGGTGAGGAAGAAGAGTCCCTGAAGAACAGTCATCTATAACATCAAGGCATATTCTGTCTCACTCTCCTACCTCTTATTTTTGTATGACCGATGTCAGT
The DNA here is from genome assembly GCF_907164565.1 of Psammomys obesus. NCBI lineage: Eukaryota > Metazoa > Chordata > Mammalia > Rodentia > Muridae > Psammomys > Psammomys obesus. Next base: position 10,641,368 of record NW_026585894.1, on the reverse strand, counting down.
ATTCTTTATCAGTGCTGCTTGCACAGGAGGGTTGGGATACTGTGGTGAATGCCCAGAGGGCCTCTGCATGTAGCAAGGCAGGAACCATCAGCCTGAGAAGCTCAGAACTGTTGGGCTTGGCCTTTGATATGCTATTCAGTTTCCATTCATTTTTCACTCTCACTGTTCTGGTAATTCTGCTGATAATTGCCTGGAGGACAACTAGGAGTCAGATAGAATTTATAATGGTTATTATCTGTTGCAATTTTACTGTCTTGAATTGAAAATCCACCAGGGCCTGTAACATTTATTACCTCCATATCTTTTTCTTTGCAACTACACTTAACTCTTCACTGTCCTGTCTTACACTGTAAATATTTCTTATAGACATTCTTCTTTTATGGAAATGTAACATTCAAATAAATCTTGCTTATTTTCATGTCTATTGATGAAAGTATTTCTGTTTCTTATATTGAATCACTTTATTTTTCCCAGTACTTCTCTTGTATTAATTATGTCCCTTTCAACAGGTGCTACAAAGGTGAAATCTTCTATGTCTCTGCTTGTGGCATGGCTGTCCATGGCACTAAACTTGGCATCTTCAGCAATAATAATTCTAAATGGCAGCTATGTGCTCTACTTGATGTTCATAGTTGTTCTCTAGATAACTGGGCAAAGCTGGTGGTAAATAGTTCACTTATGAGCAGTTTAGAGTTCTTTGTGTTCTGTTCTTAGCTTCTTTTATTGATTTCTGCATATAACTCTCAATTTAACAAAACCTTTCCCAGAAACCTTGCCAATAGCATAATCAATTAACACATTTTTTTTTTTTGCTTTCTTTTACGGTAAAATGATATGGAATAATGCAAGATCTCTTGTTTTCTGCAATTATTCAGAAAGATGAACTGCTCACACAGAGATAAGAGTGACATGAGCATTTTAAGGAGATAACCAAAACACTCCAAATCACTGCAATATCAGTGGTAAATGAGTATGGCTATGTAATTATTGCAGTAGTATATCATGTGCTAGAGTTAATTTGCAAAGTTATGATTTAATGACATATATTTATACATTTTTACATTTCTTTCAATTATGTGTTGAAACATGTATGGCTTGTGTTTGTGTGCATGCATTTTAATAATGTTAAACTTTTGTGCTATATTTGTCTTCAATTTAAAGTAATAAGTGGTAAAAAATATTGTGATTACTCCTTATGAATTTTATGCATCTCAACATACCCCATTTTTTCCTAATTTTTGGATGTTTCTAGCTTATACTTCATGATTTTTTTTAATTAGTTCAGATTTCAAAAAAAAAAAACACACAAAAAAGAACATGTAAGAGGTCTACTCAATTCAAACCTTTGTTATCCAGGGGACAATTTTCCATACAACACTAATTAAACCCACAGTTTTTTAATATATATACATTTTATGCTTTTTAAATTAGTGAAATCATTCTAATTGATGCCCCAATTTTTGTATCTTTGGAAAATTAAAATTTTAAGCAGGTGCCTGAGGGTTTTGAATACAACCTCAGTGATAATATCAGCATGCACAATGAATATAGTTCATAATAACTCATTGCATACATAATGAAAAGAAGAGGTTGGAGGCTCCAAGCATAAAAATTAATAAGGGAGCTAGATGATAATTGCTCTGGTTTGATCAATATTACTTTGTACATGTGCTGAAATACCACAATATACTGTGTTTATAATTTATAAATTATGATTTATAATTTAGGTCAACCAAAACTTTAAAAAGTTAAATGTGATAACAACAAAGGAAATGCTTTGATTCCTTTGTTTGTTTTGTTCTGTTTTATTTTGTTTTCTGTTTTTTTGCTTTTACTTTCAACTTTCAACAAGGATTGTTTGGATTTAATATTTTACAATTATGTGCACTAATTATGCAAAGTAAAATCGGTAAGTATATTAACATATAAGTATATTAACATATAGTTTTTGTTTGTGTTTCATCCATCTCATTACTTTTTTTCTTTGTGATGGTTTGAATGAAAGCAGCCTCCATATGCTCACGTATTTGAATATTTCGTCTTCATCTGGTGGAATTGTTTGTTTGGGAATGATTAGGAGGTGCATTACTCAGGGATGGACGTTGAGATTTCAAAGCCCATGCCATTATCAGTTGGCTCTTTCTCTGTCTTGTCTCAAGATATTAGCTCTCAGCTCCTTCTTCTGCTTACCTGCTACCATGATCTCCATCATGATGGTTATAGCCTCTAACCCACTAGAATCACAAGTTCCAAATTAAATATCTTCTATTTTTTAATTTATACTTTTACTAATTACAGTTCGTTCACTTTGTATCTCAGCTGTAGCCCCCTACCCATCCCTTCCCAATCCCACTCTCCCTCCCTCTTCTTCTCCTATGCTCCTCCCCCAGTCCAATGATAGAAATATCTTCTTTTATGATTTGACTTGTTTATTGTGTTTTGTGAAGGCAATAGAAAATTCCTCAGATAGCGTTAGACATTTTTTATGTTTGACTCTGGGTTTTCTTTTACTTCAAGTGTATAATTAGTTCATGGTACTTACCTAGAATCTTACAATGATAAACAGTGACTATTTCTATAAAACTATTGGCCTCAGCATATTTTTGCATTTTAACTTATTGTCACTGATCTCCTAATTTTTCTATATTTGTTCAAAAGAAGCTTCTTTAAGTTAGTGCCTGAGTGTTTAGATATGACCTCAGTCATCTTTGACAGCTTCTTTGACTTCTTGTATGATAGAATTATTCCTTTTTCTTAGATAAGCATTAATATTCTATTCATGTTTCTTCACTTTATATAAATATGTCTTAATTCAAGCAGGACCTTATGAATGCTTTCAGTGTGACCAATATTTTGCTTTTATTAATAATGCTGCATGGATAACGTTAAATATAGCCTTTCATATTTTGCCAATATGACTTTCCTGAAAGTATGATCTCTTGGTCTAAGTGTACATTACTACACAATTTGGACAGGCAACATTAAAAAAAACAAACAAACCATGTAGTAAATTGTAATCTATTTGTTATGTAGCTGGCCATATCCTGAAAATAGGCTTTCTTGTAATAGATGAACAGTTCCACTCTCAGTTATGAAAATAGGGGGAACATGTTAATCAGTCTTCCTAGATAGTAGGGTTTGCTAGATGTTGTGTGGAAGATTTGCTCTCTAGCATTATTTATTCAAGCTCTTTTAATCTAGCCTAATAAAATTGACCTTGAAGATAAAGCATGGCTTTAATACTCTTGGAAAACTTGAGCGAAAATGATATGTGGATTGTTGTTACCATATGAACTGCATTATATGAACACTGAGCAATTTTTAAGGGATTTTCAAGTTCTATAGCCAGGATGTGTAAATTAACCAAAAAAACATTTTTCAGCACTTAAGAAATAAATGCTCCAACTAAATACCATTCATGGAGATAACCTAGAACCCCTGCACAGATGTAACCCATGGCAGTTCAGTGTCCAAGTGGGTTCCATAGAAATGGGAACAGGGATTGCCTTTGACATAATCTGATTGGCCTGCTCTTTGATCACCTCCCCCTGAGGGGGGGAGCAGCCTTACCAGGCCACAGAAGATGACAATGCAGCCACTCCTGTTGATATCTGATAGACTAGGATCAGAAGGAAGGAGAGGGGGACCTTCCCTATCAGTGGACTTGGGGAAGGGCATGCGTGGAAAAGGGGGAAGGAAGGTAGGATTAGGAGGGGAGGAGGGAGGGATTTATGGGGGGATAAAAAGTAAATAAAGTGTAATTAATAAAAGTTAAAATAAATAAATAAATAGAAATAAATAAATGCTACTTATCTTTTCTCATCACACTCATCTCGTTTTTTATCTGTTTGTCTATCCTGTGGATGGCACCTCAATCAGTTTGCTTTTTTCTCAGTCATTTATGCATTAACACTTATCTATTGAACTTACTTCTGTGTATGCCTACATTGTGATGTAATTTTCTCTCAGAATCTATAGAATATTTTGTAAAAAAAAATTAAGATTGTACTTAAGACTTCTGTAAAAGTTGACTTTACATGTAGAAAGTCTTTCACTGGATTGTTAGAGTCTCTCTGACCTCACCACAACACTGTTAGAAAAACGGTAAAAACCTGCATTGCTACTTGCTAAAAACAGCATTTCTGGTGTTTGTACTACCTCTTTATGTTCCTCATTGAAAACTGAGCATTCTGTATCCTAAATCTTATTACATTTTAATCTGTTTCTTTAAATTTTAAGTTGAATTAAAATGAAAGAAAATACTTTAGATCTTTTGAGAAAAAAACAATATCTTTCTTGATTAATCTGCAAACTGATGATGAAGAAATGTGTTTAGAGAAAGCCTTCCTAAGAAATAATATGAGGCATTTTCTGTGGTAAACCTTATTTACATTTTCTAAAGATCTTTCCTACCTAGTCATATTATGACATTTTTATTGATGTTGTAGTGATCTTCCTGGATGCTATGTACTCACATATGGAACAGTTGTGGGTATGCAGACTGATTCTTGGACTGGAGAAGTATGAAACTCAATTATGTATAGCTTAGTTCCAGGCCACTGTACTTATCCATGAAAGCCATTTTATTTTGTTCAGTCCTTTCTGAATTTAGCTTCCTAGAGATAGTAAAATGATTTTCTTAAAGGATATTTAATATGTTTAAAAGTGTTGGGAACCAGAGAAGCATCTCAATAGGCAAAGTATCCATCACAAAATCATGAGGACCTGAGTTTGGAACCCCAGCATCCCTGGAAAATCTGGATGTAGCTGTGAGTGTCCATAGACATAATACTAGGGGAGGAAATCCAAGCAAATCCCCAGAACATGCTGATCACGCCAGCTGAAAAATGTTGAGGTCAGTGGAAGACCCTCTTTGAAAGAGAGAAGTTGGAGAGCCATAGAAGAAAATATCCAGTGTCTAGTTCTAGCCTCCATTCACATGCGTATACATGCACCTTTACATACATGTGTGAGCACACACACACACACTGACATAAACGTATACTCTACTACACAGATGTACTTCTTTTTTTTATAATATTTTGCCTAAATCATTTTTAAATTAAATTTTTATTTTTAATATTAATTACAGCTTATTAACTTTGTATCCCAGCTGTAACCCCCTCCCTCATTCCTTCCCAATCCTACCCTCCCTCCCTCATCTCCTCCTATGCCCCTCTTCAAGTGCACTGATAGGGGAAGTCTTCCTCCCTTTCCATCTGACCTTAGCTTATCAAGTCTCATCAAGACTGGCTGCATTGTCTCCCACAGATATACTTTTGAATACATACATACATTTGTGCAAGAACACACACCAAAAACATATTTCTGAAACCATGTATATTGGTAAAATTCCAAGTAAAAAGGGCCTGGAAAGGCTCTAACCTTCTAAAATTGCATTATACCCACAAATCAAAGAATATTGTTACAGAAAGTGTTTATATGTCAATCCATTCCATTTGCCCTTTCATATACAAGAGGATTATATGTCTCAGACTCAGTTGCAGTAGTTTTGGAATTGTATAACTGTGTCTGGTTAATGGAATGTGTGCAAAATTATAATGCACTACTTCTAGAATTGGTAATTAAACTCCTTTGTAATAATCCATGGTTTTCTTTTCACCTAGATTTCAAACACCAATATTTAAAATGACATCACAAGATATTAAGAGTGATTACTTGTAGGAGAGCAGTCTTGTATCCTCCCTCACTCATACCCAGCCACGAAAGTGAATAAGAAAAAATGAATATATTAAGCTAATGAGCATTCAAGGTTGTGTTTCCAGAAGGGTAAACAGTCATTACCACATAAATGTAAAGCAATGCTTCCCAGAGGTACTTTAGGACTGGAGAGATAGCTCAGCCTTTAAAGGCTAAGACTCAGAGCCAAACCACAAAAACTTCTGTTCCTTGAGAGGTACATTAGGTAGCCCAAAGAAACTGTGTATAAATATATCTGGGCACAGGGGTCTTTTCTGAGATTGACACTCCACCAAGGACCATGTATGGATATAACCTAGAACCTTTGCTCCGATGTAGCCCATGGTAGCTCAGTAACCAATTGGTTTCCCATAGTAAGGGGAACAGGGACTATTTCTGACAGGAACTCAAGGACAGGTTCTTTGACCTCCTCACTCCCCAAGGGAGGAGCAGTCCTGCTAGGCCACAGAGGAGGGCTTTGCAGCCAGTCCTGAAGATACCTGATAAAACAGGGTCAGATGAAAGGGGAGAAGGTCCTCCCCAATCAGTGGACTTGGAAAGGGGCAGGGAGGAGATGAGGGAGGGAGGGTGGGACTGGGAGGGAATAAGGGAGCAGGATACAGCTGGGATACAGAGTTAATAAAATGTAACTAATAATAAAAAAATTAAATTAAATTAAAAAAAGAAGAGACATATTAGAAACATTTTTTTAAAGTAAACTTTGTTTCATAACAATTATTGTCCCTGGTAGCTACCTATCTCCTGGGGGGAAATTTATAACAATAATAATAAAAAAAAACCTAAAGGCAAAAAAAAAAAATAATTTTCTAAGCCATGCATGGTGGGTACATATCTGCAGTCCTAGAACTTTGGTGCCAGAGGCAGGAGGGTCAATATTTCTAGGTCATCTTTGACTATACAGAGATTTTGAAATGAGCCTAGGCTATATGAGACCCTCTCTTACATAGTGATGGGAAGAGGGACTGCCTCTGACATAATCTGATTGGCCTGTTCTTTGATCACCCCCCCCCCCGAGGGGAGAGCAGCCTTACCAGGTCACAAAAGATGACAATGCAGCCATTTCTGATGTGATATGATAGACTAAGATCAGAAGGAAGGAGAGGAGGACCTCCCCTATCAGTGGACTTCGGGAGGGGCATGCGTGAAGAAGGGGGAGGGAGGATGGGACTGGGAGGGGAGGAGGGAGGGCCTTATGGGGAGATACAAAGTGAATAAGCTGTAATTAATAAAAATAAATAAATTTTAAAAATATATAATAAAGGACTATAAAAACTTTGTCAAGGTACTGATGATTACTACTGTAGTCTTTGTTAGTCTCTGTAATGTTTTCCACTATTCAGGACAAAACAGAGGCAGAAAAAAGTTTGGCTCTTTGTCTAAAGTTACACAAATGGTAATTTGTGTATAGACATTAGATTTAAATTCAGGTCTATTTGTTTCCAAACAAAATACAATATTTGTTTCCAAATATTGTATCCCACTGATTCTTGAGAGGACAATGGGCATATATTTGATTACTAATGTTGATGGTCTTGATGGGTTCTATAAGAAAATGAATTATTTGTCTATTTTGAGGTTAACAACATCAACTAAAGAACAAGGCTTTCCCCAAGCATTTGATTCTGGCTAGATGTTCAAAGTAGAGTTAATCCATGAGCTAGCACTACGTCTCAATATATAGCCATATCTATATCCATACACTCATACTGGAAAAGTTACTGGGCTGGGAAGAGATTTTACCCCAATTGCAATCCAACAATTCCTAACTGCAAACTATGCCCCTCTCCTAGTCCACTGATAGGGGAGGTCCTCCTCCCCTTTTATATGACACTAGCCTATCAGGTCTCATCAGGCCTGGCTGTATTGTCTTCCTCTGTGGCCTGGCAAGGTTACACCCACCAGGGGGAGGTGATTAGAGAGCCTGCCACTGAGTTCATGACAGAGACAGCCCTTGCTCCCCCTAGTAGGGATCCCACTTGGAGACTGAGTCTGTAGGCTACATATGAGCAAGGGTTTTAGGTCCTCTCCATGCATGGTCCTTGGTTGGGGTATCAGTCTCTGCAGGGAAACATATTTGCTTGTTTACTGTGATAATGAAGGATATAGACCAACAGGCACATGAAGAGATGCATAAGACAAGATTTAGGGGAAGGTTGTTGAGCCTTTACACCTTCTCTCAGTGTGCTACCATTCAGGGATCTCTATGTATTTGACATTCTTGAATCATTCTAAACTGTGCTTTGGAGTTTTGAGGTGGTTGATGATCAATTAAACCCTCAGCCTCTCTTCAGTGCCTTGAGCTTCTAGAACAAGCTCCTAGACTTCCAACTGTGCTTTCTTGTTCCTGAAGCTATCTCCAGCTCTTTGGCCACTAAACATCTCATTAGCATACAGAAGACATTCACCGTTTTAGAGATCCCAAAAGGTTTAGAGGTTGTATTCCAGGAACTTATTTGTTATAACACCATATTACATGTCTGTCTTGTTTGTTGTGATCTCCCTAGAGACCATTGCTTGGTACATAGCAGGTACCCAATAAATAGTCAATGCATGAAAACAAAATAAATATTCTTGTATATAACTTAAAGTAGCAGCTTGAGTTACATTTTCTTTTACTTCCTTTTCCTCAGAAGAGGCAGTAAGGCAAAGTGATCTTGAGGTCTAGCAGTCACATCAAATAGTAAGTCTTCTTTCAATGTACCAATTTAGGAGATTCAAATAAAGACTGCTAAAGCACTAAGGTTCTACAGAAGATGGTAGGTGCTTCTATGTTGACCAAGCATTATTCTGTCACATAGGAAGAGACAGAATTTGGCTTCCAAGAATTACTTGTAGAATTTTGTTCCTTTTTCTTCTTGGTCCATCTTCATAAGTTAAAAGCCAACACTGAAGTAAACTCTGCAGGTTCATAATCATGACAGTTGAGATGGATTGCTTGGCCAGAATACTTTGCAGTAGAGCATAAATGGAGGGTTCATGGCACCACAGAGCCTGCACCTTTGTTTCACTATCAGACAATGGCACAATTACACAGGATTACCTATTAGATGTTTGAAAAGTATTGTAAAACTCCAGTACCATTTGCCAAAAGTAATTTAATGAAATTGAGCATAATTGTGCCTTGAGCTGAATTCTTGTAATTTGCCCATAGTTAGATGACTCTGCAAAAAATATTTAGCAGATGAATGAATATAAAAATACATAGAAAAAAAAATCTTTGCTAGGTCACTAGAAATGTGTAGTGTGCATACTGAAACTCATTTGTTTGTTGGGATGCTAAGTCCTATATTAAAGGAAAAGAGGGTGTTTGGGACTCTCTAATTCATTTGATATTTTGACTAATATCTAAAAAGAAGTATAAATTTCAAATGTTTATTATCTTAACTTAGCAAATATGACAACAACAAATTAATTTTTCACCAACTTGGACAGGAGAAAGCTTTCTCAAGTATGTTAGGAGTTTATTCTATAAAGTAGTGGTAAAAAGAAAAAAAAATTTTTTTCTTCTCATGTCCAAAAACTAATGCTTAGTTCTAGATTTCAGCTTTTCCTATAGATTACTGAGAATGATATTTCATTAACATATGACTTAAAACATCATTCTTTAGTTTTATATGTTGATAAGTTATTGCTTTAGCAATTCTTTTCCTCTGTTTTATGTTCCTTTATATGAGATATTTTTAATTTTCCAGTTAGTGGTTGTTTGCAACTGTAAATAAGCACCAAACAATATAGACACAAAGTGAAGAGAGTCACTTCAAAGTCCTTAACCCAGAAACAACAATTAACACTGGTACATATCCTTTTTTTTTGTATGTGTTTCTGAAAATATACCAGTAACTGAATGATGGGGTAGTTACTTTAAATTTGACAAAAATTAGATTATAGTGCACCATTTTAAATTTAAAGTGATTTACAGAAATTGACTTGGATTCAATAGGAAAAATCATAGTTCAATAAAATAATTATACAATTATTATTTATTTTATCCATATTTTTATTAATTTTATGATAGTTTTATATATTTTATTTTGATCATATTCATCCTGCTCTCCCAACTCCTCCAAAATCCATCTCTCTTTCTATATTCATCATTTAAAGTTTGTAACATCATTTTTCAAAACCTTTCCAGACCAATTAGTGCCATATATATATATATATATATATATATATACACACACACACACACACACACACACACACACACACACACATATATATATATATATATATATATATATATATATATATATATATATA
>NW_026585894.1:10618056-10631377 GCF_907164565.1 Psammomys obesus | reverse complement strand
ATATATATATATATATATATATATATATATATATATATATATATATATCCTCTTGCATATGTAAATATCCACTAGAGTATCTTCCTCCCACTAGATATCACACCCTTAAAGAAAAAGAATTCACTTTCCTGATAGCTATCAATTACCAAAGCTCCTCATCTGTTCCCTTATATTCATCCACATCCTTTGCATATCTGGTTCTTACACTTAATGATACTTGAATCTTGGTTAAAGAGGCTGTGGTATTGATGTCCCTTTTATGTCTAGTCATTCCAAAGTTTCTTATTCTTTTTATCCTGGCTATTTCTCAGCCTCTGTGTTAATCACCATCTACTGTAAAAAAGATTTTCTCTGATGAGGTTGCCTGACACAATTTAGGTTGTAACAAATCATTGGATGTTGGTAAAATTAAAACATCCTACAGGGACTTTGATCTGTCTAGCCACAAGTTCTTGGCCTCAGCAATGATGCTGGGTATGTACTCCATCTTGTGGAGTAAACTTTAAATCCAATAAGAAAGTTGTTGGTTACTCCCATAAGTTTGTGCCACACTATAGCTGCTCCAGTGGCTATAGCTTGTCAGGAAGGTCATTATGATATTTCACAGGGTTCATAGCTAAATAAGGTTGATGAATTATCTTTCTACATTGGTAGTGTGCTTATCTCCTTTGGGTACTATGAAAGTTAGAAACCAGGGAAAAAACTTCCAGGTTATAAACAGTTTGATATTTTTTCATGTTCTGTATGATTTATGTAGTGTCTTCAGTAATAGGATCTATTCATCAAGTGTTAGAGGGCAAAAGCAAGAACAATGGGGATGACCTGTACTATTTAGGATTTTATGGAACTTCACTGGCAACATTTCTGAAAGGAGTAACCCATTTCTGGGACTCGGCTTTTTATTTGTCAGTTTGTGGTATATAGTAGAGAAATTGTTGCCCCATTATATGGCAACTCCATTTAAACTTTCTGTATATTATATGCTCATATTTTAAATTACTTTACAGTAGTCATTTTTCTTAGGACTTTTTCAGAAGATTTTTAGTATTTGGTATTCTCCCTGTATCCCTACTCTGTATACCCTGACCTCCCATCTCCTACTCTATTTAATAGTATGTATTGTTCCACTATTCTCTATTTCCATTATACCACTATATTCTTTCTTTTTTCCCCTTGAAAGCACCATATCACATGGCTTTGTACTAATTTCTTGACTTCTGTGGGTATTCCAAATGAAATACACGTATATCGGGAATTAAAGTTAATGTAAACATATGACAGAACACAAGGAATTTCCTTTTTTTTTTTTTTTTTTTGGTCTGTGTTGCCTCAATCAGATGTTTCCAGATCCATCCATTTAAGTGTGAATATTTTTATTAATAGTTGACTGATATTCCGTAGTGTTAATGTACCACACAACTTCTCTGTTCATCTGTTGATGGACATCTAGGATATTTCCATTTCTTGAATATTATGAATAGGCAACAGTGAACATGGATGAGCAATTAAGTGTCTGTACTATCTTACCCCTTTAAAAATTGTTAAGATTTGAAAAAGACAACAATTGTAGATATGAGGAAAGTTAACGTTTATTCATGGATAGTGAAAATAAAAACTAGTACAGCCACCATGGAAATCAGTTTGGAGGTTCTTCAGACAGCTATAAATAGATCTACAAGATGACCTAAATATACCTCTCTTGTGCAATTATAATTTACTTTGTTTTTCAGAGCCATAGAGAACTTTAGATAGTCCTTCTTAATTATTTTCATTTTGTCAAACCTGTTAATATTTAAATTGACTTTGTATGTCCTGTTCCCCATAATTGCTTGGTTCAAAGCCTCTGAAAGCATCCAAGAATTGCCATGAATTACTTGATTAAAACTTCTTTGTCTCCAAGTTCAATGTTTTGGATATTCTCTTAGTCAGCTAGTGATATTGCTGAGTAATTTTTTTTTTTCAGCGAGACTTAGAAAGTCCCTTGAATGTGTATAAAGGTAAAGAAGATTTTTTTTCCTTTACATGTAAAGAACAGCTTGTGTAACAGAATGTTCTGGTACTTTGTATTTGATTGTTAATTCTTTTGCTCCCCAAGATCTGTTTCTTGTCTCTTACATGCAAACTATCATGTTCCCAAAGTGTTTCTGTGTAGTCTTGCTTACAGAGTTATCCATGATTGGTTAAATAAAGGGCCTGCATGCTTGTGCAGGGCAGGAGTGAGAGGTAGATCTAGAGTTTGTGGGGTTTGAAAATAGATCATGATTTTACTGTTTTTATTTTTTAAATTAATTCATCTTTTATTGATTACTTTGTATCCCAACTATAGCTCTGTCCCACATCCTCTCCTAAACCCACCCTCATCTCCTCCTATGTCCTTCCCCAAGTTCACTGGAAGGGGAGGTCCTCCTCCCATTCCCTCTGATCCTAGCCTATCAGTTCTCATCAGGAATGACTGCATTCTGTGCCTCTGTGGCCTGATAAGGCTGCTGCTCCCTTAGTGGCAGGTGATCAAAGAATCAGCCACTGAGTTTGTGTCAGAGACAGTCACTGTTCCCCTTACTTGGGAACCCACTTGGAGAATAATTTTCTTGTTTTTAATAGCTGATTAGTATTTCATTGTGTAAGTGTACCACACTTTCTTTATCTGTTCTTTGGTTGAGGGATATCTAGTATGTTTCTAGTTTCTGGCTATTTTAAATAAAGCTGCTATTACAAACAAAACTTCTACAAACATGGTTGAGCAAATGTCTTTGTTTACTTGAGCATCTTTTGGGTATATGCCTAGGAGTGGTTTGGCTGGATCTTGAGGAAGCACTATTCCTAATTGTCTGAGAAAGCACCAGATTGATTTCCAAAGTGGTTGTACAACAAGTTTACATTCCCACCAGCAATAAAGGAGGGTTCCCTTTTCTCCACAACCTCTCTAGCATATGTTGTCACTTGAGTTTATGATCTTAGCCATTCTGATGGTGTAAGGTAAAATCTAAGTGTTGTTTTGATTTGCCTATCTCTGATGGCTAAGGACATTGATCATCTCTTTAAGTGTTTCTCTGCCATTCTATATTCCTCTACAGAGAATTTTCTAGCTTTGTACTCCATTTTTTTTAATTTTTATTTTTTTAATATTAGTTACAGTTTATTAACTTTGTATCCCGACTGTATCCTCCTCCCTCATTCCCTCCCGATCCCACCCTCCGTCCATCATCTTCTTCTTATCCCTTTCTAAGTCCACTGATAGGGGAGGACCTCCTCCCCTTTCATCTGACCCTAGCTTATTAGGTATCTTCAGGCTGGCTGCAAAGTCCTCCTCTGTGGCCTAGCAGGGCTGCTCCTCCCTCAGGTGGGAGGGGGGGGTCCAAGAGCCAGCCATTGAGTTCATGTCAGAAATAGTCCCTGTTTCCCATACTAGGGTACCCACTTGGATACTGAGCTACCATGGGCTACATCCTAGTAGGGGTTTTAGGATGTATCTATACATGGTTCTTGGTTGGAGATACAGTCTCACAAAAGACCCTATGCCCAGATATATTTGGTCCTTGTGAAGCTCCTGCTCTCTCCAGGACATACTAACTCTCCTTCTTTCATATGATTCTCTGTACTCTGCTGAAGGTTTGCTTATGAGTCTCAGTATCTGCTTCGATACACTGCTGGGTAGAGTCTTTCAGAGGCCCTTGGTGCTAGGCTCCTGTCCTGTTACTTGTTTTCTCCAACATCCAATGTCCATCCCATTTGTCTTTCTTACTGAGGTTTGCTCATCTTACCCCAGATCCTCGTTCTTGTTTATCTTCTTTAGGAGTACAGATTTTAGTATGTTTATCCTATCTTATAGGTCTATTACCCACTTATAAGTGAGTATATACTGTGTATATCTTTCTGCTCCTAGGATACCTTACTCAGGATGATCTTTTCTAGATCCCACCATTTGCCTGCATGATTTCCTTATTTTTAACTGCTGAGTAGTATTCCATTGTGTAAAAGTACCACAATTTCTGTATCCATTCTTCAGTTGATGGACATCTGGGTTGTTTCCAGGTTCTGGCTATTACAAATAAAGCTGTTACAAAGACAGGTGAGCCAATGTCCTTGTTGTGTACTTGAGCCTCTTTTGGATATATTCCTAGGAGTGGTATAGCAGGATCTTGAGGAAATGCTATTCCTTTTTTTTTTTTTTTTTTACAAATTAATTGGGTTTATTGTGACATTCAAACATATACATATTTGTGCATTGTTCAGGTGGTCTCTATGTTTTTATCTTCTCCCTCCTACTTAAACCTCCTTCTTAGACCCTTGAAATTCCATTGAAATGTTTAAATTAAATACCTGATCTTCACTCTTTCAGTTCTGTGTTCCTAGTCCGTTTTCTTTGCTTTGTTGTGTAATTGCTAATATTGGTTAATGTTGGTAAATGCTGGTAACTTATTTGGAAAAATGTAAGGATTATTAAAAAGATGTGTTCTTCATATAGATCTTAGTCAAAAAAAGTTATATGTAACAAAGAAAGTATGCATGATTGTCATATTAACACAACAGACTGATTCCTCATATTCCTTATTTTCATATTTCTGTATATCAACATAATATTTTTACAGAATTTTATTTAGTTCCTTAACAACCCATTGCATCTTTGTTTGTCTCAATAAATACAAATGCTAGGTAAATACAGATAGATAAATACAGATAGATAAATAGTAAATACAATAGATAAATGTTTTATCAACTTAAATTCAAGTGTATTCATTTCATCTCAGGAAGGTTCACTCACAAATGAAAAATTTGCCTCATTCAAAAAGTAAATGTTTATTCAGTTCTTATATTGCACTGAATGAAATTAAGCAAAGATTTCTATATTGTCGTGTCTTATCATTTTCGTAATTAAAATTCATCCATAAGCAATTGTATTGGCATGTATAGTATATTTTATTAGTATGTTTAATATAAGGAAATGCTATTCCTAATTGTCTGAAAAAGCACTATATTGATTTCCAAAGTGGTTGTACTAGTTTACATTCCCACCAGCAGTTGAAGAGGGTTCCCATTTCTCCATAACTTCTCTAGCATGTGTTGTTACTTGAGTTTTTTATCTTAGTCATTCTGATGGTGTAAGGTGAAATCTCAGTGTTGTTTTGATTTGCATCTCTCTGATGGTTAAGGACTTTGAACATCTCTTTCTGTGTTTCTCTGCCATTCTATATTCTTTTACAGAGAATTTTCTGTTTAGTTCCGTACCCCATTTTTTAATTTGATGGCTTGATTTGTTGCTTTTTAACTTCTTTAGTTTTTTATATATTCTGGATATTAGCCTTCTGTCAGATATAGCGTTGGTGAAGATCTTTTCCCAGTCTGTAGGCTGTCATTTTGTTCTGATGACAGTGTCATTTGCTTTACAGAAGCTTTTCAGTATCATGAGGTCCCATTTATTGATTGTTGATCTTTGATCCTGTGCTGTTGGTGTTCTGTTCAGGAAGTTGCCTCCTGTGCCAATGAGTTCTAGGTTCTTCCCCACTTTTTCTTCTAACTTATTTAGTGTATCTGTTTTTATGCTGAGGTCTTTGATCCATTTGGACTTTAGTTTTGTGCAGGGTGCTAAATATGGATCTATTTTCTTTTTTCTGCGTGTAGACATCCAGTTAGACCAGCATCATTTGTTGAAGATGCTGTCTTTTTTCCATTGAATGGTTTTGGCTTCTTTGTCAAAAATCGAGTATTCATAGGTGTGTGGGGTTATTTCTGTGTTTTCTATTTGGTTCCTTTGATCCTGCTTTCTGCTTCTATGCCAATACCATGTGGTTTTTATTACTATTGCTTTGTAGTACAACCTGAGATCAAAGATGGAAATACCTCCAGAGGATCTGTTGTTGTGTAGGTTTGTTTTCGAAATTCTGAGTTTTTTGTTTCTGAATATGAAGCTGAGAACTTTCCTCTCAAGGTCTGTAAAGAATTGTGTTGGTATTTTGGCAGGAATTGCATTGAATCTGTAGATTGCTTTTGGCAGGATGGCCATTTTCACTATGTTAAGCTAACCAATCCATGAGCATGGGAGATCTTTCTATCTTCTGATATTTTCTTCAATTTCTTTCTTCAGAGCCTTGAAGTTTTTTTCAAACTGGTCTTTCACTTGATTGGTTAGGGTTACCCCAAGGTATTTTATGTTATTAGTGGCTTTTGTGAAGGGTGTTGTTTCCCTGATTGCTTTCTCGGCCCTTTTGTCTTTGGTATTTAGGAGGCTTTTGATTTTTTTGAATCGATTTTGTATCCAGCCACTTTGCTGAAGGTGTTTATCAACTAGAGGAGTTCTCTGGTTGAATTTTTGGGGTCACTCATGTATACTATTATATCATCTGCTCCATACCCCATTTTTAATTGGATTGCTTGACTTATTGCTTTTTCACTTCTTTAGTTGTTTATATATTCTGGATATCAGCCCTCTTTCAGATATAGGGTCGGTGAAGATCCTTTCCCTGTCTGTAGGTTGTCGTTTTGTTCTGACTGCAGTGTCCTTTGCTTTATAGAGGCTTTTTAGTTTCATGAGGTCGTATTTATTGATTGTTGATCTTAGAGCCTGTGCTTTTGGTGTTCTGCCAGAACCTGGAAACAACCCAGATGTCCATCAATGGAGGAATGGATACAGAAATTATGGTACTTTTACAGAATGGATTAGTACTCAGCAAGAAATCATGAAAATTGCAGGCAAATGGTGGGATCTAGAAAAGATCATCCTGAGTGAGGTATCCTAGGAGCAGAAAGATACACACAGTATATACTCACTTATAAGTGGGTAATAGACCTATAAGATAGGATAAACATACTAAAATCTGTACACCTAAAGAAGATAAACAAGAATGAGAATCCAGGGTAAGATGATCAACCCTCAGTAAGAAAGACAAATGGGATGGACATTGGATGTTGTAGAAAACAAGTAACAGGACAGGAGCCTACCGCAGAAGGCCTCTGACTCTACTTAGGAGTATATCAAAGCAGATGCTCAGACTCACAACCAAACCTTCAGCAGAGTGCATGGAATGATATGAAAGAAGAGGGAGTTAATATGTCCTGGAGAGAACAGAAGCTCCACAAGGGCCAAATGTATCTGGGCACAGAGGATTTTTTATGAGACTGTTTCTCCAACCAAGGACCACATAAAGATATAACCTTGAATGCCTGCTCGGATGTAGCCCATGGTAGCTCAGTATCCAAGTGGGTACCCTAGTAAGGGAAACAGGCACTATTTCTGATACTCAATGGTTAGCTCTTTTACCTCACCCCCCTCCCACCTGAGGGAGGAGCAGCTCTGCTAGGCCACAAAGGAGGACATTACAGCCAGTTTTGAAGATAAGCTAGGGTAAGATGAAAGGGGAGGAGGTCCTCCCCTATCAGTGGACTTGGAAAGGGGCAGGGAGGAGATGATGGAGGGAGGGTAGGATTGGGAGGCAATGAGGGAGGGGGCTAGGGCTGGGATACAAAGTAAATAACCTGTGATTAATATGAAAAATATAAATTATGTATAAAAAAAACAGCAGGAGCCTGTGCTAGTCAGTAGGTAATAAATTACATTGAAAGATAAATTCAGGTCCTGATGTTACTGATGTGTAGCCTGATCTCCTTTGCACATATTGTTGGGATTTGACTCTAGATACGGGAAAGCCAGTGCCAGGCTTGACAGTGCGCAGCTGGCCCTGGGTGGCTGAGGAGCACAAGGTGGAGTGCCCCAGGGACTGTGACTGCCTCATTCTCTTCCCAGGGCAGCATCTTCTTGGGACACAGTGTAGATTTTCATTTTGAGGTGAGCTTTTCAGGTCCAGGCGAGGTAACTGAGTGGCTGTGGGTCACAAGGCTGTATGTGGACAGACTAAGGATGGTCTCTCTCTAAAGCTGTCACGTTTGTATGAGAATGTATTTCTGTTTTAAAATTAACCTCTGATCTGACTTAAACTTGGTAAATAAATAAATAAATAAAGCTGCTATGAACGTAGTTGAGCAAGTTTCCTTGTGTTATGGTGGAGTGATATAGCTGGGTCTTGAGATAGATCACTCCCCAATTTTCTGAGGAACCTCCATCTTGAAGGATTCTTGAAAGTATTTAATGGCTCCACTCAGTATTTTTGTCTTGACTTTTCTCTAGGCTATTTATTTATCATATCTGTCTGATTCTTACAAGATAACGGCAAGTGGAATGAATGTTCAGGCTTTTAAAAATGCACTTTTCCCTTTTACAATTTGTAGGGTTATGTAGAGAAAATTTCTTTCGGATTCACTCCTAGAATATCAGGATTCATTTTTGTACCATTGACCATAATTTTTGGAACTAATTGGCTTGGTGTGATATCCCTCTCTTAGTTTACTGTTGGCAAAATTGTCAGCCTTAGCTTGGTTCAGAGGCTTACACCTACCTGTAATCCAAGTATTTGGTAGGTGGAGGGAGGATTGCCAAGAGGTAGATGGCAGCTTACACTACATAAGCTCTGGTTCTCACAACCCGGTTTACAAAGATACATATACACTCAGAAAGACAATTTGACAGCCTTCCCTTTTTTCTTATTCTATATTTTTGTGGTTTTAAAATTACATAAACTAATTTTTATTCCTCTGAGTTTTATGGAAGTTTAAAATAATGTTTTTTTTAAAATTTTTTCTATGATTTATTTTAAAATGTTTCTATTTATAGCAAAGATGGAAGAATTTTCCAGTAAACGGCCTTCTTTTTGTGGTACCATGGGTGAAATTTAAGACCTTGTGTATTTCAGACAAACATTGAATCAGCTGAACTAGTTCTGTATCTTAAGTGAATGTTCTTATATCCTCTTGTTTATAAGTAACTAGTAAAGACAGAGAAAGCACATCAGATATCTTAAACAAGGAAATTTAAACAAAAGGGGTTTTTTAAAAAAATAAATTGTATTAGCTGTGGACCCTTTTCATGTTAATGTAGGAGCATAAAATGTTAATAAATTGAAAGTATAATGAAACAGTTTTATTTTTTTTTAAGATAATATTTTATAACTTTATTGTATGCTAAAAGCAAGAAAAGCACCCTTTCTACACGTGTCGATTTGAATATTAATATTTCCAGAGTACACCATTATTGGTGATTAATTTTAGCTGTTTATTTAACAAAGTCAAAGGGAATGTCACTTCATCAAACAGCTGTTTTCTAGGTATTTTGTAGTAGTTCTTTATCATGTATAAATAACTAACTTCAAATAATGGGGACCCTAGTAATGTAAATTGGTGTCATTCAACCCATATAGAAGTATATATATATATATATATATATATATAATTTTTATTAATTGCAGTTTATTCACTTTGTTTTTTTTAATTTTATTTTTTTCTTATCAGTTACATTTTATTAACTCTGTATCCCAGCCATGTCCCGATCACTCATTCCCTCCCAGTCCCTCCCTCCCTCCCTCATCTCCACCGTGCCCCTTGCCAAGTCCACTAATAGGGGGGACCTCCTCTCCATTCATCTGATCCTGTTTTATCAGGTATCTTCAGGACTGGCTGCAAAGCCCTCCTCCATGGCCTAACAGGACTGCTCCTCCCTTGGGGGGTGGGGAGGCCAAAGAGCCAGTCATTGAGTTCCTGTTAGAAACAGTCCTTGTTCCCCTCACTATGGGAAACCAATTGGTTACTGAGCCACCACAGGCTACATCTGAGCAGAGGTTCTAGGTTACATTCATACATGGTCCTTGGTTGCATGTCAATCTCAGAAAAGACCCTGTGCCCAGATATATTTGGTCCTTGTGGAGCTCCTATCCTTTCCTCATCAGACTAACTCCCCTTCTTTCTTATGATTCCCTGTACTCTGCCAAAAGTTTGGTCATGAGTCTTTGCTTTGAAAACACTGCTAGTTAGAGTCTTTCAAATGTGCTCAGTAGCCTCCTGTCATATGTTCAATGCACATCCCATCTGTCTTTCTAAACGAGGATTGATAATCTTATCCCATGTCCGCTCTCTTGATTATCTTTTTTAGGTGTATAGATTTCATTATGTTTATCATATCTTATAGGTCTATATAAGTGAGTATATACCGTGTTTGTCTTTCTCCTTCTGGGATATTTCACTCAGGATGATCTTTTCTAGGTCCCACCATTTTCCTGCAAATTTCATGATTTCCTCCTTTTTGATTGCTGAGTAGTATTTCATTGTGTAAAAATACCACAATTTCTGTACCCATTCCTCCGTTGATGGACATTTGGGTTGTTTCCAGGTTCTGGCTATTACAAATAAAGCTGCTATAAACATGGTTGAGCAAATATCCCTTTTGTGTACTTGAGCAAACTTTGGGTATATACCTAGCAGTGGTATAGCTGGGTCTTGAGGAAGCACTATTCCTAATTGTCTTAGAAAGCACCAGATAGATTTCCAGAGTGGTTGTACCAGTTTACATTCCCACCAGCAGTGGAAGAGGGTTCCCCTTTCTCCACAACCTCTCCAGCATGTGTTGTCCCTTGAGTTTTTCATCTTGGCCATTCTGATGGGTGTAAGGTGATATCTCAGGGTCGTTTTGATTTGCATTTCCCTGATGGCTAATGAGGTTGAGCATTTCCTTAAGTGTTTCTCTGCCATTCGATATTCCTCTACAGAGAATTCTCTGTTTAGCTCTGTTCCCCATTTTTTAATTGGATTACTTGGTTTGCTGCTTTTCAGCTTCTTTAGTTCTTTGTATATACTCGATATTAGACCTCTGTCAGATAAAGGGTTAGTGAAGAATATTTCCCAATCTGTAGGCAGTCGTTTTGTTTTGATGACAGTGTCCTTTGCTTTACAAAAGCTTTTCAGTTTCATGAGGTCCCATTTATTGATTGTTGCTCTTAGAGCCTGTGCAGTTGGTGTTCTGTTCAGGAAGTTGTCTCCTGTGCCAATGATAACTAGGCTGTTTCCCACTTTTTCTTCTAACAGATTTAGAGTATCTGGTTTTATGTTGAGGTCTTTGATCCACTTGGACTTTAGTTTTGTGCAGGGTGATAAATATAGTTCTATTTTCATTTTTCTGCATGTGGACATCCAGTTGGACCAGCACCATTTGTTGAAGATGCTGTCTTTTTTTCCATTGAATGGTTTTGGCTTCTTTGTCAAAAATCGAGTATTCATAGGTGTGTGGGTTTTTTTCTGGATCTTCTATGCGGTTCCATTGATCCTGCTTTCTATTTTTATGCCAATACCATGCAGTTTTTATTACTATTGCTCTGTAGTACATGGGTTGGTAGGATTAACATTGTGAAAATGGCCATCCTGCCAAAAGCAATCTACAGATTCAATGCAATTCCCATCAAAATACCAACTCAATTCTTTACAGACCTTGAAAAAAAGATTCTCAGCTTCATATGGAGAAACAAAAAACCCAGAATCTCCAAAACAATCCTGTACAACAACAGATCATCTGGAGGTATCTCTATCCCTGATCTCAAGTTGTACTACAGAGCAATAGTAATAGAAACAGTTTTATTAAATGGAGGAATTTATTATTTTCTCTGTCATCTAAACTTTATTTCAACATGTTAAAATTTACTACCTGTTAAAAAGGGTAAGGGAATAAAAATAGCAAATTTGATATTTAATAAATTGTGATCATTTCTTTGTGAGAAGTAAAAGCTGCATGATCAGTGACTGTTAACTGGAAGATAGTGAAAGAGGTGATGTTCTGGTTACAAATTGCAATTTGTTTGTTATTGTGGAGTAGAGAGATACTGACAAAATAAACATTTAAATTGTAACTTGTTTGTTACTGTGGAGTGGAGAGATACTGACAAAATTAACATTTTATTTAGATACAAAAATTATACCCCTATACCTGAAATTAATACCATATTTTATGAGGTGGTTTTATTTGACTACACTGGAGTATTTCCTATTTAATTACTGAAGGTAAAATCTTACGGATTAACAGGGTAAGAATGATATCAAGTATTTAAGAGTAGTAATTTTAGAATATGTCTGCTACACAATAACTGAAGCTATATTGAATGAAGAAATAGAACTAAATTTGAGATATGACTGTGATAGTCAGGCTAACTTTGGCTATTATGAGAAGCCAGATAACATTAGCTGTTATGGGTCAAGAAGATGCCCCTAGGACCACTAGACAGCTTGTCACAATGGAGAGGAATAATGTTGTTAGATGATAAGAATAATGTCCTGTTATGGTGACTACTCCACAGAACAAGTCCGAAGGAAGTAGGGTTATAGCTATGAAACAATGCATTGCTGGGACATGTTTTTGTTTTGTTTTATTCCACATCTACTACAGGCATCTTCTATTACTTGTATTATTACTTATCTATACTGGGGCATCATCCAAACCATTCACCAATTGCAGGGCATTGCAGGTATCTCTGTACATTTCCCTAACACCTCTTCTGCTAGGCAAGTTTTCTGTCAAGTTGACATAAGCTAGAGTTATCTTTTTTTTTAATTTTATTTTTTTCTTATCAGTTACATTTTATTAACTCTGTATCCCAGCTGTGTCCCGATCCCTCATTCCCTCCCAGTCCCTCCCTCCCTCCCTCATCTCCACCGTGCCCCTTGCCAAGTCCACTGATAGGGGGAAGCTCCTCCCCATTCATCAGATCCTGTTTTATCAGGTATCTTCAGGACTGGCTGCAAAGCTCTCCTCTGTGGCCTAACAGGACTGCTCCTCTCTTGGGGGGTGGGGAGGCCAAAGAGCCAGTCATTGAGTTCCTAGAGTTATCTTATAAGAGAAAATCTCACTTGAGAAAAATACCCTCTTTAGATTGGCTTATGGGTAAGTCTGCGGCATATTTTCTATATTAATGATTGAGATGAGAGAACCCAGTATTATGGGCAGTACCACCTCTAGGAAATTGGTTCTGGATGCTACAATAAAGCAGACTGAGCAAGCATGAAGAGCAAACCAGTAAGCAATATTTTCATATGGCCTCTGCATCGGCTCTTGCCTACAGGTTTCTGCCCTCGTTGAGTTCTTGCCTTAACTTCCCTCAGTGATCAACTGTAGTGTGGAATTGTAAGTGGAAATGAACCCTTTCCTCCACACCTTGTTTTTTGTTCATGATGTTTTGTCATGACAATAGAAACCCTAATCTCAGCATGCATAGATAACATTGATAAGAATTTTCTGTGGATTTTTCATTAATCTACAGTGTTTCTCTATAGATAAATCTACTATTTGACTGAATTTTGAAAAAAAATATATACTTTTGTATAAATAGAAAATATCCATTATCTTGAGAAAGTTACTTCATGCCTTTTTCCCCATTAATACCCACTTTCACCTTTTAAAGCATCATGTCCTGCTATCTATCTATCTATCTATCTATCTATCTATCTATCTATCTATCTA
>NW_026585894.1:10605168-10618046 GCF_907164565.1 Psammomys obesus | reverse complement strand
ATCTATCTATCTATCTATCTATCTATCTATCTATCTATCTATCTATCATCTCTCTCTGTATGTGTTTGTGTGTGTACATATAACTTTATAAATTAGCTTTGTATTCAATTGACCTTCAGATAGATGAAATAACAAATAAAATTTGTGTCATTTTGGCATCAGGATATCTTTCAGACTTGTGGTTCTTATGGGTCACACTGTTTGTAGCTGGATGAGACTGATGATTACCTTTCTCCTCTGATAACCTGCAGAGTACCTAACAGCTCTATAAATGATGGTCAGTAGGAATGATGCTTTTAGTTGGGCCTAGTTCAATTGCTCTAGTTTTGATGATGAAAATAATGTGTTTGTTTCAGTAAAAGGGCGACGTTGTCAGATTGTGGACCCTAACCAAAAGCATTGGAAATTGGCTTTGAGGGAGGTCTATTGGATCTCTTTTACTAATAACTGAATGAACTGTAACCCATTCTTGATACTGGAGGTTTTACTTGGTAGCATGAGATGTCTAGTTTGGGGTATTATCACCTTGATTATATGTTGAATCCTTTTAAATTCTTTTCATATGTGTTGTTATAGTTTGATTTCTTTTGCTTTGATAAAACACCATGACCAACAGGAAATTGTGGGCAGTATATTTCAGCTTACAGTTCATTATCTATGAAGTCAGGGTAGGAACTCAAAGCAGGAACCTGGAGGCAGGAGCTGATGTAGAGTTCATGGAGGAGTGATTCTTACTGGCTTTCTCTCATGTCTTGCTCAGCCTTCTTTCTGATAGCATCACAGGACTAACTGCCCAGTGTGGCACTACCTACAATTTGGTAAGCCCTCCAACGTCAATCACCAACCAAGAAAATGCACAACACGCTTGCCCACAGGACAATATACTTGGGGCATTTTCTCAATCAAGGTTCCATCATCTTAAATAAATCTAATCTGTGTCATGTTGACATAAATCTAACCAGCACTTATACATATAACTTTGGAGGCTTCAAGATTAGTAGGTTTCCATGTGGTTTTTAAAAGTCCTTTAGAGTTCGTTGTCTGTCTCTGTATTCCCTTCTTTCCACTTTCCTTTCATTGCCCTCCAGATTTAATCCTCCTCTTATTGTTTCCCCTCAGTCCATTGATAACACTATATTCTATTTCTCTGTCCTTAGAAAATCCCATCCACTGCCCTGGATTCCTGCTAGCTATCTAACATCTGTGGTTATTCAGATTGAAACACACATGTATCTAAAGCCTAAGGACTAACACCCACATATAAGAGAAAATACGCAATGTTTATCTTTCTGGGTCTGGGTTACTGCACTCAGGAAAGTTGTGTCTAGCTCCATCTATTTACCTGAAATATTCGTAATTTCATTTTTCTTAAGAGCACAATATTATTCCATCATGTAAATGTACCATATTTTCATTTACCATTTGTCAGCTGATAGGCATCTGGACTGTTTCCAAATTCTGGCTGTTATGAATGAAGAAACAGTGAACATGGATGAGCAGGTATCTCTGTAGTAAGATGTAAGGTTCTTTGGGTGTATGACCATGAGTCATATAGCTAGATCCTATGATAGATATATTTAGGTTTTTTTGAGGAACCTTTACACTGATTTCTATAGTGGCTATACTGGATTGAAGTCCCATCAGCAATGAATGAATGTGCCCCTTTCCCTATATCCTTCATAGTATTGGTAGCCAGAATTTTTGACTATATATTAGGTTCTTAAAAACCACCCTTCACCACCACTATTCCATCCTTCTATTCCCACCCCTTCTCAAGACTAAGTAGGAGAGAAAGAAGGACAGAACCAAAGGGGCATCATTATAATTAGACTACTTCATTCTGATTAGGGATGTGCTGAGTTCTTTGGGGCAGGGCTGATATTCACTGATAAATATCCAATATCTTCTTCTCATCTCTTTGCATATGACCACCTGAAAAACTTCAATAAACCACAACCAATACAACAGCCACCAGAACCAGCAGCATCATATGGCATGTTCCTTTCTGGGCTCTCACATTTATAAAAGCTCTCAAGAGATTCCAGAATTTGAAATGTCACACACTTGCAGAAATTATCTGCAGCTGGGAAATTAGACCACTGTTAAAGCATGAGACAAATCATAAACAGGTGCTGTGGACAATCTGAAGCAACCCATATAGGATTAAAACAACATATTCCCATGACATTTCTGTGTTTTTTAAAGAAACCCCAAATTCTCACTACAAAGATCTGTTCTCATTTGTTTTTGACAATATGACTGGGGTAAGACAAAATCTCAAAGTAGTTTTAATTAACAATTCCCTGAGGGCTAAAGATGTTGAATATTTTAAAAATGATTCTCAATCATTTCTGTTTAGTACTTTGAGAATTCTCTTTTCTATACCCCAGTCTAGTTGAGTTATTTATTTTATTATAATTATTATTAATTTTTAGAATTTATTCACTTTGTATCTTGATTGTATCCCTTTCCCATATCTCCTCCCAGTCCCAACTTTCCTCCCACTTCTCTCCTATACCACTCTCCTAGTCCACTGATAGAAGAAGTCCTCTTTTCTACCATCTGACCATAACCTATCATGAGGACTCATGAGGACTGCCTGGATCCTCTCTCTCTGTGGCCTAGTAAGGACACCCCATCAGGGGGAGGTGATCAAAGAGCAGGCAACCAAGTTCATGTTACATACTGTTCCTGCTCCCCTTACTAAGGTACCCACATGAAACTGAGCTATCTATGGGCTACATCTGAGCAGGCAGTATAGGTAGGTCCTCTCCATACATGGTCTTTGGTTGGAGCATCAGTTTCTGCAGGCCCTTGCCACAGGGCCCAGATTTTTTGGCTCTGTTGGTCTCCTTGCGGAGCTCCTGTCCCCTTCGGGTCTTTCTATCTCCCCCTTCTTCCATAAGACACCCTGTGTTCTGCCCAAAGTTTGTCTGTGAGTCTCTGCAACTGCTTCAGTCTCCTGCTGGGTGTAGTCTTTCAGAAGACAATGTGGTAGGCTTCCATACTGTTCCCCTTAGTTATCACAGAAATGCAAATCAAAATGACTCTGAGATTCCATCTTATACCTATCAGAATAACTAAGAGCAAAAACTCAAGTGACAACACGTACTGGAGAGGATGTAGGGAAAGGGGAACGCTCCTTCATTGCTGACGGAAATGTAAACTTGTACAACCACTTTGGAAACCAATCTGGCGCTTTCTTAGAAAATTGAGAAAAGCACTACCTCAAAACCCAGCCATACCACTCCTGGGCATATATCCAAAAGATGCTCAAGTATACAACAAAGACACTTGCTCAACTATGTTCATAGCAGCTTTATTCATAATTCCCAGAAACTGGAAACAACCTAGATGTCCCTCAACCGCAGAATGGAAATAGAATTGTGGTATTTTTACACAATGGAATAGTACTCAGCTATTAAAAACAAGGAAAAACTGCAATTTACAGGTAACTGGGTGGAACTAGAAAATATCATCCTGAGTGGGTTATTATTTTATTAATGCTTAGGCCTTTTTTAATATTCCAGATTATAATCCTCTGTCACATTTATAATTGTTAAAGTTTTGTTTTTCCCCATTATGTCAGCTTCTTCTTTGCTCTGTACTATACAGAAGCTGTTTTTTTCTCCTCTAGGCTTCATGAGGTTCCATTTATTAATTGTTGATCTTAATGCCTGCTCAGTTGTAGTCTTGCTCAGAAAGTTCTTTCCTGTGCTAATGAGTTAACATCCATTTCCCATTTTCTCTTTTATAATATTCAGAGTATCTATCTTGTCTATGGTAAAGTCCTTGATCCACTTTTGATTGATGCTTTTTTGCAGGGTAAGAGACATATAGGTTTCTTTCATTCTTCTACATGCAGCTACCCAATGTGACAAGTACCATTTGTTGAAGATTCTGTCTTTTCTCCTGTGTATATTTTTAGCTCCTTTGTTTAGTTTTACATTCATGACTTCCCAAACATGAGTTGAACAACAATCTCACAAAAGGACTTGCCAGCATGAGTATGGAAAAGTTCACTAAGTCACAACCCTGAAAACATGCATGCAAATAACATTATGTGGACTGATCAGGTTATATATAGGAATATACATGTATATATTTGTAAGTGTATATACACAAGTGTATATATACATGTTTATTCATGTATATACATACGTACATGCAATAACAATTAGTGAACTAAGAGACAATAAATTTGAAGGAGAGCAAGGAGGGTGACATGGAAGGTTATGGAGGGAGGAAATGGAAAGAGGAAATGTGATTATATTATAATTGCAAAAAATATCAGGTATCCTCAAGTATGGAGAGTTATAACTGGTTCTTCAGTTCTAGTCCATCAATTACCATGTCTGTTTTTATGCCAATAGCATGCTCTTTTATTACTATAGCTCTGTAGTATAACTTAAAATCTGAACTATCTGTATCTCCACCTGTTTATTTTATTTTTTTATTGTTCAAGACTGGTTTAGGTGTCCTGCTTTTCTTTTAATTTTTATAGAACATTGAAGGTTATTTTTTCAATCTTTGGGAATATTTGTGTTGGAATTTTGATGGGAATAGCATCAAATTTGTAGATTGCTTTTGGTAAGGTGGCCATTTCTACTATATTAATTCTATTAACCCATGAGCATGGGAGATCTTTCCATTTTCTGATAGCTTCTGCAACTTCTTTCATCAATGCCATAAATTTTTATTATACAAGTCTTTTACATGCTTAGAGTCATTTAAAGATATAGTTTAGGCTACTGTTTCCCTGATTTATTTTCTGAGTATGTTTGTCATGTGTACATAGGAAAGCTACAAATTTTTCATGTTAATGTTTATGTTGCTATTTTCCTGAAAGTGTTACCAGCTGTAGTTTAGGATATTTTAGGTATAAAATTGTACCACCTGAAATAAAGATTTGTTGATTTCCTCTTTTCCTATTTGTATCTCCTTGATACAATTTGTATTTCCTATTTGTATGCCCTAATTGTATCTCCTTCTGTCATCTTACTGTTTTAGCTAAGACTTCAGGTACTATAATGAATAGGCATGGAAAGAATGGAAGCCTTGTCTTGTTCTGATTTTGTGGACCAGAAGATAAGGTTTGATTTTCAGTCTTGTGTCACTCTTGGTTTTATGGTTCAGATTCTGACTATCCCTAAGTCTCAAGTTCTGATTAAAATGGTGGGTTCAGACTTAAGCAGTTCCCTAATTCTTCAGTGCATCAGGTAATGATAGGCTAGTTGGGAGGCTATGGAGGACTGACTCCTGAGTTCTCTTAAGCAAGACCTTGGTAACTACAAAGTATGAAAAAGATAAAACCTGGGGTACTTTAATTATGGCCAATAGTGCTAGCAAGTCTGAAGGGGATAGAGGTGGGCTAGTAACAAAGGCCAAGTCTGGCAGCAGTCTAACACTACTCTGAGGAGTCTAGTATGGTGGAGAGGAAGGAGAAGAACAGACAGCTATGGGCTATGGGGAGTGACTAAAGGGGCCCAGAGGAAGAAACTGATTCTACTATTAATGAACCTTAGGCTCCTTTGAGGCTCTGTTAACTGTAAACAAAGCTACTATGAATATTATTATGCAGTCCTTATTAGGGTCTGTCAGACCACCCAGAGAGATGTACTTATATACTGGCCATCTATACCTTATAAAGCATAGTCTTTTTATCTTAGTAGATAGACAGTCTAATTTACTCATTTTCAACTGGGAATGTGCAACAGTTTGGTAGTGACAATTTTGTTAACTGATTTTGTTCTATTTAAGTTTCCAGTAAGCCTCAGTCTTTTGGAAGTTTATGAATCTTTGGAAGGGAAGGCAATATTTGTTGTTGTTGTTCTAAAACTGCCCTTTACTGGCCTTTCATGACCACTTGTGCATGACAAACACACATTAGAACAGATCCATTAGTGACCAGGTTCAAGAAACTGTTTAGTTGTATTTAGTTTACATACAGCTAATGAAGAAACTGGGAAGAGCAACTCTTTTATCTTGCTTTTGGTACTTCTTCAAACCACAAGGAATTGATAAGGCTGCCAATATCAAACTTTTATTATTTCTTTATGGTAAGAGCATTTTTCTATTAGATGATTAAAATATGGTTTGTTATTATATAAACTATCATTTGTTATTGTTATTACCATTATGCAACAGTACATCATGTCTTTGTTCTTATCGGCCAGTAATTTAATACTCATTTGTCAACTTTATTTCTTACTTCTTTTTCTTTGTTGTTGTTGTTTTATTTTAGGGTTTCTCTGTATCCTTAGCTCTTATGGACTCTGTAGATCAGGCTGGCCTTGAACTCACAGAGATCTGCCTGCCTCTGCCTCCCCTAGTGCTGGGATTACAGATATGTGCTGCCTTGTCCAGCTATTTATTTCTTCTCCCTACTCTCCTCAGCCTCTATTAGCTATGAGTACATTCTCGACTTACATGAATCAATATTTTAAACTCACTCTTAGGATAGAGATCATGTGGTACTTGCATTTATATACCTGGTATATTTTACATAGGTTAGTGATCTCCAGTCTCACCTACATTATTGCAAATTGCACGATTTTATTTTTTTAATGTGTTGGGGATTGATCTGGTGCTGTGTATTCAAAAGCTGATTTCAGCGCCTTGAGATATAGCTACTACCCTGCCATGTGCACTGTTCTTAATGTTGAAATATCTCCTGTATACCCATGTGATGAGAAAGGATGTTCTTGAATTATCCCTGATTGACAGATTATAAGGCCTATGCTTGGGCAGGGCAGAAGTTGGTAGGCATGGCTAAGGTTTAAGGGCTTTGGGGAGAGAAGGATATTTGGAAGTTGACTGGTATAGGAGAAGGAAGAAGGAAGAGGACAATGCCATTTCTTAGGTGGAGAAAAAAAGCACATGGCCAGCAAAGATGGAGGAAAGCATACCAGATGACGAATAAGCAAGTATTTATGGAATTATGGATGGGAGGTAGTTTGGGATGGGGCTGGGAGGCTAAGGTAGATTAGAGGGTTAATATCTGCCCTGATCCAGGTGAAATAAGGCTATTCTAAAATCCATCCAATGTCTGTGTTTTTCATTGATTGTGATAGCAGTTTAGATGTACTGCTTTAATAATAATAGAGCTATTAATAAACATTATTAGGCCATACCATTAAAATTACAACAGCATTCATGGCTAGATAATACACCATACTTTCTCCATTTGCCAGTTAATAGATAATAGGGTTATTTACAGTTCTTAGTTATTGGAAGTAATGTGATAATAAAAACAAAGATATATGTTTTTTAATACACTTCATTTCCCTTTTGATATGTCTCCATTGTTGGGGCTACTGAGTTGTATTATAATTATGTGTTTAAATTTTTGATGAATCGCTATACTTTTATATAATAATGGTGCTAATTTATATTGTGCATTAGTTATTTTCTTGTGGCCAAATATATGATAAAAACAACTAAAGGGAAGGCAGATTTATTTTGATCATAATTTCAGAGGTTTCAGTCCATTCTGGGGAGATAGGATTAAACAACTTACATACTTCTAGATAGCAAGCAGGACAGAAGGAATACTCTACTGTGTGCTGGGATAACACTGTCTGCATTGATGATGGTACATTCCCTGCAAATTAATCTTGTCTTAAAATACTCTTTCAGAGACACACTTTAAGGATGTTATTTTTTTTTTTTATGTCTTACTTGCTTCTTAAAGGAATCACTCAGACAATCATGATTACTTATTGGAAATTGCGTCCAAGAATGAGTAAAGGTTCCCTCTTTTCAACATCTTTTTCAACATGTGTTATCTTTTGTTGTTTTGGTCTTTTGATTTCCCTGCTGATACGTTTGTAGACCATGTTTTCATTTCTTTTCTTTTTTAAAAATTCATTTATTTATTAATTTATTTATTACAATGTATTCACTTTGTATCCAGGCTGTAGCCATCCCTCTAGTATCCTCTAAGACTCACCCACTCTCCCTCTTCTCTGACTCTGCCCCTTCCCTAGTCCTCTGATAGGGGAAGATCCTCCCCCCCTTCTGTCTGACCTTAGACTCTTGGGTCTCATCAGGGCTGGCTGCATCATCTTTCTCTGTGGCATGGTAAGGTTGCACCCCTGAGGGGGAGGTGATCAAAGAACTGGCCACTAAGTTCATGTCAAAGACAGGCCCAGCTCATTTTACTAGGAAACCCACTTGGAAACTGAACAACCTATGGGCTATCTCTGAGCAGAGATTCCAGGTCTTCTCAATGCATGGTCCTTGGTTGAAGTATCCGTCTCTGCAGAACCCCCAGCATCCAGGATTTTTGGCTCTGTTGTTCTCCTTGTGGAGAACTGTACCCTCCAGGTCTTTCTATCTCCCTCTTCTCTCATAAGGTTTCCTGTGCTCAGCCCAAAGTTTGGCTATGAGTCTCAGTATCTCCTTAAATACCCTCATGGGTAGAGTCTTTCAGAGCCCCCCTGTGGAAGGCTCCTGTCCTGTTCCTTGTCGTCTTCTACTTCTAATGTCTATCCTTTTTGCCCTTCTGAGTGAGGTTTTAGCAAACTGTTAGCCAAGCTAACTACAAGGCAGAAAGACACTGTCCAAATCAAGAAAATCAGAAATGAAAAAGTGGACATAACAACAGACACTGAGGAAATGAAAAGAATCATTAGATTCTACTTCAAAAGCATTTAGCAACAAAATTTGAAAATGAAAATGAAATGGACAATTTTCTTGATATATTCCATTTAACAAAGCTGAATGAAGATGAGGTAAATAAATTAAATAGTCCTATGTCTCCTAAGGAAGTGGAAGCTGTCATCAAAAGTCTCCCATCCAAGAAAAGCTCAGTGTCCGATGGTGTCAGCGCAGAATTCTACCAGACCTTGAAAGAAGGGCTAACACCAGTACTCTTCAAACTGTTCCACAAAATAAAAACAGAAGGGACATTACCAACCTCATTCTATGAGGCCACAGTCACCTTAATACATAAACCGTACAAAGACCCAATTAAAAAAAAAGAGAACTTCAGACCTATCTCTTATAAAGGTTGACACAAAAATACTCAACAAAATACTCACAAAATGAATCCAAGAACACATTAAACACATCCACCACGACCAAGTAAACTTCATCCCAGGCATGCAGGGGTGATTCAACATATGAAAATCCATTAATGTAATCCACCATATAAACAAACTGAAAGAAAATAACCACATGATCATCCCCTTAGATGCCAAAAAAATCATTTGACAAAATTTAACACCCATTCAAGTTTAAAGTTTTGGAGAGATCAGGGATACAAGGCACATATCTAAACATAGTAAAGATAATATACAGCAAGCCAATAGCCAATATCAAACTAAATGCAGAGAAACTTAAATCAATCCCATTGAAATCAGGGACAAGGCAAGGCTGCCACTCTCTCCATATCTCTTCAGTTTAGTTCTTGAAGTCCTAGCTAGAGCAATAAGACAACGAAAAGAGATCAAGGGGATTCAAATTGGAAAGGAAGAAATCAAAGTATCACTATTAGCAGATGACAGAATAATATACATGAGTGACCACAAAAATTCAACCAGAGAACTCCTGCAGCTGATAAACACCTTCATCAAAGTAGCCAGATAAAAAAATTGTCTCAAAAAGTCTGAAGCCCTCCTGTATACCAAAGACAAATGGACCGAGAAAGACATTAGGGAAACAGCACCTTTCACAGTAGCCACAAATAGCATAAAGTAAGTTGTGTCTCCAACCAAGCAAGTGAAAGACCTGTATGAAAAAAAAAAAAACAAAATAACACAAAACAAAAACACTTCAAGTCTCTGAAGAAAGAAACTGAAGACTATATTAGAAGATGGAAAAATCTCCCATGTTCATGGATCAGTGGGATTAACACATTGAAAATGGCTATCCTACTAAAAGCAATTGACAAATTCAATGCAATTTTCTTCTTTTTTTAATGTTTTGTTTTTGTTTTTCATTT
The DNA here is from genome assembly GCF_907164565.1 of Psammomys obesus. Classification (NCBI taxonomy): domain Eukaryota; kingdom Metazoa; phylum Chordata; class Mammalia; order Rodentia; family Muridae; genus Psammomys; species Psammomys obesus. The sequence goes on along the minus strand of NW_026585894.1, from coordinate 10,608,100 downwards.
ATTTTTATTTTTATTTTTTGGGACAGGCTTTCTCTGTGTAGTTCTTGCTGTCCTGGAGAACAGGCTGGCCTCAAACTCACAGAGATCACCCGTTCTGCTTCTCCAGTGTTAGGATTCAGAGCTTGTGCCACCATGCCCAGCATACTTAGTATTTTCTATGTTTTATCCTGAGAACCGACTTGGTCTATTAAACCCTGTGACCTATTGTGACAGGGTTCTCCTGTGTGGCCTTGAAATCACTATATAATTCATGCTGACCTGTTTGCTTCTTTTTTCCTAGTCCTGTTGCACCCTTTTAGTTGTATTATTTATATTACAGCTATTGAGTTTTGGGATTCTTCATATCTGTTTTTATTATGCTTCACTCTATAGTTGTTTGTTTTGTTTGATGCAGATTTTATACTTGTATGGAATCCAATTTATATGCTTTTGATTTGGTTTTCTATATTGTGGGAGTTTGGTGGTATGAATAAAAATGGCTCCCATAGTCACATAGGGGATGGTACTATTAAGAGGTGTGGCCTTGTTAAGAGTATGTCTGGCCTTCTTGGAGGAAGTGTATCACTACAGAGGTGGGCATTGACAGAGGTGAACAATGATGTCTCATATGTTAGAGCTGAATCTAATGGGGCAGTCTCCTTCTGCTGCTTATGGATTAAGATGTAGAACTCTCAGCTTTTCCCCCAGCACCATGTCTGCCTATATTCTTCCATGCTTCTTACAATCATGATAATGTATTAAATCTCTGAAACTGTAAGCCAGCCCCAATTAAATGTTTTTCATTATAAGAGTTGCTGTGGTATGTGTTTTTTTAAAATGTTTATTTATGTATACACTTTACATCCTGATTATAGCTCCTTCCATCTTCTCCTCTCAGTCACACCCTCTCTCCCTTTTCCTCCCTCTCCTATTCCTCAGAAAGGAGGAGACATCCATCAACCCACCCCAGCTTATTAAGTCCCATCAGGACTAAGCACATCCTCTTTCCCTATTGTCTGGTGAGGCAGTCCTGCCAGGGGGAAAAGATCAAAAAGCAAGCATGGTAGAGACAGCCCTGCTCCCCTTACTAGAAACCCACCTGAAGTCCAAACTGCCCATCAGTTACATCTGTGTAGTGGGCATAGGTCCGGTCCATGCATGGTCCTTGGTTGGGATGCTGAGGCTCACAGTCAAACACTGGGTTAAGCATAGGGAATCTTGTGTAAAAGGATTGAAGGACCTGAAGGGGACAGGAACCTCACAAGAAGACCAACAGAGCCAGCTAACCAGGGCTAAGAGGGGCTTGTGGAGGTAATGGTGTTTCTTAACAACAATAAAACACTAAGAAGTGGATTCTTAAACAAAATTCAAAAAATAATCTTTTTACTGTTTATAGTAAACAGTATTTGATCCTATTCATATTTATAATAATTATGTTCATAACACTAAACAAAATATTCTGAGGTTTAATCTTAAGATATTCACTTTAATTTTTGATGTTAGAGTGTATTTGAGAATGTTGGTTTTAAAATTTTTGTTAATATGGTATATAGTAAATTTTATTTTTTTGCTAAGTAGCTTAAGTAAAATTGGGAAGTTTCCCTCCTCTGATGTCCATCCTATTTGCCTTTCTGAATGGGGATTAAGCATTTTAGCCAGAGTCCTTCTTCCTGATTAGTTTCCTTAGGTGTACAGATTTTAGTAAGTTTATCCTATACTATGGGTCTAATATCCACTTATGAGTGAGTATATACCCTGTGTGTCTTTCTGCTTCTGGGATACCTGACCCAGGATGATCTTTTCCAGTTCCCAACATTTACCTGAAAATTTCATGATTTCCTTTTTTTTTTATTGCTGAATAATATTCCATTGTGTAGATGTATCACAATTTCTGTAGCCACTCCTCAACAAAGGGGAATCTGGGCTGTTTCCAGCTTCTGGCTATTACAAATAAGGCTGCTACAAACATGGTTGAGCAGATGACCTTTATACTTGAGAATCTTTTGGATATATGCCTAGGAGTGGTATAGCTGGATCTTGAGGAAGTGCTTTTCTTAATTGTCTGAGATAGCGCCAGATTGATTTCCAAAGTGGTTGTATAAGTTTACATTCTCACCATCAATGGAGGAGGGTTCCCATTTCTTCACATCCTCTTCAGCATGTGTTGTCACTTGAGTTATTCATCTTAGCCATTCACAGAGGACCTCTGAAAAGCTTTACCTTGCAGGGTATCGAGGCCGATGCTGAGACTCATAGGCAAACTTTGGGCAGAATGCAGGGAATCTTAAGAAAGAAGTGGGAAATAGTAAGACCTGGAGAGTACAGGAGCTCCACAAGGACAGTAACAGATCCAACAAGTCTGGGCACAGGGGTCTTTTCTGAAAGTGATACTACAGCCAAGGACCACTCATGGAGATGGCCTGGAACCCCTGCACGGAGGTAGCCTATAGCAGTTCAGTGTCCAAGTGGCCTCCATAGTAATGGGGACAAGGACTGTCTCTGACAGGAACTGATTGGCCTGCTCTTTGATCACCTCCCCCTGAGGGAGGAGCAGCCTTACCAGGCCACAGAAGAAGACAATGCAGCCACACCTGATGAGACCTGATAGACTGGGATCAGAGGGAAAAGGAGGAGGACTACCCTTATCAGTGGACTGAAAGAGGGACAGGAGTGGGGAAGAGGGAGTATGGGATTGGGAGGGGAGGAGGGGGGGTGGTACAGGGGGGGATACAAGAAAATAAACTGTAATTAATGACAATAAAAATAATTATAAAAAATAAAAGTAAAAAATTAGGAAATTTTATCTATTTTTCTTCTGAATATATATATATATATATATATATATATATTTTTTTTTTTTTTTTGAGAGGAAAAGGTTTATTGGGTTTATACTTCCATATCATTGTCATCACTGAAGAAAGCCAGAACAGAAACTCAAACAGAGCAGAAACAG
>NW_026585894.1:10586224-10605068 GCF_907164565.1 Psammomys obesus | reverse complement strand
TGAATATATATATATATATATATATATATATATATTTTTTTTTTTTTTTTGAGAGGAAAAGGTTTATTGGGTTTATACTTCCATATCATTGTCATCACTGAAGAAAGCCAGAACAGAAACTCAAACAGAGCAGAAACAGTCAAGAGTTCATGCAGAGGCCATGAAGGGGTGTTTCCAACTGTCTTGGTAAGCCTGGTTTCTTATGGAACACAGGACCACCAACCCAGGAACTGCATCACCCACATTGGGCTGGGCCCTCCCCAATCAACCACTAATTAAAAAAATGCTGTAAAGGCTTGCCAACAGCCTGATCTTACGGAAGCATTTTCTCAGTTGAGGTTTCCTCCTCTCAGATAACTATAGTTTGTGTCAAGTTGACATAAAAACTATCCAACTATAACAACTTCTGCGAGAGAGCCTATGGTGTCTACTATAATGTGTAGAGATGTTTTCTATTGTTTGGCCCTGAGTGACTAGAGCTCAGAGATACTGTGGTCATAATGAAATTCATATTCAGTGCAAATCTTGTGGTGACAAGATTGGGCAGCCTAAGAAGCATGAATCAATTATAAATGTTTTATGGTATGTGTAAGACATGGAATCAAAGAAGCAAATGAACAAACTCAGATTCAAATGTGCAGATAGCTTAACAACTGGAGGGCGATTTGAATGTGTACAGTGAAGTATATAATATTTATAGTGTCACTTCCACTTTTTCTCTTTTCTGAGATTTTACTTTCTTATTAAGTTACATTTACAATCAGGTTAAAGTGGTGAGTGCAAATCTTATTGGTATCACTAAAGAAACACAGCTGGAATGTAATCAAATGGAAAGTGAGAATGAGAAGATTCAATTAACACATTTTCTTCTGGTAAATGTTTTACGAAGAAACTCACCTAGGATTAAAAAAAAAAAAAACTGAACTAAAAGATAAGAGATATAATTTATTTCAAGACCTGTAGTTTGTTTTCACTATGCTAAGAATAAAATACTTAACATTTTTTTAATATTGTTTAGGGTCAAGTCAAAAAACTGTGTCTTTGTGTCAAATCACAACTCTAGTAACAAAGAAATTCTAAATGGACAACAACACAATTACACATCAGAGCACCAAGTACTTTAGTGGCAGCTTGATTATTTCAGGAATTTTTTTCTATTACAAATAGCATTATAATCATTATTATAAGATTGGGTTTGACACTATTATTTCTAAGAATGAACATAATAAAAACTTGCCATTTATTATCACTTTAGCATTATATTGCTTTGACTTCGTGAGCATTGAAACAGATCTATGAAATGTGACTAATCAGATCTGTTAAAGAGAGACCTTACTTTGAAATGTTAATGCATGTTTCAACTAACTTAAAATATACAAAACTTTATTAAAATTTAATTCAGTTATTCACAGGCTGAGATTGTTTTGCAATCATTTTCAAGAGTCATTTAATTATGAGGAACCACCCAAAGACCAGCAATGGGGAGAAAAAAAAGCTATGGGTTTACCTCCTTTATTGTATCATTAGCTTAAAGATGCCCAATATGACCAAAACGTAAAATGTTTTAATCATGAATTCCATGTTCCTTCTACACTTTTCCTTTAAAATCAGACATATTGTAACATAATGTAACAGACTGAAACACTTGAAAATAACTTTTATTAATTACACTTTATTCATTTTGTATCCCTCCATAAGCCCCTCCCTCCTCCCCTCCCGTTCCCACCTTCCCCCCCTTTCTGCATTCATGCCCCTCCTCTGATCTTAGTCTATCAGTTCTCATCAGTAGTGGCTGCATTGTCAGGGTTCTAGCTTATCTCCACGGATAGTCATTGGTTGGAGTATGAGTCTCTGGGAAGTTCCTTGTGTTCAAATTTTCTTGTTCTGTTGCTCTCCTTGTGGAGTTCCTGTCCTCTCCAGCTCTTACTATTTCCCACTTCTTACATAAAATTCCACTCCTGCCTGACAGTTGGCCATCAGGCTCAGCATCTGCTTTGACAGTCTGCACGGCAGAGGCTTTCAGGGGCCCTCTGTGGCAGGTTCCGAGGTTGTCTATGGCCATATCACCCTAAACGCGCCCGATCTCGTCTGAATATTTTTGGGACTTACAGAAATCTCAATAGATTTCTTAAAAAAATAGGAAGTAAAGGGTTTAGAGAAGAAGTAAGATAAATTAGAGAATAAGAGGGGAATTTAGTAGGTGGTTTTGGTTATTTTTAATTAATAAAACATTTGATATTTTCCTCAAGTGAGTATGACCTGTGCATTCAGATAAAAGTTTTTTAAATAGTTTTTATTTTAATTTTTATTAATTATACTTTATTCACTTTGTATCCCTCCTATAGTTCCCTCCTGCCTCCCCTCCCAATCCGATCTTCCCTCCCCCTTCTCCATGCATGCTCCTCCCCAAGTCCACTGATGGGGACATCTTCTCCTTCCTTTTGATCACAGTCTATCAGGTCTCATCAACACTGGCTGCATTTTCTTCCTCTATGGCCTGGGAAAGCTCTCTCCCTCAGAGGGAGGTGATCAAAGAGCAGGCCAATCAGTTCATGTCAGAGACAGTCCCTGTTCCCATTACTGTGGAACCCACCTGGACACTGAACTGCCATGGGCTACATCTGTGCAGGGGTTCTAGGTTATCTACATGCATGGTCCTTGGTTGGAGTATCAGTCTCAGAAAAGACCCCTGTGCCCAGATTTTTTTGGTTCTGTGGCTGTCCTTGTAGAGCTCCTGCCCTCTCCAGTTCTTACTATTTCCCACTTCTTTCATATGATTCCCTGCACTCTGCCCAAAGGTTGGCCATGAATCTCATCATCTGCTTTGATACACTGTGGGGTAGAGCCTTTTAGAGGCCCTCTGTGGCAGGTTCCTTTCCTGATCCTTGTTTTCTCCTTCTTCTGATGTCCATCCTCTTTGCCTTTATGAATGGGGACTGAGCATTTTAGCCAGAGTTGTCCTTCTTGATTAGTTTCTTTAGGTGTACTTGTGTTCAAGGTTCTTTCCCACTTTTTCTTCTAACAGGTGTAGTGTGTCTGGTTTTATATTGAGGTCTTTGATCCACTTGGAATTTAGTTTTGTGCAGGGTGATAAGTATGGATCTATGTGCCCTTTTCTACATGTAGACATCCAGTTAGACCAGCACCATTTGTTGAAGATGTTTTTTTTTTTTTTTTTTTTTTTTCCAGTGTATGGTTTTGGCTTCTTTGTCAAATATAGGGTGTCCATAAGTGTGCTGGTTTATTTCAGGGTCTTCTATTCGCTTCCACTGATCCACCATTCTGTTTCTGCCAGTATCATGCAGTTTTTAATATTGTTGCTCTATAGTATAGCTTGAGGTCAGGGATGGAGATACCTGAAGAAAATCTTTTATTGTAGAGGACTGTTTTAGCAATTCTGGGTTTCTTGTTATTCCATATAAAGACTTTTTCTTTCAAGGTCTGTAAAGAATTGTGTTGGTATTTTGATGGGAATTACATTGCCTCCATAAATTGGTTTTTATAAGATGGCCATTTTTACTATGTTAATCCTGCCAAGCCATGAGCATGGGAGATCTTTCCATCTTCTGATATCTTCTTCTAATTCTTTCTTCAGAGGCTTGAATTTTTTTTTTTTCATACAAGTCTTTGACTTGCTTGGTTAGGATTACACCAAGGTACTTTACATCATTTGTGGCTATTGTGAAGGGTATTGTTTCCCTAATTTCTTTCTCAGCCCTTTTGTCTTTTGTATACAGAATGGCTACTGATGTTTTTTTTGAGTTAATTTTGTATCCAGCCACTTTGCTGAAGGTATTTAACAGCTGTAGGAGTTCTCTGGTAGAATTTTTGGGGTCACTCAGTTATACTATCATATCATTTGCAAATAGTGATACTTTGACTTCTTCCTTTCCAATTTGTATCCCCTTTATCTCCTTGGTGTGACCCTAACCAAGAAAGTAAAAGACTTGTATGAAAAAAAAATTTCAGCCATTTATATTTTAAAATTATTTTTCATCTTGCTTTGACTTGCATTAAACATGGTAAAAGTACTTTTATTCTATTATTACAGTTGCTGTCTTGGAGACTTTCTGCTTTGTCCTGGACGTTTCTTGCTTCCATAAATTCTAATCTAGGCCTAGAATGTTTTCAGCTTCTGAGAATTACTGCTTAATAAGCTCATCCTTTCTTGCTCTTTTTTAGCTCATAGCTGGCTGGTTCAATTCAGCTGTTCTGACTCAAACTTATATCCCACTAACTTATTCAATCTGGCTTTTTTCTCAGCCTCTGAATTGCTCTACTTGGCCTCAAACTAACTCCAGAAATCTCCTCTAATCTACTAGCTCCTTCTCATTCTCTTGCTCATTTGGTCTTCACCTGAGTTCTCTCTCTGCAACCACATCTCTATTACTGTCCTGATAAAACTGTTTCCTCTCTCTTTGTATTGCCCCTCAAGTAGCCTCCCTTTCCTCTCTTTTCTCCTGAGGGTTCAGCTTATCCTATGCTGTCAAATACTTCTCTGACTTGTCACCTTTTCTGCCACTCATTTTGGTGTCACTTTCAAACATGGGTGCTTCCTTTTACAAAATAACTTTACCTTCATTGTTTGAGATTAAAGGCACACATCTTTAAATTTTCATAAGGACCTAAGCTTTTCTTTCCCTAAAACTTGCTCTATACCAGGCTTTCCTTGAACTCTGATCTGCTTGCCTTGAACTCCTTGGTTAAAGGCATGTTTGTATTCCAGTCAGGTCACACAAACCTAGAATATCTTTGGATGTGAACTCTTGCCATAACAGCCATGTTCTGAATTAAAATTAATCTATAACTTCCACTTTCTGTTTAAGCTAAAAATTGTACACAGTTTAACTTTTACAATAGAAACAGTTATCAATCCCACAAACTTAAGAGTCCCAATGTCCTTATGAAGATTCACTCAGCCATTGATGCAATGATTCTCCATAATTGCAGTCCTGATCATTTGTACTTTAGCTCTACATTTGTTTTAAAACATGTGTTAGCCTCAACTTTCAAGTTACTGAATAGTAAATATGAAATACCAAATTACGTTTAATCAAGTTAGTGATTTTCAGTTCAGGAATTTTTTTTCAGACAGTGTCCTAAGAGAGGATCTTATTCCTTAATCGTATCATTTATATGTGAATGATATTTTACCTGAAGCACTTATAATAACTTCCTAATTTCCTTGAATTCATTATTGCCTCCCTCTAAGCAGCCTCTAGTAGAGCATGCCTTATTGAAAGAGAAAATGATGTTAACATCAGTAACATCAACCAGTATCAGGCCTTTTGCATTTTGATCCTGTAGCTATAGATCTGGTTATATGAATGCCTCAAGTTCTCTGAACACCAGCCAATCTTAAGTCCTTGCTGTTCAAAACCACACTTCATTAAAAAAAATCCTTGTTGTATGGTTGAGCATCTTTTGGATATATGCCTAGGAGTGTTATAGCTGGCTCTTGAGGAAGCAATATTCCTAATTTTCTGAGAAAGAGCCAGATGGATTTCCAAAGTGGTTGTACAAGTTTACATTTCCAGCAGCATCCTTACCAGCCTGTGTTGTCACTTGAGTTTTTGATCTTAGCCATTCTGATGGGTGTGAGATGGAATCTCAGATTTGTCTTGATTTACATTTCCCTGATGACAAAGGATATTGGGCATATATCTGAAAAATGATCAACCATACAACAAATACATTTACCCAACTGTGTTCATAGCAGCTTTATTCATAACAGCCAGAATCTGGAAACAACCTAGATGTCCCTCAACTGAAGAATAGATACAGAAATTGTGATACATTTACACATTCGAATACTATTCAGCAATTAAAAACAAGGAAATCATGAAATTTGCAGACAAATGGATGGAATTAGAAAAGATCATCCTGAGTGAGGTAACAAAGATCATCCTGAGTGGGGAAACACAGAAACAGAAAGACACACATGGTATATACTCACTTAAAAGTGGGTATTAGATATATAACATAGGATAAACATACTAAAATCTATAGTCCTAAAGAAGCTAAAGATCAAGGAGGACCCTAGGGAAATGGCTTAATCCTCATTCCGAAGGGCAAATAGGATATACATATTAAGTAGGAGAAGGCAGAAAGTAGGAAAGGAGCCATCCACAGAGGACCTCTGAAAGATTCTACCCATCAGGGTATCAAAGCAGATGCTGAGACTCATAACCAAACCTTGGTCAGAGTGCAGGGAATCTTATGGAAGGGAAATAGAAAGACCTGGAGGGGACACTCGCTCCATAAGGAGACCAACAAAGCCAAAAATCTGGGCTCAGGGGGTTTTGCAGAGGCTGATCAAGCAAGGACCATGCATGGAGAGGACCTAGACCACCTGCTTAAATATAGCCCATGGGCAGTTCAGACTCTATGGGGTTACCTGGTAAGGAGAGCAGAGGCTGTCTCTGATATGGACTCAGTGGCTGCTTCTTTGATTACCTTCCCCTGGTGAACTGGCCTAACTAACTATGCCATAGTGAAAGAGGATTCAAACAGTCCTGATGAGAGCTGATAGGTTATGTTCAGATATCAGTGGACTAGGGTAGGGACATGGGGGGAGGTGAGGGAAGTAGGGTAGGTCTGGAAAGAGATTAGGGAGGAGGTTACAGCTGGGATACAAAGTGAATAAATTGTAATTAATAATAATAAAGAAAAAAATTTAAAAACATTGCCTTTGTGTTGACAAACAGTATCTTCAAAATAAAGGATTTTTGAGGCATGCATACCAATCTGAACAAAGGATATTAAAAGGCCTTAAAGACATGTTTAGAATAAATTTCTTTTGACTCTTGTTTTTTTCCCCCTGCTCCCTAAGCCAAACTTTCTGAAGACTTTTCTTATGATAATCTAATTTGTTTTGAGAGACCAAAGAATTAAAAATTAAGTTTTAGGGGTACTGAGCAAAAAAGTTTAAGAGAACAAAGAAATCGGCTAAGCTGGCCTTGCTGCTTCTAGAGATCCAGCCAGATGCAGGAAAGAACTGACCTTGAGGCAATCCTGTCTGCTTATTAGAGATGCGGTTACCAGGAAACCAGCCTGCATGGCCTTGCTCCTGGAAATAGCTCTGACTGTGATAATAGCCCCTTTTCCTTAGCAACAGCCTATCAGTCCAGGACAGGACATTCCAACTTAAGTCCAAGGCAGGCAGTTTTTCCAAACCCTCACCCCATACCTCCCCCCCCCAAAAAAAAAAGAGAGAGAAAAAAGAAAGCTAGAACCATTCATGACCCTGGCACTTTCACATAGCAAATAGTTTTAAAATGTAACATCCCCTTTTTCTGTATTAACAAATAAAAGCTTGTTAAGCTGAATCCCCTACTTTGGGTGCCCTGGGAGAGACTACAATCCTATAAATAACCCTAAATGCTGAGCTGGAGGCTCTCTCATCTGGATGCCAATGCCTCTGTGAGAGTCCCACCCAGGGCTGGGAATAAAAATCCTCCTGTGCTTTGCAATGGACTCTACTCCCGGTGGTCTCACCAATTGGGCACAACAATTGCACCAAAGGCAGATGCAATTGCATTTAGTCTTTCTGAATATTGTTAATAGAAGTCTACACCTATACATACTACTGGAGACTGATAATTCACCTAAACTGACTTTCATCACATTGCATTGTCCTTCATTTTATTCCCATAGAGAATCATTTACACTCACTTGTCTGTTCAGTAGGGCTCATTGAGTTCCTCTAAAATACTTACTGCTTTTCTGAAATTCCCTGTTCTCCTCCTACTGTGCACTAAAAGAGGAAAATAAGCTTGTGAAATATGTTGGGCCAGTGGATACTTTGATTTAGCTTCAGCTAAAATTTTTCTTTCTTTGCATATTTGTGTATTTCTGTGCTTTTTTACCCATTTAATCTTTTCATCTTTAGTTTATTTCAATAAGTGGAGGGAAGTGTCTATTCATTTCTAAACACTACATGCTATGTAGAAGGTGGCTTTGACTATTCTCTTTTCAGTATTTTTGTCTGGCTTGATTAAAGCACCTTTTTAAATGCTTTTTTTTTTTTTCTTAGTTCACCAAATAGTTTTGTGATTAGAATTTGACTCGCTACAAAGACTTACCTTTAAGAAAATGTTACAGGTCAAACTGAGGCCCACAGCATACTACTCACCCTGGTTGGTATCATGTTGTCATTTCCCACTAACTAGCTAGATTATTGGTATCTGGTTCTATTTATTGACCTTATCTTCTAAAACATCACTTCACACTTCCTTTCCTTTTTTTTCTACTTGTCCATCTATAGAAGGTAATCAATTGTTAAGAAGTCATGTTAAACTTTTAAAAGCATTTTAAAGTATTTTTGAGAGTATAAGACAGTTACATTTCTCCCTTTCCTTCCCCCAAGTTTCCCATTTACTGCTCCTTGTCTTCCTTCAAATTAGTGGCCTCTTTTTTCACTAATTGTTATTGAATATATGTGTATTACTATATGTAATATGTTTAATCCACACAATACTATTTGTATGCACATTTTTCAGGGCTGACTTTTTGGCACTGGACAGCCAGTTGGTGTGTTCTTCCCTGACGAAGTCCTCCATTCCCACTCCTAGCTTTTTCCTGTTTTCTCTAGTTCTTTTTGTAGGGTTCTTTATACTAATAAATCACTTTTAGAATAGTATGTTAAATCCAAAGCACCCATTAAAGAGTGGACCTATATAAAACAGCCTTTGTCTCAATAATGATTCTTTTTATGTATTTTCTCATTATTTCTCATCAATAACACTCTGTTTTACAATTATTGCTTGAGTATGTCTTGAATTTTCAAAATAAAGCTTTTAGTTGAAAAAGGTCATAATTTTGTTTTTCTCATAACCATATTATGTTAAAAGACTTCGGTGTCAAAATATGAATGTTATACTTCCGTGTATTGATCATGCATATTTTATTAATAAAGAAGCCAAGATATTTAAACATATGTAAATATACTTAGCAAATACAATATCACAATAGATACTTCTAAGTAACTGAGTTTAATAGTTAATATAGATTTGCAATCGATTTGAACTTAAGGGTGGGATATTTTGTGTATATTGATATTTGAGTCTAAAAATGTTCTACAACATTTGTTGTTGTTTTTATGTGAAATTGCAATTTACAATTGATTATCCAATCCACCATCAACTCAGTCTTTAAAAGCCTTCATTTCATAATAGACATTTATTCCTCAACCAATTTCTCCAACTTAAACCTCAATGTTTTCTTTGTGGAATGCAAAACATATATTTGGGGCTTGATATGGTTGTCTTTTTATATCAATCAACAAAATATTGCATATACTGCCATATGCATCCAGTTAGCTCAGAAGAGCTTTCAGTCTGGAGGGGTGGGTTCAATGGTCAACTTCAATCTGCTGGTTGCTTAACTATTTTGATTTCATTGGAGTCTACAAACATCTATTGACTGCCTAAAATATTTCTCATTCTGGAAAGGATCAAAGGCTGGAATGACAACCCTGCTGCCACCTTCAAGATTCCACACTCAAGAAAAGAGGGTAACTGGCCACAATTATAAAATCCCAGACATAATATGCAAGTATAAACCTTATAATGAAGAATACACAAAGTGCTCAGGACCTTGAGGGAGTTTTCAGTTTGAAGAAGGGAGAAATCTGTATCTAATAAGTTTCTATAAACAATGTGCTCTTGAGGAGAGACTAAATATAGGAGAATATTTGAAGTAGTGGGGACATGGGTAAAAGCATTTAAGAAGAAGATTAAGTTTTGTTGTGTACTATTATGTATCATATTTTGTACTGGGACTTTATATTTGTTTGAGTATTTAATCTTCATAACAAAATTATAATTTGGATCATACTATTTCCATTTGTAGATAATAATGAAGTTCTGAATAAGTAATAATTATTGGAGTGGGTGTTAACTCAAATTGTTCAGATGACAAAGTCTGTGTTCTTTCTTCATAGTCAAGAGAGAAAAATAACAATTTAAAAGAAGTGGAATTATAGGATAAAATATCCCTAAAAATGTAGTAAAATGAATAGTCAGCGAGATCCTCTAGAATCAAATGTGTTTCCCTAGATATTTAACAAATATTCTGTAGAAACAAGGTACCATGGTCAAACATATATGGGTAAACTCTCTGCTATCTGCTAGTGCACGATGTATAAGTTTTAAAATGCTTAAATGAATGTTAACTTCTTAGAATTGAATACTTACCTCTAGAGTTATAATGTGGAAAATGTGCATAATGATAACACAGCAATCAGCTCTTGCTCTTTTTTGATATTTAAAAGTCACATTAGTAGCTGTAAGATTTCAGGAATTCCTATAGTAATTTAATATATTTAATCCTTAACGTCTGAAAATAGTTAATTTCAAAGAAAATTGTTATAGCATATGTTAATATGACTAGTTGTATTGTCATTATGTGGATTACAGAATGGAAAAGGTAGGCATTGCCAGTCGTACTGGTTAGGTAAAAATGAAATGTAGTGACTTGCCCACATAATACTTACCTATGAATTTTGACAAAAGTACTCACATATCCTTCTGGATAATATGGCTTTTATTTTTACACTGTGCATGCGAGATTTCCCCAATTTCTAGATCTTTTATATGCTGAACATAGATGACAGATGTAACTATAGTTATCCCCGTTTTCTTAGCGTGATTTGATGGGGTCTGGGCTACTTGAAGTTCTTGAGACTATCACCTCCAGTCCAAGAAAATTTGTCCATTTATCCTCATATACTGAAAAAACGTTATCATTTTTTTAGACATGCCATATTGCAAGAAATACCTGAAATACTTTTGAAATTACCCAGAGGATAATTGTTAAAAATTCTAATCACAATTTGTAACATAGACTTGTTTCTTTTTCATATTTTTCCAAACCACCAGAAATAATAGTTGGTACAACAAAAACGTAATCATTTCAAAATATAAAACATGCTCACACTTATGGACACCTGATTTTTGACAAAGATGCCAAAACTATTCAATGAAAAAAAAGGCAGCATCTTCAACAAATGGTGCTGGTCTAACTGGATGTCTACATGTAGAAAAATGCAAATAGATCCATACTTATCACCCTGCACAAAACTGAAGTCCAAGTGGATCAAAGACCTCAATATAAAACAACACACACTAAACCACTTAGAAGAAAAAGTGGGGAAGAGCCTTGAACTCATTGGCACAGGAGACAACTTCCTGAACAGAACACCAACAGCACAGGCTCTAAGAGCAACAATCAATAAATGGGACCTTATGAAACTGAAAAGCTTCTGTAAAGCAAAGCACATGTCGTCAGAACAATACAATAGCCTACAGATTGGGAAAGGATCTTCATCAACCCTATATCTGACAGAGGCCTAATATCCAAAATATTTAACTTAAGAAATTAAACACCAACAAACCAAGTAATCTAATTAAAAATGTAGTACAGAGCTAGACAGAGAATTCTCAATAGAGGAATATCTAATGGCAGAGAAACACGTAAAGAAATGCTCAACGTTAATAGCAGTCAGGGAAATGCAAATCAAAACAACCCTAACATTTCATCTTACACCCATCAGAATGGCCAAGATGAAAAACTCAAGTGACAACACATGCTGGAGAGGTTGTGGAGAAAGGGGAACCCTCCTTCACTGCTGGTGGAAATGTAAACTTGTACAACCACTCTGGAAAGCAATCTGGTGCTTTCTCAGACAAATAGGAATAGCGCTTCCTCAAGATCTAGCTATACCACTCCTAGGCATATACCCAAAAAACGCTCAAGTACACAATAAAGACATTTGCTCAACCATGTTTGTAGCAGCCTTATTTGTAATAGCCAGAAGCTGAAAACAGCCCAGAGAGCTGGAAACAGCCCAGATGCCCCTCAACTGAAGAATGGATGCAGAAATTGTGGTACATCTACACAATGGAATATTACTCAGCAATAATAAAAAAAAAAAATTAAAAAAAAAGGAAATCATGAAATTTGCAGGTAAATGGTAGGATCTGGAAAAGATCATCCTGAGTGAGCTATCCCAGAAGTAGAAAGACACACATGGTATATACTCACTCATATAGACATATAATATAGGATAGACCTACTAAAATCTGTACACCTAAAGAAACTAATCAAGAGGGAGGACTCTTGCTAAAATGCTCAATCCCTATTCAGAAAGGCAAAGAGGATGGATATCAGAAGAAGGAGAAAAGAGGGAACAAGTCAGGAGCCTACCACAGAGGACCTCTGAAAGGTTCTGCCCTGCAAACTATCAATGCAGATGCTGAGACTTATGGGTAACCTTTGGGCAGAATGCAGGGAATCTTATGAAAGAAGTGAAAAACAGTAAGATCTGGAGAGGACAGGAACTCCACGAGGAGAGCAACAGAACCAAAAAATCTGAGCACAGGGGTCTTTCCTGAGACTGATACTCCAACCAAGTACCATGCAAGGAGATAACCTAAGACCCCTGCACAGAAGTAGCCCATGGCAGTTCTGTATCCAAGTGAGTTCCATTGTAATAGGAACAAGGACTGTCTCTGATATGAACTGATTGGCCTGCTCTTTAAATACCTCCCTCTGAGGGGGAAGCAGCCTTACCAGGCCACAGAAGAAGACAATGCAGCCACTCCTGATGAGACCTAATTGACTAGGATCAGAAGGAAGGAAAAGAAGACCTCCCCCATCAGTGGACTTGGGGAGGGGCATGCATGCAGAGGGTGGAGGAAAGGAGGATTTGGGATTGGAGGAGGGAAAGAACCACAGGGGGAGTCAATGTGAATAAAGTGTAATTAATAAAGAATTTTAAAAATATGCTCAAGGAAAGAAGAAACAGATCATTGAGAACAATAATATTTTTGTCACTTTATCAAGTTGTGAATATCACATTAATCTAATTAAAGTTTTGAGTATAACAGAATTTACTCATTAAGGTGCAAATATGTAGAAATTGGGAATGCATAACTGTAAAGGAGGAGTTTAGGATGAGTTAGCACCATTCCTTAAATAGTCACATTTCATTTCCATTGAAAAACTTTGCACAACTGAAAGAATGAAAAAAAATCTATTGTTGAATAATAATAATAATAATAATAATAATAATAATAATAATAATAAAAACATTTTGGGAAGTTATGAATGTCTAAGATTTCCTGCGGTTATTTTTGCAAGGGTTGATTCATATTCAGATTAGCTTCCTGCCAGATGGAAGAAACACACAGTAAATCAGCTTCTGCAGGAGACAAATCAAAAAGAAGCACAGGCTGCTATTTAAAGAATTTTCTTTCTTTTTGTCTTATTAATAGCACATATTAACACAAAAGGAATGTTATTGCAAGAAGAAAAACCAGCAAGAAGAGCTTCCCATACTTAAGGAAGAATAAATCCTTTTGAGTCCACCAGGTTGGGGGACACTATCTTTTTGGACTGAACATCCAGGAAAGTATTTCTGTTTAATGATGCCCAAGCCTTGTGCATTTTAAGTAGAAATAAAAGAGTAAATGTGTCTAAACTGATGAAATACTTCCTTTTGCACCCAGTATACATTTTTGTTGTTGTTAATATCATTGGTACTGTAAAGGTATATAATACATGATATAGATGTATGTCTTTGAAAGGTCACCTAAAAAAAGTGTGTGGTCTTTGGGAGTGGTGTTGGGGAATCACATATTCTGCACAGGAATTCTCCTAAAGCCTAAAGCACATGCTTTACCTCCCATTGTTTCCAATCTGGGCTGGTACTAAGACTTTCTTTGTACAGGAAATCACACTCCCCTTATAATTCTTTTTTCCGGCTTCTGTTTTTTAATTTATTCCTATAACAGTATCTTTGCTGTGTTCTTCATTTTTTAACCATTTTTTTTGTTTGTTTGCTTTGTTATCTTAGCTTTCCTTGTGAGGTTGAATAACCTTTTTAGGCTGGGAGCATCCAGACTGGATTCATTCTGACTAGCTTTGCAGGAAACTCTGAGGAGAAAGGTATCCTTTGTTTTCTGAGAACCTCCTGAATGTCAGTCTTTAAAAGCCCTGTGGGAGAGGTGTTATTATTATTGTATCTGTTAGCTGAGGAAGTAGTGTCACACAGTTGAGGAACCTGCACAAAGATCACAGAATTTGTAATTAACAAACTTTGCTTCAGACAAGAATGAGTTTAAATAACAAACAAACAGACAAAAACTTTCTCCTGAAACTTGTGCTATGTCAGAACTTTTATGTGCCAAATAATCACATAGAAATCTCATTAAAATTTAGATCATGATGCGATAGTTGTGGGATGCGATTTGAAGATTTTTGACTTCTCTGTCACAAAGAAGGATTTCTGATACCACCTATCACAAGGAAGTGGGACTATCACTCTTCATTTTACACAGAACAAACTGTACAAACAAAGAAACTTTTAAGATAAATCAGTATATTATATAATGAACAGGATTTGTTGCCTTATAATCAAAACCTTATAGACATCCTTTCTCTTTCCACCATGTGAGGACGTAGCTAAAAGACACAAATCAGTGAGTAAGGATAGAAGGTACTTAAGAAACAAACAAATTTGCTATTGTTTTAACCACGAAATTATCGGCCTCTCTTCATAGCTGGCAGAAATAAATTGCTGTTTCTAACCCACTCAATTTCTTCCATTTTGTTTTAGCAAGCTGAATAGACTAAGATACTCTCTTTAGTTTGTACTTGGTTAGCAATAGACTATCAAAATATATGAGGCTAAAACTGGTAAATATTTGAGGAGAACTACTGTTTGAGTAAAACATTTTTTCTTTGTGAAATGTGAATAATATTAATGACTACTTAATAGTATGAGCTGGAGGGTTTTTTTGTGTTAACACATGTGACCCCCAGAACACTACGTAACAACTAGAAAAGCTCAGACTGTCAGCAATTGTGATTACTACTGCACTCTTGTTATTACTGTAGCCTATCTAAAACCATTATTATTTTCTATGCTTGACATTTAGATTGCTAGGTTAATCTGATACCTTTATGTTTTTCTTCTGAGTATCTAGTAAAAAGAGAAGGTGGTAAAGATTATAGAGATTGTAAAAAAGGAGATAACAGTGAAGTTATTTATTTTTCCACTGCTACCCTTGAGAGGTCCAAATTTTGAAATTTAATTCATGGGGGCAACATGACTGTGGTCCTGGGTACAAGTTTAGACAAAGAAGCAGGCAAGTTGAGACAGACCCACCTTGAAGCAGAAAAGTAACCAGGCTTGCCATTGAGAGATATCATTGCCTGGCAACCCAACCATATAGCCCCTAGCTGGTGACCAAGGTCACATAGCCCTACTACTAAGAAAAAAAAAAAAAAAACTACAAGATATGCTAATCCTTCCCCCTTCTTAACAGGAGCAGATACCCTCCATAGGGATGGACCAGGTTGGCCTTAGTGCCTAAAGTAAACCAAGGCTTGGAAATTATCTGCTTGTGGTTTTGCCCTTTAAAAACCCTGTTCCCCCAGACCTCAGGGCCACATACCTCTCTCTTTCTACAGAAAGCTTGTGACCCATCTCGAGCTTGCATTAAACCCTCATTTGTTTGCAGCAGAGTCAATTCCTGGTGGTCTTTGGGGGATTTCACGACTGGGCATAACACCCTCAACATGATCCTTGCTGAATCAAAGGGACAGAGAAAATTTCTAAGTGAAAGGATCAATAAAAAATATTCTTCCTAACATACTTCTCTTATTTGAATTCATCCCTTAGTTTGCTCACATGGCAGGACTCTGGGAGCAATGAAAATGAGATCATTTCCAAGGACCTCACTCATGAATACCCATCTAGTACCAGTAGAAATATTGTAGAAAGATAAGGTGGCAAAAGATTTATAAAGCACTTGAAAAGTAGTTAAAGGTATACATTTGGTGCAATAAACATGAAAGAGACAATGTATATTTGCTTTTATAATGCTTTCTAGGCAGTAATTCATTGCTTTGGGAGCAGGCCAGTTTCTATTACAAGAAAAACTTCAGAAAAATTCAAGACTCAGCCCTTTGGTACTGTTCTCTAATCCTGATTAAATAATCACCAGCTTTCTTCTCATCAGAGGAAGGAGTAGTCACTATTTATTGAGCAACTACTATGGGGGGAATCTACCTGTTTTCATCTGTCCCCAAACAAAAAGCAAGGCAGATTTTATGCATTTATCTCATCAACCCATGGAACATTCAAGAAAATCAACCATATATTAGGAAACAAAATAAGTCTTAACAGATATGAGAACTGAAAAAACACCTGTATCCTGAAAAACACCCTGCATCCTATCTGACCACCATGGATTAAAGCTTGAAGAGTTTAAGTTAGCCTGGGTATAGCTCTATTTTGAAATAAAGAGCCATCTTGACAGGAGCTGAATTCACGTACCAGGAAATATCACAGAATGTACATTTGGCAGACAACAAAGTTAACTCTCCTAGCAACAGCCTCTTGGAAATATCACTGAATAAATACTTTATAGAAAATAAAGATAATCTCCCTGGCAATAATCAATGAGAATCAGCTGGGAATAGGCTGGGAAAATTCTCCCCAATGTTTCAGATATAGTTCAGAAGAAAAGCAATTGTGATTGTATGCCTTAGGTAATTGTGATTCAGAGAAGGTCACTTTGCCCCTCTAACTTTTACCTAATCCTGTAAGGCATGTGCCCTCCCCCTGCTTACTGTTATGGAAACATGTGCCCCCCTGCTTGCTGCCATGGAAACCCCCTGATCACAGACTTTCCCGTTAAAAACCCTGCTCACTCATGCTCCCACTTCTCTACTGCTGCATCAATGAGACTTAGTTCCTGAGTTTGATCACTCTTGTAATATAGCTCTCTTGCTATTGCATCGAGTCATCTCCTGGTGGTCTCTGAGGGTCCCATGAACCTGGCATTACAAGCTAAATGTTAAAAGTGGCAGAAAGTATACAAACTCATTGATGCTAAAAAACTTGTTAATGAGTGAAAATTGCGTCAAAACAGGAATCATGGAAATTATTAACTTTTAAAAACTGAATAAAAAGGAAAACACAACATATCCATACCTATGAGACACAATACAGACTGATATAAGAATCAAGTTCATAGTGTGAAGGGCCTTCATAAAGAAATTGGAGAGACCTTATATTAATAGCTTAATTGTACATTGAAAGCCCTAGAAAAACAAGAAGAAATCATACTCAAAGTATAGATAGGAAGAATCAAACTAAGGAGGTTCTAGGTTTAAGCCAATTGCAGAAATATTTATAGCAAACCAACTTCAACCATAGTTTTATACTCCGAATTGTTTGATTCTGAAAACTCTTATATTCTCATATTTTGCCAAAATATATGTTCATATCTAAGAAAAAAATTGAGGCTTTAAATAGAAGATGGTTTATGATACAAATTGGACTTCTGTGAATACTACCAGCTTTATGGTACAAATATTGGTTTCGGATGCAGGAAGGCTTCTTTTCCTACTGGTTACAAGGTTTTCTCCATTCAGAATCCTACAGATGTGATTGGTTTGTGCCTCTGAGACACGAGACACGTAGCCTTTTGGAGCAAGAAAACTTAGATTTGGAATCAGAATATTCTGATTTCTAGTCTCAGTTTTCTAATTCTTTTGCTGATAACTTAGGATGGTTTCATAGGGCTCTCTGAACCTCAAGGCCCTCTTCATGATCCCCTATCTTGCTCTCTTCTTTTTAGTATCAGCTGGAATACTTAAGAGATCCATCTTTTTAGCTCATCCGTTTCTCTGAATTAAGCATTGCCACAGTATTGAAATACACTACTCTCTCAAGCTTCATGCCTTAAGTTGACTATGGGTCTCTGTTTCCTGGGTATAAAAGTTGTGGCAGAATGCTTCATATGCCTCCTTGTGATGTGCAGGTTGAAGGCAAAACAGCTACTTCAAAGGTGTTCTTGTATGCCTATTACAGTAAAAGGAGAGAGCAAGCCCAAGTCTGTCATTCCCTTTTCATTGCAGGGTCAGAACTAGAATTTTGTTGTTTCTGCTTCACTGTCTAGGTTAATTTCAATCAGTAGACTGAGCCCCAGGTTAAAGAATGGTGGTCATAATGAGTGTGGTGTTTCATGCCCTTAATCCCAGCACTTAGGGAGGGAGGTTTATTTCAGTGAGTTCAAGGCCATCCTGGACTACAAAGCATGTCCAGAACAGCCAAGGCTACACAGAGAAACTGTTCGAAATGGCTAAAACAAAAACAACAACAACAAAAAAGAATGGTGATCATATGCATTCCTTACCCACGAGCAGTTTGCCCAAAGGGTTCATATCCTTCCTCAATATCAACATTTTCTTTTTTATTTTCTATATTGATTACAGTTTATTCACTTTGTATCCCAGCTGTAGCCCCATCCCTCATTCCCTCCCAATCATGTCCTCCCTCCCTCTTTTTCTCCCATGTCCCTTCCCCAGTCCACTGATTAGGGAGATCCTCCTCCCCTTCCATCTGACCCTATTAGATCTCAACAGAAATGGCTGCATTGTCTTCCTCTGTGTCCTGGTAAGGCTGATCCCCCTTCAGGGGGAGATGATCAAAGAGCCAGCCACTGAGTTCATGTCAGAGACAGTCTTGTTCCTCTTACTGGGGAACCCCCTTGGATACTGAGCTGCCATGGACTACATCTGTGCAGGACTTCTAGGTTATCTCCATGCATGGTTCTTGGTTGGAGTATCAGTCTCAGAAAAGACCCCTGGGCCCAAATTTTCTTGGTTCTGTTGTCCTCCATGTGGAGTTCCTGTCCCCTCCAGTTCTTTCTATCTCTACCTCCTTTCTTTTTTTTTTTTTTTTTTTTTTTTTTTTTTTTTTTTTTTTTTTTTTTTCTTTTTTTTTTTTTTTTTTTTTTTTTTTTTTTTTTTTTTTTTTTTTTTTAAT
>NW_026585894.1:10436800-10585824 GCF_907164565.1 Psammomys obesus | reverse complement strand
GTGTGTAGATTTCATTATGTTTATCATGTCTTGTAGGTCTATATAAGGTAGAGAGAGATATACTCTACCTCCTTTCTTAAGATTCCCTGCACTCTGCCCAAAGTTTGGCTATTAGTCTCAACATCTGCTTTGATACCCTGCTGGGTAGAGTCTTTTAGAGGCCCTTTGTTGTAGGGCCTCCTGTAATATCAATATTTTGATCTAGGTTTTACTCCCAGTTCTCTATTTTTCTTTTTAGGGCAAATAACACTTTTCATCATTCCACTTATGACAAGCTTTTTCTTTGAATTTTATGATTTTATTCTCTTATTGTATTCCTCTAACATCACCATATACTCAATTATTTTCATGGAATCCCCTTCCTTGCCTCCTTTATTACATCTTACTAGATTTCCTGTAATGTAATAAGCAATTTTTCAATGTTAAATATTTTATGATTTGAAAGATCTTCCTTGTTTTAGGATCTTTTGTAATCTCCAGCTATCTCCAAATAGTTATCACACAAGTAACTGAAACCCAGCCTGTTCTACAGTGCACTCATTTCCTCCTATGTAGCATAAGCCATATCTTTTTAAAAAGTTTATACAAGGTTATTGTTGTTCTCACTCACTTCTGTAAGCCAAACCTCATGTTCATCTTTGCTTCCTCCTTTTCTTCTCTCTACATCTAACCAGAAGTCATGTTTGCTTAAGCTGATATCTGTCTTTTAATATTACTGCTATAGTAGAAACCCTTGCCATTTTTGTTTGCTTGATTCTATGATTATGTTTTGTTGTTTGGGACAAGCAGCCTTTTAATAGTTTTGATCTTTGCAGTGCTAGTAGTTCTACCTAGTGCCTCGCATATGCTAATTAAATGCTCTACCATTAACATAAATTCTTAGCCATAAAAATTTACTTATTTTGATATAGAATCTTGTGTTCTTACTTCAGCTTCCCTATTGCCTGAGATTATATTACATTATTACATTTTAACACACACACACACACACACACACACACTATAAAAATCAATGAAATGATTCCAAATGATATTCTGCTATACTCATAGATTGGTGCATAGCCCGATAGTCGTCAGAGTGGCTTCACCCAACAACTGATGGAAACAGATGCAGAGACCCATAGCTAAACATTAGGTAGAGCTCCAGGAACCTTGCAGAATAGGGGAGAAACCAGAGTGGACAAAGACATCACAAGAAAACCTATAGAATCATCTAACCTGTGCTCAACTGACCTGTAAACATTGGAAAATATCATGGTAGAGCGTTCTCATAGGGACTCACAGAGACTGAAACACCATCAGGAGGCCTGTATGTCACTGACCTTGGTCCTCTTTATATATGTTATATACTTTGTAGCTTGATCTTCCTAAGAATAGCAGCAAAAGCTGTCTCTGACTCTGTGGCTTTCTTTGGGGGCCCTTTTCTTCTACTGGATTGCCTCATCGAGTCCAGCCTTATAGGACAGGAGGTACCCAGTCTCACTGCAACTTGATATTCCATGGCTGGTTGATATCCACAGGAAGCCTGCCCTTTCCTAAAGAGAAATAGAGAAGGAGTGGATGGGGGTTTGAAGGGAAGTGGTGAGGTGGCCAAGGAGGAATTGGGAGAAGAGGAGGAAAGGGAAATTACAGTCAGGATGTTAAAACAAAACAAAACAAAAAACTTATTATTTTCTTTCATTATGTTTTTATGTTCAAGGTCATCTATGACTCAAAATGCTATAACAGTAATTCTATTTTATAGCCTCCTATTTGTTAAGTTCACTGTCTTCAAAGGAACATCAAGTATATTTTTATATTGTGTTCCCTTGCATGTTATGGTGTAGAATTTAATCACATCAGGTATAAGGCAAGCTAAGACATAGAGTATTAAATCTGTGTGATGATGTGCCTGGCTTGTGGTTGGAGTTCTTTGTCTAAGAAAGGTGATATTATTCTGAGAGGCAATCAAAAATATCTATATGTCTAGCACCTTGCAAAGTAATGACAGCATCCAGGAAACATCCAGGGATTGATAAGTGGTATCTTCCTGCATTTTCCTAAAACAGTTGTCTTCTATTTATCTTACTTATCTGTGAGTTTTAAACTTCATTTGGAATCTTTCTCTGACTTATCTGCAACATCCTGATATGTATGAGGTCTTACTTTCCAGAAAGGTTTCCTTGTTTGGAAAGTAATTATTAGGTTTTGTTTTTTTCTGGTTCATTTGCTCTTATATTTATTTATTGCATTTGTATACTCTGTTTATAACAAATGCTTTAGATTATTCTGTTTCATGTGATCTAGTCCTATTTCAGAATAAGATATGATGAACATCACTGGAATAAGTATGTTTAGAGCTAGGTTTCTTTCAGGATTTGTCTTTTAATAGGCCCTAGATCTTTAAAGTAAAGGAGAAACTTTCTTATAGCCAAATCTCAGGGCCATGTAATTCATAAGTAAATGTGTCTGTGGATGGACTGGGGGACCCTCACCTTTTCATTTCTCTGACCTTTTCCCCATTCTCCCATATTCTTCATCCTCCAATCCTTAGGTCTTCTTACCTTATTATTATAGATGTGAGAAGTAGTTGTTTAAGACCACTTTTCTGTTTGGGGATACAATTTACAGCAATAGGTTAAATACTTTCTGTTGGGATCCATAGGCAGGTATCTATCTCTATGGCCAACCCCAAGGGACCTGACAAACCAGATATCAGGCAACTGTGAGGCCACTGGTTGACCACCTGAAACCACCTTCGCATGCTCTGGGTCACCTTATAAGAGAACTTGCCACCCCTCTTTCCCTGTCCAGAGACAGTCTCTGTGACCCCTTCCCCCTTCCCTTAATAAACCTCCACATGGAACTAGTTGCATAGCTGATTTTTGAACCCGCCTTGTAACTTTGTTGCACAATCCTAACATTGGTGATTTGGCCAAAATAGGCACTTTCAGAGGACAATCTGTGTGGTGGTTGCTTTTGTTGCCAGCACCCCACCAGAGCTGCTGGAAACCTATTTCATTTCAAATCCACTTTCCGGCAATCACATCACTACCTCCTACATACAACACTGGCTGGATTGGTGAGTTCCCCTCATTGGTCAGCATAAATGTCTCTCTTGGTAGGGGAAGATTGAAGGTTGAGAGTCAGGCAACTTCCTGGTAACTTTTGAGACAGATGAAGCCCCAACAATAGTCTTCACTGACCATGGTTGACCTTTTTATTGACCTCCGTTTAGGGCTTCCTGTTTCCCTTGGGTGAGATCTTTTTTTCCCTTCTACTGCCATGGTTTCGCCCCTCCTCTCCTTTATGAACATCCTAGTGCTAGGTAAACTGTGTCAGTTGTTGCATCAGGTAAGGCCATACTACTCTACTGAGCCAAAATTTGCCTTTGGGAGGCCTCTGGCAGGTCAGTGACTCCTACCTTCCCAATTTGCCATTCCTCCATCATCCCCACTGGGATGTCTTCTGGAGAATTTTAAAACACTACACATGGAGCCTGACTATAAGCCTCTTAGCTCATATACCTCTATAATAAAACCCAGTGTATGTATTCCTTAGATAATGATTCAAATTTGTCAATTAAAGGAAGATTAAATCCCAATAATTTACGGGATCTTTTTAATTACCATCAGCAAGCTGGTAAATGGAAGGAGGTATCTTATGTTCAAGCTTTCTCTCTTTTCCCCTCTAAAACTTCACTCTGTTCTTCCTCTTCTCCTACCCACCATTTTCTAGCTATACAGTCTCAATCTCAAGAGTTCTCTACCTTTGACCCCACAGATGAACCTACACAGTTCTCAACATCTGGCTTCTTCTCAACCTCTAGCTTCTTCTCAACCTCTGTCTTTTTCCTTCTCTGCTTCCTCGTCTTCTTCTTTGGAAGCTCCAGCATCCCTACCCACCTCTCTAGCCCCTTCGACAGCAACAGACTGTCCTAGTTCTCCTACTTTGGCATCTACTTTCATCCCACCAACAGCTATTGGACTCCTTGTTACCCGTGCTTTATAGTGAAGCCCCCTTCTTCTTCTACTCAGCATAAACCAGCCTCAATTCTACCCTTGCAAGAGGTGCCCCATGTGGATGGCTTTCTTAAGGTGTATGCTCCCTTCTCATTAACTGAACTTTCTCAAGAACAAAAAAAAGGCTACAGCTCAGATACAAAGTGAATAAATTGTAATTAATAAAACAATAAATAAATTGAAAAAAGAAGAAAAGAGACTAAGATCCTATACCTGTAATCTTTCTACTTTCATTAAAGAATTTCAATATCTCAATCTTATAGTCTTACATTCCATTATATATATATATATATATATAACCTGTTACCTGAGGATAGAAGCCTAGATTGGGAACAGGCTAGAACTCATGCAGAAGAGGCTTACCAAACAAACACAATACACCAGGTTGGGGCTGAGGGTCCAGCAAGGAATCACAATGGTATTATAACACCCTGGGAGGCATTTTAGCTAGAGATCAGTTCACTATCTGCCTCCTGGCTGGTCTCTGCAAGGAGGCCATTAAGCCAGTTAATTATGAGAAGCTCCAAGAGGCCATGAAAACCCATATCAATTCCTAGAGAGCCTTACAAATGCCCTCTTACAACATACTAATCTAGACCCCAAGGGTAGGCAGCTCCTGATGACCTATTTTTTTCTCCCAGAGTTACCGCAACATCAGGGCTAAGTGTAAGTGCTTGGAGAGAGGTATTCTGACTCCAGAGGCAGAAGTCTTAACACAGGTCTTTAAGGTGTACTATGGAAGAGATGAAAAAAAACTGCAAGCAAAAACACCAAATGCTGGCTAAGGCCATCTGACTGGCCTCAGGGATTACCCTGGCTCCCTTGCTTCCTAAGGCACAAGGACCATGGGTGACCCCAGCAAGGCACTGGGACTATGTTCAAAATACCACCAAGTGGAACACTGGGGTGTTGACTGCCATTGTTTCTCCCATGTTATGAGGGCATCACTCCAAGATTGCCCTCTGGCCAATATCCTAGGCCTGGCCACAGAAGACTGAAGGTGCCTGGGTTCCCTTGACCTGACCACTATCATCACTAGCAGGGAACCATGGGTAATTATCATGGTATCAGGGTAGCCCATCTCCTTCCTTGTGGACACTAGAGCCACTTACTCAGTCCTGATGGAGTATTGGGGATCAACCTCTTCTGCTAGTTTCTCTATTGTCTGGGTAGGGGGACAGCCTTGCCAGCCTTGCAGAACTTCACCACTCAATTGTATTTTCAGGGCTGTTTCCTTGACTCATTCCTTTTTCGTGATGCCAACTTGTCCAGTTCCCTTCCTGGAAAGGGATTTTTTAGCCAAAGTGGGAGCCACAATATCCTTTGCTCTACCCATTTGCCTGACCCCAAGATCACCAGGGTCCTCTCTCCTCCTTCTCCTAGTTACCCTATCTACCAGTTGTGATGTGTCACTTCCTTTACCATACTCTCAAGTGGACCCCCAAGACTGGGATATCCAAAACCCCTCTGTGGCTAGGCACCATTCCCCTCTGTAGCTGTGATCATTCAGCTACAGGATCCCACCTGTTATATTACCCAATCCCTGACAATGGGAGAAGTAGAAAAAGTAATTAAACAGTCTAAGGTAATTGCCTCTCTGACGTCCCCCCTCTTAAATAATACAAATCTGTCATTTCGTTTCCTACTTCAGAGTCTGATTTCAACCTACAAGCTCCTTAATGTGACCTAACTGGGATGTTTTAAAGTTTGCTGGCTGTGTGTCCCACCTGGGACCAACTCAGAACTACCACTGGCAGCTTCTCCAGTGACTCTGTCAAGTAACCTTACTTCAGCATTCACTAACCGCCTGACTCTGATGTTGCCACAACCCCGTACCATTTTCATATCACCATCTTTGGCATGGCAAACTGTTTCAAGGCATCCGGGACACACTCTGTAGGAATGCTAAGTTCCTTAGACTGTAATAAAACTATAATCATTGATACCTCATCTCAACCTCAATGCCCTACTGCTAATAATACCTTGATTCTTTGTGGTACTCAGCTCTACCATCTGCCTGCTGGTTGGTCAGGAGTTTGCACACTGGTGCACTTTTTCCCATAGCTGAGTGTGATATAGGTAAAGGAGCCCCTACCAATCCCAGTCATGGACTTAATAGCTGCCCAGCAGGATGAGAGAGCAATTCAAATCTTG
Source organism: Psammomys obesus (assembly GCF_907164565.1). Lineage (NCBI taxonomy): Eukaryota > Metazoa > Chordata > Mammalia > Rodentia > Muridae > Psammomys > Psammomys obesus. The sequence goes on along the minus strand of NW_026585894.1, from coordinate 10,579,669 downwards.
CTCATCTTGGCTGTTGTAAGAATTACTGCAGCTGTTGGGACTAGCCAACTCACTTTGTATTATCAGCTTTCTTTCCAATTCATCCAGGACCTCCAGGAACTGGCTCAGACAATACTAACTCTTCAAGGACAATTTGACTTGCTGGACGCAGTAGTACTTCAAAATCAATGTGGATTGGATCTCCTCACAGTTAAAGAAGGTATCCTTTGCATCTTTCTTTATGAGGAATACTGATTTTATGTCAACCAGTTGGGTATAGTAAAACACAAAATCCAACAACTCCAGACAAATCTACAAAAGTAGAGGGAACAACTTGAGGCCTCTAGCTCTTGGGCCTTCAAGAACCCCATATGGAAATGGAATCTGCCTTTCTTCATACCTCTTCTGCTCATCTTTCGCTTTTGCTTTTTGCATCCTGCTTTATTAACTTCTTCTCTACATTCTTTCAACAACAAATGCAAAAATTCTCTAACCAAGCCATTATTCAGTTACTCTTACAGGATTATCAACCTCTGCACAAACAGAACCAAAAAACAACAACCTTCCAATCAATCATGAGGGTGTCGACCAGCTATAGAATGAGAATGACAATGCTCCTAATCAGTAGGAAGTAGCTTGAAGAGCAAAAGTCGCCCCTATGTCCTTCAGGGGGTAGTCATTGGTGAATCCCACATTCTCTAATGGATAACTCTACACCTATGCCCCTGATGGGCAGCCTTGGTTAAATTCAGTAAACAGAAAGACATGATAGTGAGAGGGGGCCTTGTTAGGAAGATAAAGGGTGGTGAAGGTGAGGGTGGTGAGGGCAAAAAAGGGATAAGAGAGGATGTGGGATGACTGTGACTAGCATATATTATATAACTGTGAAAGTTACATAAGTTAATAAATAAATAAAACAGAAAAACAAGCAAAAGAAAAGCATCTTATTAGCTAAATATTTTTAATAAACTGAACCAGAGTATGTAGATGAAATTTGTTGTGAATCTAAACTAAATTTGAATTAATTTGTAAAATAATTTTTTAAGATAGGAACATCAATTGTGAACATATAATCATAGAAATTCAAGGACTTGAACAAATAAGATGTTAGAAAATAGGTTACACTATTCTTCAACAGTCAACACAATTCATCATGACATATGGGTTGCTAATTTGAACTATTGAATGAAAAATTGAAGTGATTGCAAATAACATTGTTATCTTCATTTTCTCAAATGAGAACATAATTGCAAAGCTTGATTGATTCATAAGGTATTCTGAAATTAGGCTTAGAGGCTGTTTGTATTAGTTTCCAAGAAATCAAAATTACACATGCTGTCATAATTACACATGTTTAAAACAGGTTCTATTGCTTATACACACATAACTAAAAATAATAAATATACATCCTTTTAAAAATGATAGCAAAATGAATCTAAATCAATACATGGTAAGAGACAAAAAAGATATTTAAATTAATTAAATGAAAAAAAGAACAGTATTTAAAATAAAACAAAAGTTACTTTTTTCTCTAAAGACAAACGAGATAGACAAACTTATAGACAAATTCACCAAAAGAAGAGTAGGAAAACCCAAATTAGTGAGGTTAGAGATAAAAAAAGGGTATTAAAAGAGAATCCTTGAAGTCTCTGTTATGATTAGGTAGTGCTATGCAAATATCCAGACAGTTGTTTTTCTGTATTAGGTCTAGATCTTGTTTTTATTTTTTTCTGAATGAGAACTTATCTGTTACAGGGCTTTAATCTAATGTGAGAGCCAATTGCAAGTCTCAAATAAACTTTATTCGGGTGTAGTAGATTTTGAGATGTTAATGGTGACATGCTCTAAATAATTAGTAAGTTTGTACTATCAAGCTCACATCTTTATGTTCAGTTTAGAATACGGTGTGGAAGCACTGCAGAATTTGTAACACATTGTTATTGAACACTATTTGTATGTTTTACTGGATTTGGGCAGTACATGAAAAGTCATTTGTGAAAGGAGATATTTGCAAAGAAGTTATATCTGGACTCTAAGAAGACATTTAAATGAGAAATACAAATATTTACAAAGCACACTTCCATTTTTCCTAGGGCAATCAACCATGAGGAAAGAGCAACAGGTAGTCAGGACATTGAAATTCAGTAACCGACTTTCAATTTCACAGAAGGTAATTCTGAAGTGACAAGAAGCAATGGGAATCAGGCTAAGGTCCTTTAGTGAAGGAGGACCAGTAATTATGTGGGGTACTGCATGTTCTACTTTTGTTTGCTAAATAATAGGATACTCCAGGCTGCTTTCATAATTACATCGTAGCCATTCAGTTCATGCTCTCCACTAGGTCCTGTCCTTGAACATTTTGAGTTGTTTCCAGCCAGATAAATAAAAATGATGGGAGAAGATAATAACTCAAAATTGTATGAAACCCTGAGGAAAAATTAATTTTATTAACCTGCTGTCTGAGTCATCACAGGTATTGATATTGACAGATGTCTTATAATACAATTTTATTGACTAGTGCTTTTGTTGTTTATAAATTAGTACCAGGACAAGCAAAATTACTCTGTGTAACAAAGAGGTATTAAAAAAAGAGGTTTAAGGAAAAAAAAAAGTAATTTCATTATTATGCTTCTATTCTCCCAAGTTGGAGATGGAGCCAGAGAAAATAACAGTTTTCTGAAATTAAGATATAACAAAATTAGTGTTACAGAAGATTAATGTAGGTGAAAAGGTAAAAATATAACAGGATACAACTGAAAAAAAGTAGAATTCCTTGTGGTTATAAAGAATGAGAATGCTGTTACAATCATGGAAAGAGATCTTTTGTTTATCACTTCTTTTCACCTTAGAGAAGAATAAGACAAGTTGACATAGCCCACAGGGTCTCTGAAAACATTTATAGCCATCAGATTACATTTACTTTTACAAAAGTCAGACCTTGCTTCATCCTGGGTTCAGTTATCCTTTACCATAGTTGGGAAAACTTATAATGTTTACCTTGCCCTTGTTCTCTTCTTGAACAATATTATAAGTTTCTATTGGAATTCATACCCCTGTTTGGCTTTACAAATAGTTTATTGTTGTTTGCAGGAGTAGTACATCATATATTATACAAGTGACAAATCTTAATTTGTGTGCTAATGTAGTTTCTGTGTAAACTTCATAATTGTTTGTCTAACAGTATCATTTAAGAAGATTTGGCAAGTGTGGATGATAATTTCTTAATAAATATAATGATCTTTCACATACTTTATTTTGCAGCCTGGGATACACTGGGAAAAGAGAAAGGAAATCCTTAACAATGTAATCATAAAAATAGTCATAAACTAGGTTCAAACCTGAATTCAGGTTACCCTATTTGTTATTTAAAGTAAACAATAAGTAAGCAATTGAAATATATTTTTATTAAAACATATGTATATTTACGTACATATAATCAGAACAGTAAAATAGAGTACATGGAAACAATTCTCTGATTAATGAGCAATATTTTTACTCATGTACATCAGTGTTGATTGCATATTTTTTAAATATGAAGAGAAAATAATAACCATCATACATATTTTATTTTACACAATTTTGTGTTTTACAAATATTTTTCTTGTAAATAAATATATGTAATGTTATAGATGTAGTGCAAAAATATTGCACTTAAAAAAATTACCTTTGGTAGTTCCAAGATGGTGGTGACAAGCCCGCACCATATCTGAGGGGCAGAAGATCCGAAACCTAGAAACTGGTGAGTGGAGGGGTGGTTAAAGCCAGCATATCAATATTAGGCTACCTGAGTTAGAGGGGACAACCCGTGAGATGGGACACTTTGGACCCCGGCACTGGTCTCCCTGCTTGGCTGTTACTGCAGTGGCTGCCACTGTCCCAAGCACAAGCCTCCCTGACTGAGATGGCAGAGGCAGAAGCAGTAGGAGCCCCCCAGCTCAGTGATTGAGACAACAAAGGTGGCAGCCGTAGGAGCCTCTCTGCACTGTGACTGAGAAGGCAGAAGAGTGGGATGTAAGGGCCTCCCAGCAAGGTGATTGAGACAGTGAAGGTGGCCCCAAGTACAGGAGTCCCTACTCTGCTGCTGGGTGGTTGGCCACTGTCTCAAGCAAGAGCCTCCAAGCTCCCTGACTGAGAAGGCACAGGCAGCCTCAACTGTGGGCTTCCCTGCACAGCCAACAGCTGAAACCACTGTGTCAGCTATACTTTCATTTGCCCCTAAAAGCCCAAATATGAGAGTAGAGAATTGGGGGGGAACCTTGTGCTTTCTGCATGGGCCTTCAAGGGAGTGAGTGCTCATTCAAGCGAATGCATGCAGAGCCCTAGATCCAGGGTCCGTCTACGCTAGCAGCCAGACATTGGATTCCCTTTACAAACACCTCTAATTTGGGTAACATAAGGATCTCTGGGAGAGCTTTCTCAACATTGAAGCCCTTGTTCTGTGGGCCTCCCAGAGGAGTCCAGGCAAACAATTCCTGGAGCCAAGATGGTGCTATGAAGACAAATCTGAACACTTGGAGCACAATACCACCATAGGCCTGAGGGCCGCCGAGCCATTCAGGGCACCTGAGCATGTGCACTGCTCCAACAAAATCTTCCATCATCCCACCTGCACTTACACACCACCCTTTCAGGCATCTACATGCTCTAGAACCCTGTCCTTCAAGGCACACTTCCACGCACACTCCTGTGCTTGCACAAATGCAACATCAACTTTCTTCTCTTAGCTCCAGCTGAAACACAAACATCCACTCTTGAACTGGTGGACCTCTCTCATCTTCCGGATAATACTCCAGACTCCAGAGACAGATGGACCCAGTCTGAAGTACAGATTCCTATGAGGAAAAAAACAGCAAAGTTTAAGGATAAGTAGATGACTAGAGGTACGTCTAAGAAAATATCCAACAAAAAATCAGAACATCATAGTTTCATCAGCAAACCCCAAAATCAACGGATATTTTAATTCATCAGAAAAACAGGAAAATGATCTCAAATCTATGCTTATCCAGTGATTAGAGGCACATAAAGAGGAAATGAAAAAAAAAAAAAGGAAATACAGGCAAATACAGCCAAACAAATAGAGGCACAAGTAGAGGCATACAGGGAGGAAACAAACAAACAATAAGGGCCATCATGGAAAGAAAGAAGGGAATCCACATTTAAACAGATGAAGGAAATGGTGGAAGACATGAAAATAGAATTAGAAATAATAAAGAAAACACAAACAGAGAAAATATCAGGAACCACAAAGGTAAACATCACCAATAGAATACAAGAGATGGAAGAGAGAATCTTAGGGGCTGAAGATACAATTGCAGAAATGGATATATCTCTCAAAGAAAAAGTAAAATTGGAAACATTCTAAACACAAAACATCCAAGAAATCAAGAATACCATGAAAAGAAGAAATTTAAGAATAATAGAAGAAAAAGAAGATACCAGACTCCAAGGTCCAGAGGATATTTTCAAGAATATCATAGAAGAAAATTTTCCAGTTTAAAGAAAAAGATGCCCATAAACATACTAGTGGCCTACAGAGCACCAAATAGACTAGAACAGAAAAGAAACTCCTCAAATAATAGTCACATAATAGTCAAAACACTAAATCTACAGAGAGAGAGAGAGAGAGAGAGAGAGAGAGAGAGAGAGAGAGCGCAACAAGGGAAAAAGGCCAAGTAACATATAAAGGTAGACGTATGAGAATCACACCAGACTTCTTAACAGAAATTATGAAAGCAAGAAGGGTCTGGACAGATGTCATGCAGACTCTAAGAGACCACAAATGCCAACCCAGACTACTATACCCAGCAAAGCTTTCAATCAACATAGATGGATAAAACAAAATATTCTATCAAAAAACTAAACTTAAACTATATCTACACAGCAGCCCAGCCCAACAGAAGATACTAGAAGGAAAACTCCAATCTAAGGAAATCAACTACACCCAAGAACACACTGGATGTACATAAATTCAAAACAAAAATTAAAAGAAAATAAGCACAGAAACACACTATCACTGCCAACCCCATGATAAAAGGAACTAACATACATTGGTTACTATTATCTAAATACAGTAAAGACACTGTACAGCAAGCCTATAGTCCACATCAAATTAAATGGAGAGAAATTTACATTAATCCCACTGAAATTAGGGACAAGGCAAGGCTGCCCTCTCTCTTGATATCTCTTTAACATAGTACTTGAAGTTTTAGCTACAGCAATAAGGCAACTAAAGGAGATCAAGGGGATACAATTCAGAAATGAAGAAGTTAAAATGTCACTCAACACAGGTAATATGATAGTATACATGAATGACTCCAGAAATTCTATCACAGAACTCTGGCAGGTAATAAACACCTTCAGCAAAGTGGCTGGATACAAAATTAACTCAAAAAAAAGTGAAGCCCTTCTGTATACAAAAGACAAGAGGGCTGAGAAAGAAATTAGGGAAACAACATCCTTCACAATAGCCACTAATAATATAAAGTACCTTGGTATGACTGTAACCAAGCAAGTGAAAGAGGTGTTTGAAAAAACAACAAGTCTCTGAAGAAAGAAATTGAAGAATATACCAGAATTGAAAGATCTACCATGCTCAAGGATCGGTAGGATTAATATAGTAAAAATGGCCATCTTACTAAAAGCAATCTACAGATTCAATGCAATTCCCACCAAAATACCAACACATTTCTTTATAGTAAAAACAATTCTTAATTTCATATGGTAAAACAAAAAACCAAGAATTGCTAAAACAATCCTGTACAACAACCAATTGTCTGAAGGTGTCTCCATCCCTGATCTCAAGTTGTACTACAGAGCAACAGTAATAAAAACTGCATGGTACTGTAGGAGATACAGTCTAAAGGATCAATTGAATCAACTAGAAGACCCAGAAATAAACCCATACACTTCCGGATTCTTAATATATGCCCTCTGTCAGATATAGGGTTGGTGAAGATTCTTTCCCAATCTGTAGGCAGTCATTTTGTTCACCAACCCTATATCTGACAGAGGGCTAATATCCAGAATATATAAATAACTCAAGAAGTTAAACACCAACAAAACATATTATTCAATTAGAAAAAAATGGGGTATAGAGCTACACAGATAATTCTCAAAAGAGGAATATCAAATGGCAGGGAAACACTTAACGAAATGCTCAAAGTCCTAAGTCATCAGGGATTTGCAAATCAAAATGACCCTGAGATTTCACCTCACATCCATCAGAATGGCTAAGAGTAAAATCTCATGTGAGAAAACATGCTGAAGAGAATGTGGAAGAAGGGGAACCCTCTTCCATTGCTGGTGGGAATATAAACTTGTACAACCACTTTGGAAATCAATTTGGCGCTTTCTCAGAATATTAAGAATAGTGCTACCTCAAGATGCAGTTATACTATTCTTAGGCATATATGCAAAATATGTTCAAGTATACAACAAGGACATTTGCTCAACCATGTTCCTAGCACCTTTATTCATAATAAACAGAATCTGGAAACAACCCAGATGTTCCTCAAAGGAGCAATGACTACAGAAATAGAGTACATTTACACAATGGAATACTACTGCAATTAAAAACAAGGAGAACCTCCCCTATCAGTGGACTTGGGGAGTGGCATGCATACAGAAAGGGGAGGGAGGGTGGGATCGGGAGGGGAGGAGGGAGGGACTTATGGGGGGATACAAAATGAATAAAGTGTAATTAATAAAAAAATTAAAAAAAAATAAAAAAAAACAAGCAAATCAAAATTGGCAGGCAAATGGTGGGAACTAGAAAAGATCATCCTGAATGAGGTGATCCATAGTAGAAAGACCCACATGGTATATATCATTCATAATTGGATATTAGACATATAATATAGGATAAACATACTAAAATTTATATCCTAAAGAAGCTATATCAGAAGCAGAACCCTAGAGAATTTGTTTACTCTTCACTCAGAAAGCAAATGGTATAGACATAGGAAGAGGAAGAAAGCAGGGAAGAGGACAGGAGCCTACCACAGAGGGCTACTGAGAGACTCTCCCCAGCAGGGTATTGAAGCATATCCTGAGACTGATAGTCAACTTTTGGGCAGAGTGCAGGGACTCTCATGAAAGAAGGGGGAGATAGAAATACCTGGAGGGGAAGGAACTACACAAGGAGAGAAACAGAACCAAAAATTATGGGCTAGGTTTCTTTGCAAAGACTGATACTCCAGCTAAGTGCCATGCGTGGAGATAACCTAGACCTCTTGCTCAGATGTTGTCCATGACAGCTCAGTGTCCAATTGGGTTCCCTAGTAAGGGGAGCAGTGATTGTTTCTGACATTATCTCAGTGGCTGGCTCTTTGATCACTTCCCTCTGAGGGGATTGCACCCTTACCAGGCCACAGACAATGCAGCCAGTCCTGATGAGACCTGATAGACTAGGGTCAGATGGAAAGGAAGAAGGACCTCCCCTACTAGTGGACTGAGGGAAGAGAAGAAGAGGGAGGGAGGGTAGGCTTGGGAGGGGATGAAGGAGGAGCCTACAGATAGAACACAATGTGAATAAACTGTAATAATAATAAAAAAAGATTCATTGCTACTGGAAAGTGCCAAATGTTAACAGAAATAAACTGTGATGTACATGGAATTTCTTCCCAGGTTTTCAAAAACAAATTACCTTTACATTTTATTTTATTATTATTCTTCCATTCTTTTAAATATTTTTATAACATAATTTTTATTAAGTCAAATTTATAATTAAATTAATATTTATTTAAATTTCATATATTTTTTCAAGAAAAACATTTTATTTAAGAAATCACTTTTGTGAAGGAATTTGATCATTGCATTGTTTTGCCAGTATCAGTGAAGCTTATGTAAAATTTCATATATAAATATTTGGTTTTGTTTCTGATAATATCTCTTGACTCGATCCTAGAATTGAAACATCTATGTTATAATATGTGTTAGTTAGTTTTTGCTGTGGTGAGATATACCTAGTCAAGGACTTTAAAGAATGAAGGATTAAGGTTCATGTTTTCACAGATTTCAGTCCATAAAGGTTCAAAAATTTTGCAGTAAATCAAGGTTTCTTACTTTGTGATAGCTAGGAAGGAAAGAGATGGGGCATATTAGATACCCTTCATTGATATGTGTCAGTAACCTACTTCCTTTAATCGGAAATTAATATATTGATGAGGCTGAGCCCTTCATAGTCTAATCACTTAATGATGCTTGTATCCAGCACCTTGGGATTGAGTCTTCACCATGTAACTCTTTTTTTATGTTTACTTATTTATTCACTTTTCATCTCAAATGCAGCCCTTTCCCTCTTCTCCACCTGGTTGCACCCTCCCACCCTATTTCCCCTTTTCCCTTTCCCTTCTTCTTATAAAGGGGAGTCTTCCCCCTAACAACTCACTCAGGCATATCAAATTGCATTAAGATTAAGCACATCCTCTTCCAATGAGATTAGACAAGGCAGCCAAGCAAGAGAAATGTGATCCAAAAACAGGCAACAGAGTCCATGTCAGAGACATCCCTGCTCTACTTGCTAGAGGACCCACATGAAGTCCAAGCTGCTTTTCGTTTACATAGGTATTGGGGATTTAGATCCAGACCATGCATGCTCTTTGGTTGGTGTTTCAGTCTCTGTAAGCCCTCATAGTCCTAAGTTAGTAGCTCTGTTGGACTTCTTGTGGAGTTCTTGTCCCCTTGGGTCCCTCTATCATCCCCTCATGTAACTCTTTTTTTAAGACATACCCATATTGAAACTCTACACTACATGAACAATTCACATACATGGTATAGATCAATGGCATTACTTTTCGTTAATAATGACTAATTTTACTATATACAGTAGGCATAAACTATAGAATAGCTTGAAATGTTTAAGGTACTAACAGAGATGAATGATCACTATCTATTCACAAATAGTATTCTTATTTTTCCCTATGGAAACTTGATTGTCCTTATGGAAATAAGGACTTGACCACGTGTCATTCAGCAAATAACTTTTTATGAGTCTTTCTGAAAAAAAAATCATTTGAACTCTAGCCAATAATTTTGTTTTATTTTGTAGTGCTGGGGATCAAACCCACAGTCTCATGTATGCTAAGTAAGCGCCGAGCCCCATCTCTAAACCTATCAATGTTTTCTTTTTTTTTTTTTTTTTTTTAAGAATGATTTAAGGAGTCCCTTGCTTGGTTACAAATATATACTGTGTTTACTTCTACTGCAATGCATATTTTGACAAAATATATTTTTAATCAAACCTTTACCAAAGTTTTGCATTTTTTTCTAGAGTTCAGTTATGGATCAAAAAAATTATCATTCAGTTGCTACTATCTTGTGTAGTAAAACAAAAGTATGGTGCTGGCCTTTCTGATTGTGGGCACTGCCCAGCTATCTAGACCAGTGGCTCTCAACCTTCTTACTGCTGTGACTCTTGAATACAGTTCCTCATGTTGTGGTGGCCCCTAACCATAAATTTATTTTTATTGCTACTTCATACCTGTAATTTTAGTACTGTTTTGCATTGTTATGTAAATATCTGAAATTCAAGATATCTGATATGCAACCCCTGTGAAAGGGCCATTTGATCCCCAAAGTGGTTGCAACCCACAGTCTGAGAACCACTGCACTAGAAAGTGAATCCTGATACCTTACTTGTGGTATTATGACTAGACTGGCATATAGACCATATGAGTGGAAAGATTTATTGAGGGGAACAGTTTTCCTATTGTACTCTTAATCCTACGTTTTGAACATTATCTAGTTGTATTGATGAAATTGTGCTATTCTTGTCTTTAGACACAAGGCTCAAGTAAATATGTGCCATAATTTCATAACTATAGTATCAGGAGATGCACCCAATTTTTGGTATGTGAAGATTGTCTCATGAATTCAGTTACATCCAAGAGTAAGGTATAGTTCATTATCTAATAGAGATCCTGGCATGTTTTAAAGTTCTAATGTGGAGATGGAATTTTGACTTGACTTTAAAAGACATGTACAAATAAAGATGCTATGTAGGCATCTGAGAGTAGGCATATACTACTTAAAGGGAGCAGGTGGTCTTTGTGGTCAAGTTTAGACTTCCTTAATGAATAGGAAGGAAACATAGAAATAACAGGCAAACATGTAATTAACGGAGACATCATGAGACCAGGTACATTTTGATATGGTCATATGCCATTGCTTATTGTACTACTCTTGAAATGTGGTCTGGAAGAAATTTTGTGCCACTAATAAAAAGAGACCCAAGAGGCTAATTAGGCACTAAAATAACCCACTTTATTCCAGTTGTGGTCATCTCAAACTCAGAAAAACTTACATTTATTTTAAGTAAACATATTTTAAACTGAACTTTTGTAGCCTGTTTTAGGAAAGGTCATCTAATAAAGAATTAATTAATAAAGAACTAATATTTTAATGTTCATGTTAATGTTTTGCTCTTTATGTAAATCAAATCATTTTAACTTATGTTGTTTTTCCTCCTTGTTTGAGAAAGTACATGACCAGGAACACACTTTGAGAGATTATAACAGTGTTCATTTTCAGTTTTCTTCTAGTTTATTCTTCTTCTTCCTTGCTCTTGAGCTGTGATTTCCCAGTTTTCTGTTCCTGCTTTCATACCTATCACTTTCTATCATACCTTCCTGCCTTTAAAGACTTTTGTCCTCTGGAACCACAGGCCAGACAAATGCTTCCTTCCTTTTGTTCCTTGGTCATTATGATTTATCACAGCCACAAAGGGCAATGAACATAAAGTGTATCATTTTACCAAAATGTTGAAAAATTTCCCTGAAGTTGCTGATATCTATGGAAGATGTGAATGTTCTGCCTGTGAAATTGTGAGAAAGAAAGTATGTGTATTAGCTTTCATATTATACTTTGAATTTCAGAAGTTAAAGCTGAAACGTTAGTCAAGGTTATCCTGAAATGTATGAGGTAAGTTGGAAATGGTTTCACAGATTTGAACATATGGTTAAAATGGAAAATTATAAAATGTACTAGAGAGGTTTTATCTTCCAATGAACAAGCTGTTTTCATGTTGCTTGCAAAATTAAAGAAGCTGATAAAGAAGAGATAACATCTAAAGCAAGTTTTTAATTGCAATTAAACTTGGGTTGTCTGGAAAAAGGTGACCCATAGGACTTATATTTATAGAAAGGTAAAAGAGGCATTAAGACATCAAACATGAATAGGCGGATTAACATGGTACTATGTGACAATGTTAGAGGACACACCCTAAAATCTGATGCCAGAATCCATTTTCTCTTAAAACAAAAAATTATCTGTGCATATTCTGGAAACATATTGAGAAATAGTGGATTCTATTGTTTGTAGAGCGAATTGACCAATGCGCATCACAAGAATGAAAAAAAAAATGTTTTAGGGCCTTGATCTTGATTCAGTTTGTCAAAGGCACATGCATTTCCTTGGCATTTGATCACATTTATTAATAATTGATACAAAACTCAGCCTGGATACAGTGTAGTGCTAAAAATCATTCAAATTGCTGAAATAACCATATCCATCAAAGCTGGAATGAATGAATTTAAGGTCAGAAACTTTGAATGAATGCCTGCTGGAGAAAGTTGTAGACTAAAATCACAAATGATTTTTTAATTTTTAATTTTTATTATTAATTACAGGTTATTTACTTTGTATCCCAGCTGTAGCCTCATCCCTCATTTCCTCCCAATCCCACCCTCCCTCGCTCCACTCCTCCTTGCCCCTCTCTAAGTCCACTGGTTGGGGAGGTTCTCTTCCTCCTCCATTTGACCCTAGCTTATCAGGTCTCATCAGGACTGATACAGGGGCCAGGAAAATCAATCATATGACAAGCCATGTAGGTGGAAGAGGATTTTTATTGATGTGCTTGATGAAGAAATGGAAGAACATATTGACTAAGATCATCAAGAAGTGCTCATAAAGAAAAGTTGACTTATCTACATGTAAAGAGGGAGAGGAAGAAGAAACTGAAGCATTACCAGCAATGTGGACATTATTAAAATTTGTTCAAGGTTTTTGAATTTTGTATGGACTTTATAGGATAAAATTATGGATTATCATGTGTTGGAATGCAGCATTAAAGTTAAACATAAAACCACCAGAAATTACTTCTGTAGTGAGAGTTGGATACCTTTAAAAGAAAGGGAAAATAGCTTACATTTTTCTTCAAGGTATCTAGAAAGGAATGGAATATTGATGATTCCCTCAACCATCAATTTCATTAGGTCTCAATGGCATTATTATAATGTACCATCACAAACTTAATATTAGCCTTATGTTACATCATAATTCCTATGACATCTCCCTCACTTCATATTATCATATTGACATGATTTCATTGTATCACAAGGACTAATATAGTACAATGAGATATTTCAGAAAGAGATCATAATTAAATATTTCAGATTATAGCATACCACTGTGTTATCTATTTCATTATTAGTAATGCAGTAATCATTTCCTGTGCCCTTTCTATTGTTACTTTTGTTCTCACATAGCCTAGGCTGACTATCTCCAAAGTTCCGATCCTTGTGCTCCATCCTTCCATGTGTTGTAATTACAAGTACATGCCATAACATCTGGAATTTAGGTTGCCTTTTTCTTTTTAAAGAGTTGGGAATTCAAACCAGAATCATATGTGTGTGCTAAGCAAGCATTCTATCACTGTTGCATATTTAGAATTTATCATCAATATTTATGTACAAGAAAAGTAATAGATTGGTTTTGGTACTACCTGTATTTTCAGTTATCCACTAGGGGTTCTGAAATATATCCTCTGTGGACAATGAGGGGTTACTATATATACCCTTGTTCTTTACCCTCTTTTCTGATACATAATTCATGAAACCCCAGAATCTTTAAAGTATAAAGTATATTTTATATACTAGTGAAACAACTGGTAGTTGAAGTTTTCTGAATATGCCTTGATGTAGAAAAGGGGCTGGTTGTAAGGTAAACACCCAAGTATTGGGAGAGCTGGAACATTCAGATCTATATTTTGAACTCCAGAAGAAGATCTAGATATACTGACTTAGTCACTACTGGTGCAGAACCAAATCAATCATAGCTACATTGTAAATCCCACATCAAAATTCAAGAAGTGCAAGGAGGGGTGAGTTACTGGGGTGGATGATAAGGTACAGTTCTGTGGGGACTTTCTAGACTATACAATACACTGACTGTTCATTTAGGTATTCTTCTGTATTTATTATATCTTTTACAATTAGCCAACAAACAATTGTTTCCCTGAAATTTTTGAGCTGTTGTTATAAACATGAAGACAGGCTAATGGAAACCTCTTGTTTGTTACCAAGTTGGACCGAAGTGTGTAGAACCTGGGGATCTACTAGTTGAAATTTGGCATTAAGAGCTGGAGGCATTCTACTGGAATATGCAATCGATACCTGTAGTTCACACAAGAATTCAACTGTGTCACATATAGTTGTTGTACCTAGACAAAAAGAGTTGGCTGGTGTAGGAAAATCCTTACATATTTGGACCCAGAAATCATCAACAACAACCACAAGCACAACCACCACCACTACTATCATCACCACCACCACAACAACAAAAACAATTCATTGTTTGCAAAAATCAAAATAGTTTAATTCAAGAAATATTCTTGCGTCTTCATTATTATTATTTTATGTGTGAGAAGTGAAGAAATCATTGGAAATGTGGAAGGTGGTTTATGACTGTGGCATCGGAAAGAACTAATAGAACCTAAGAAGTTATTTGTGAAAAATAACATGGTGATGAAACATCAGATAACTGTTCAGTATAGTGAAACACCCCTGTAGTCAAAGCACCAAAGAAGCTGATGCAAGAGAACTGAAGTGACCTCAAGGGCAGCCCAGATTATATACTTAGTTTGAGGAATGCCAAGTCTACTGAGTGAGATGCTGATTTTGTTTCTTGCTACTTAGATGACAGTATTTACCATACCTAAGAGTTTTCTGGCATGGTATTTGGATTCTGTAGGGGATCATATCATTAACAAATAGAAGAAATTTGTTTTATTCATTTCTTTCTTTTATCATTAACCTTCTTCTTGCCATATTGTTACAGTTAAGATTTCAAGTATACTATTGCATAGTAGTGGCAAACACGAATACCTTTTTCTCATTGAATTTTGAAGGCATACTTTCAAGTTTGTCTCCAGTAAGCATGATGCCAGCTGTGTGTCTGTCAGAGGGATGCTTACTTTTGGTCAGACTCGTTTAATTTAATTTAATTTAATTTTTATTATTAGTTACATTTTATTATATCCCAGCTGTATCCCACTCCCTCATTCCCTCCCAATCTCACCCTCCCTCCCTCATTTCCTCCCTGCCCTTTTCCAAGTCCATTGATTGGGAAGGACCTCCTCCCCTTTCAACTGACCCTGTTTTATCAGATATCTTCAGGATTGGCTGCAAAGTCCTCCTCTGTGACCTAGCAGGACTGCTCCTCCCTTGGGGGGTGGGGAGGTCAAAGAGCCTGCCATTGAGTTCCTGTCAGAGTCTTTTTCTGAACTGATTGTTTTATTTTTCTTCTTATTTCTAATTGTTTGTGCCATTACATTTATTGTTTTATGTACGCCAAGCTTCCTTTACATTATTGAAATGAAATTGATTTGCTCATGGTGCAGTGTATAGTTTTTTAGGAGTTCTGGAATTTGTTTTGCAAATATACAAATATTGTATTGAGGAATTTTACATATACCATCATCAAAACTATTGTCCTCTTCTTTTTCTTTCTCTGGTTTGTATCTTATACTTATTTGTAGAATGCATTCTAAATATTTTTTTTATATGGAGTACTTTGAAAGTATTGGTATGAGTTTGGAAAAGTTTATTAAAATTCTAAAGTGATTCTGACCGATTGTCTATTACTGGACTTTTCAGTGTTGCTTTCTTTCTTTCTTTCTTTTTTTCTTTTTTTTTTTTTTAACTGCTCATAGATTGCTATGGTTTCTCTTCTCTTTCATGGTGTCATTTTGTGGTTCTTCTAAAACCTTGGTAGCTTCATATTTACTGTGCTCTACTATTAAGTGTCACTATTTCATTTGCTGTTTTGACAATATCCTGAGGGAAAAATTGCTCTCCAACTTGGTCAAGTGAAACTAGAGCAGGAGTAATTATTACTGTTTTTTACATCCCAATAGGGCTGGATTCAGATGTCTCTTTCAGCAATTCTTTCCTGTAAACTAGCTTGTATTTCAAACAAAGCATTTTGAAGACAGTGTTTCCAGAGCTTTCATTTATAAATTAATTTCCCCTGGAAAAAATGTTCTGAGACATTGTATGTGGTGTTATTTGGGTTGGTGATGTCTATGATTCTTGGCTTGTATCTCTATATGTGAAATCTATGGCATAGCAGGAAAAAAAAAAACCTATGGTAGCTATGGGGATCCTAATCATCTTGAACACTGGCCCATAAAAAGAGGTTTTGGAGGAAGAGAACCCATGGTTTCTAAACTGCACTCACCAAGAATTCAACCTACTTTGCTTTACAAACTCTTATTGTGTGCTTCTTCCAGATTTCTTTTTCTTTATTTTAAATTCATGGATATTTCTGCCTCACTTTCAGCTGTAGGAAAGAAAAATTAAAATGTTTCATGGAGTAATTTTAGAACTCAGACCCCAACTTTTTCTCTTCCTGCTATCACTATCCTGCTTGGGTTACAACCTCTGGCCCATGGCTCTACCCGCCTTCCTGAGGAGACATGCCAGAACACAGGATTATCCAGCTTCCAGCCTAGAGCTCTACCAACTTTCCTATTGAGTCCTATCAGCATCAGAAACATCCTGCAAATACCAGGGACAACCAGATAGTTAAAGGCCAGTGTGAGAACAAAAAACAACAAGAGTAATATAGCACCACCAGAAACTAGCTATCATAAAACCAACACACCTACAGACACTTGATTTTTTATGTAGAAGCCCAAAACATACAATGGAAAAAAGATAACATCTTCAACAAATGGTGCTGGTCTAACTGGAAGTCTGGATGTAGAAGAATGCAAATAGTTCCATACCTATCACCCCGCACAAAACTCAAGTCAAAGAGGAACAAAGAACCCAACTTAAAACCAGAAAAAATAAATCTAATAGAAGAGAAAGTGGGGAATAGCCTTGAACTCATTGGCACAGGAGACAACTTCTTGAACAGAATACCAACAACTCAGGCTGTAAAATCAACAATTAATAAATGGGACCTCATGAAACTGAAAAAGTTTTTGTAAGGCAAAGGACACTGTCAATAGAACTAAAACACAGCCTACAGACTGGGAAAGGATCTTCACCAACCCTACATCTGGCAGAAGGATAATATCCAAACTATATAAAGAACTAAAGAAAGTAGACCCCAACAGACTAAATAACCCAATTTAAAAAAAATGGGATACAGAGCTAAACAGAATTCTCAACAGAGGAATCTGTAATGGCAGAGAAGCACCTAAAGAAATGTTCAACATCATTAGCCATCAAGGAAATGCAAATCAAAACGACCCTGAGATTTCACCTTGCACCCATCAGAATGGCTAAGATCAAATATTCAAATGACAATGCATGCTGGAAAGGTTGTGGAGAAAGGGGAACCCTCCTCCATTGCTGATGGGAATGTAAACTTGACAACCACTTTGGAAATCAATCTAGCGCTTTCTCAGACAATTAGGAATAGTGTTTCCTCAAGATGCAGCTATACCACTTCTAAGCATATACCTGAAAGATGCTCAAGCACACAACAAGGACATTTGCTCATCCATGTTTGTAGCAGCTTTATTCATGATAGCCAGAACCTGGCAACAATCCAGATGTCCATTAACGGAGGAATGGATACAGAAATTGTGGTACTTTTACCCAATGGAATAGTACTCAGCGATGAAAAACAAGCAAATCATGAAATTTTCAAGCAAGTGGTGGGATCTAGAAAAGATCATTCTGAGTCAGGTATCCCAGAAGGAGAAAGACACACAGGGTATATACTCACTTGTAAGTGGATACTAGACCAATAAGATAGGATAAACATACTAAAATCTGTATACCTCAAGAAGCTAAAAAAGAAAGAAGACCCAGGGTAAGATGTTCCTCACTTGGAAAGACAAAGGGGATGGGCATTAGAAGTAGGTGATGCAGG
Organism: Psammomys obesus; assembly: GCF_907164565.1. Taxonomy (NCBI): domain Eukaryota; kingdom Metazoa; phylum Chordata; class Mammalia; order Rodentia; family Muridae; genus Psammomys; species Psammomys obesus. The sequence goes on along the minus strand of NW_026585894.1, from coordinate 10,561,585 downwards.
TTTTAAGGAACATTTATGATATTTATCTTTTAAAAGGTATTTTCTGAAAATGCACAATTGTAATCAGGTCTAAACTCTAGTTTTAGAACCATTTAATGAATATCTTTTTTCAAATCTTGATTCGTTTAGATATTTTATAAATAAAATTTAAACACTACCCTTACTCATTGATTTCGAAAGAAAAGAAATATTTGTGAAAACTAAGGGACTATTTGGAATTTTAGCAACATAGTCTCTAAACCCTTAACTATTGTGTATTGTGGTTACTTGCAGTGACATTCTGTTTCTTAGCCTATATTAGAACAACATAAAAAGACTAAATGATGACTCAGCTGTCTGTATTATCACAGTTTCTTGAAGTTTTAAACTTTTGATGGTTTCAATTCATTCTTCTTACTGTATAGGTAGTGAACTACCAAACAGAATTACAGATTGGGATTGTGCTGGCTTTTGTTGAAGAACATATATCAGAATCTATCATTTTATATTTTATGGATTTGATATAAGAAACTTGATATTTAAGAACAGTAAATAGGAGTTTGTTGTAGGCTAAAAGTATTACTGTATTTCAGGTGAATCTTTGTATATGTGACATTGGGTAGGTTTCCTTGTGCTTTTAACCCTCAATTTTCTCAACTATAAAGTTGTGTATAGATGCACTCAAAAATAATTTTCTTTGTATTTCTGCCAGAATATGTTTCTGGGAAATGCCTTATTTTAGTTTGCAAGGATGCAGGTAGTTTAAAAACAACTGGCAATTGTCCCTGGATAATTGTGAAGTTATATATGAGAGAAGCTTTAGAATACTAAGTAACTTTTTCATTTTCATCTTTTCATGTTCTCAGAAAAGATTTGGCTCATAACCCACAAAGACATTATGAAAATTACCCTATTCATTTTGCCTGTGCTATGCACTTTTAAATAATGATTACTTTCTACTGTTTCATTATGTAGCTAGGAGATGTACTTTCAATTGCATTTTAACTCCTTCTATCCATCCAATAATTTTCCCTGTAACATTCCTGTACTATATTATGTGTACTTATGGAATAATTAAATTTCTGCATATTACTTTTTTGTGTAACTGTTTTAAATACAATTCTTTTGATGGAAATCTTCCACAAAGATATATTAATAAGACAAGTGCAATCTTTAGTTTTAAATTTACAACCCCCATTTTCGTGACTACAAATACCTCATTCTCATTGCCCAGGGTTTTAAAATGAAAAGAGAATATTTTCCCTTACAAAGGGTCACTCCTTCATTGTAAGGCAGTAGATAATAGAGGATGAACGGTAATTTTCTTCTGCATAGATGTAGAAAACATTATGTATCTCTATTCTGTGTACCATTTAAAATGTGGTACACTTTGAAGGTTAATGTAAAATCAGTTTTGCCACCCAGTTATATGCAATTCATGCAATTCAGTTTTGATTCCTTGTATACATATACATTGTATACATATACATTCTCTGTGTAAATTTTTGATATTCATGTGAATTTATGGTCTCTTTTTCATTAACAGTGTGGACGCTTAAGCTTTGCAGACTATGTGCTTTTTCGATTGAGACTGCTGATAAGCTTTCATTGTCATTTTTTCACCTGCTTACATGGTCAACCAGCTGTTATTTGGTCACAGAGCTCCCTGATGAGTTTACTCCATGGTATTCTAAGCAAGTACAAGTGGCCGTGTGATTCAATTATGACCAATGGAACATAACAAAATCAAACTGTGTAGTATCTGGAAAGGTTCACAGAATTCTTAGGGCTTTTGCTCCCTTCCTGAAATGCACTTGCGTCTGAAGCTGAAACCACCATTTGAGCTATTGAATTGGAGAAGAATGTTGAGACAGGTCAAACCCAGATATTCTAACCTCTGAATCTGTTTGAACGCTCATATTAGTGAAATAAACATAGATGAGTCTTTAAGTAAAATAAATCAGTTGTTAATACTCTGTTTTATTTTTTCCTTTAAGGAGTAGAAGACCCCACATTTCTTTTTTTCTTTTTCTTTTCTTTTCCCTTCCTTCCTTCCTTCCTTCCTTCCTTCCTTCCTTCCTTCCTTCCTTCCTTCCTTCCTTCCTTCCTTCCTTCCTTCCTTCCTTCTTTCTTTCTTTCTTTCTTTCTTTCTTCCTTTCTTTCTTTAAGACAGGGTTCCTCTGTGTAGCCTTGGCTGTCCTGGGCTCACTTTGTACACAAGGTTGGCCTTTAACTCACAGAGATCCACCTATCTCTGCTTCACCGAGTTCTGGGATTACAGGTATGCACCACTGCGCCTGTCTGAGACAACATATTTCTACTTAATTAAGGAAAAAATTATGCTCCACAATGTATTTTGCTTGTTTGTTTTCTTGTTTTTACACTGATTATGTCATGAAATCATAGGGAATAGGTTTCAGCAGCTCAGGATCCCTCATATTACTTCTTATCAAGTGTGCATCTATTGGTGACACAGGCTGACAGTTCAGTGGAACGCTGCTATCATTCTTTTTCTTTTATTTTCTTTTTTTGGGCTTCCTTCACTTTTCTTTATATGTTTTTGGAAATAATATTAGCTTTTTAGAGTGCTTAGTATGTTTAACACATTGAATGTCCTGACAAAAATCTTACTCTTTTTAAAATAATATTTTTTATTAATTTGAGAATTTCATGCACTGTATTTTAATTATATTCATCTGGCTCCTGAAAGTCTCCCAAATATTCCTCCACCACCATTGCCTAACCAAACTTATGTTTTTTTTTTTCTTTTAACCTCTCAAATACAGTTTATGTTGGTTGAATTTTTTTTGAGTTGAGGACAGCCCTGGAGTTTTTGTGATATAGCAGTTGTCATACCGTTAAACAAAACTGTATTACCCTCTCCTGCAACAATCAAATGGTAATACAATAGCTCTTTACCTATGGGATAGGACTTTTGCACCTCTACCCTCCTTCGTTTGGCCTTTCGTCTTGCTTGATTTTGTGTAAGTCTTGTCTATGACATCAGGTCTTGTATATGACATCACAGTCGTGTATTCATGTACCGTATTGTGTTCAGAAAACAGTTTCCTTGAAGACATCTTCCACCTCTGAGTCTTACAATCATCACATCAAACCATAATGGTACCTGAGACTTAAGCAGACTTTAAGAGATGTGACATCGCTTTTCTATTTTAGAGATGAGCTATATATAAGTAACGACAGAGCCTTGTTCACATTGGTATTGTCAGGTATGGGTTCCATCTCATGGAGTACACCTTAAATTCCATCAAAAAGTGGTTGGTTACTCCCATAGCATTCATGTCACTTTTGCAACAATGGTTATATTACATCAGAGAGGTCATATTTGTAATTCTCAGTGTTCATAATTTGGTAAGATTGATGATTGCTTTACTCTTCTGGTAGCACTTATGAGTATTATGAAGGCTAACTGGCAGGGATGAAACTTCCAAATCGGTACCAACTTCATTTTTCTATGCTGCATGATTCAAGTATGTTCTGTCTTCAGTAACAGTGTTTTACCATCAAATCCTAGAGTGCAATTAAGAAAAAAATGCAATAACCTGTATAGTTTAGTAGTCTTTGAGACCTGGTTGTCCAACAACCCAATCTCTTAACTTTCTTGTTTACAGTACCACTTACATTATTAAAAGCATTTTCAGGATAATTCTTTTTTAATAGATCCATCCACTTGATGACCACAATACCACTTTTCTTATAGATTCACATATACATGGCCAAAGGAGGAACTCTAGCAAGAGACTTAAAAATCATATATCAATTTCTCATTATTCCCTGAGTCCCTTTAGTGAGTTATTAGAATATGGAAGTTCTTGCTTTCTTGCTGATTATCTATCTATCTATCTATCTATCTATCTATCTATCTATCTATCTATCTCTACTACAGTTAGAAACTGTTGAAATGATGTATGTGAAAGACAATCTTATACTTGCTAAGATCAATCCCTCCATTTCTTTAATGAATTTGGTTTTTCCTGTCATCCTACAATTCTGGATTATGAACTTATGGGCACTATAAGATCTGAAAAACCATGCTTCCTGAGGGCAGACACATTCTATGATATATTTGTTATTTTGTCCTTCATGAACAATTACAGACAAGTGTCAGATATGCCCTCTTCATTCTTTGAAGCTATAATATGCAGTACTTTATTTTTGAAATAAGAGGAACTTTTGATTATTAGCTCCACTAAAAGAAATTGGCAGACGGATTTGTGGCACTGTCTCTTTGTATGTATATTCAAGATTGCCTTGCCTCTTCATTATGCTCCTCATTATTCTCAACCTGATTAAATAAAGTATAGAAACCAAATGGAAAATGACATGATTTATTGGCTTTACAGAGCATATTATAAAATATCATAAACATTAAAGTTGTTCAGAGTTAATAGACCATAAAGCATTCTTCTCATTGTATAAAATTGTTGGTAGAATGGGATCATATCTGGATGGCAATGAAACATCCTGTTAGGTTTCATTTATAGCCCTGAACAGCAGCTCTTACTCTCATATTCTCTGTCGGTCTGTTTCTCTGTGTCTCAGTTAAATTGATACCAACAGGAGTTTTGTACTAAGAGATAATCAATTGTCTGAACATTAAATGTATTACATGACAATAATTGTGTATATTTGTTTTTTAATATGCACAGAAAACTATTCTCATAGACAAAATCACTTTCAATTTGGCAAGTTTAATTGAAACAGAAAGCAGAATATTGGTTTGGCTACATAATATAAATGCTATACTTTTTTTCTTTCTTTTTATTTTTTATATTGATTACAGTTTATTCACCTTGAATCCCAGCTGTAGCTCCATCCCTCATTCCCGCCCAATCCTGCCCTCCCTCCCTCATCTCTACCCATGCCCCTCTCCAAGTCCCCTGATAGAGGAAATCCTCCTCCCCTTCCATCTGACCCTAGCCTCTCAAGTCTCACTAGGACTGGCTGCAATGTCTTCTTCCTCTGTGGCCTGGTAAGGCTGCACCCCCCCCCCCTCAGGGAGAGGTGATCAAAGAGCCCGCCACTGAGTTCATGTCAAAGACAGTTCTTGTTCCCTTACTAAGGAACCCCCTAGGAGACTGAGCTGCTATGGGCTACATCTGAGCAAGGGTTCTAGGTTATCTAGGTTATATCCATGAATGGTCCTTGGTTGGAGTATCAGTCTCAGAAAAGACCCCTGTGTCCAGATGTTTTGGTTCTGTTGCTCTCTTTGTGGATCTCTTGTTCCCTCCAGGTCTTTCTATTTTTCTCTTCTTTTCATAAGATTCCCTGCACTCTGCTTAAAGTTTGGCTATGAGGTTCAGCATGTGTTTTAATACTCTGCTGGGTAGAGTCTTTCAATAGCCCTCTGTAGTAAGCTCCTGTCCTGTTCCCTGGTTTCTCCCTCTTAAGACATCCATTCCATTTGTTTTTTCTGCATGAGGAATGATCGTGTTACCCAGGGTTCTCCTTCTTGCTTAGCTTCTTTAGGTGCACAGATTTTTAGTATGTTTGTCATATATTATATGTCTAATATCCACTTATAAGTGAATATATACCACGTGTTTCTTTCTGCTTCTGGGATACCTCACTCGGGATGATATTTTCTAGTTCTCACCATTTTTATGCAAATTTCATGTTTTCCTTGTTTTTAATTACTGAGTAGTATTCCATTGTGTAAATGTACCACAATTACTATATCCATTCTTCCATTGAGGGACATCTGGGATGTATCCAGGTTCTGGCTATTATGAATAGAGCTGCTGTGAACATGGTTGAGGATATTGTTGTTTAGCTGAGCATATTTTAGACATATGCCTAGGAGTGGTATAGGTGGATATTGAGGTAGCACTATTCCTAATTGTCTGAGAAAGGGCCAGATTGATTTGCAAAGTGGTTTTAGAAGTATACATTCCCACCAGCAATGGAGGAGGGTCCCCCCTTTCTCCACATCCTCTCCAGCATATATTGTCAGTTGAGTTTTTTATCTTAGCCATTCTGATGGGTGTTAGGTAAAATCTCAGGGTTGTTTGGATTTGCATTTCCCTAATGACGAAGGACATTGAACATTTCTTTAAATGTTTCTCTGCCATTTGATATTCCTCTGTAGAGAATTCTTTGTTTAGCTCTGTACCCTATTTTTTAATTGGATTACTTGATTTGTTGCTTTTTAACTTCTTGAGTTCTTTATATATTCTGGATATTTGCCTTTTGTCAGAAATAAAGTTGGTGATGATCCTGTACCAGATTGAAAATATTTGTCTATGACTAAAAGCTTAAAGTTCTCTGTGCTTAATGTTCTGCTCCTAACTACAGTACTGTATCATTGTGACACCTTCATTAGATTGTTCATCATTATACAATTTTATACAATGAGACTGCTGTTCCTGTTTGCTGGAGAACAATAAGGCAAAAAACTGTAAGGATAAGTTCTTAATTCATATACGTGTTGATATCGTAAATGATAATTAATGAGCAATATACTCATGAATCATTGAAATCTGATACAAGGTGATTTCATTTTCTGTCTAAATTTAGAGCCTTAAAAGAGAAATAGGAGTCTCCTAGAAAGCCAGTTATGCTTTCAGTTTACAGGGGTGAAATACTCAAAAATGGATTACTGTTTAAAGAAAGAATTTTCAAACTTTTTCACACACACACACACACACACACACACACACACACACACACACACCCTCATATAAAACAACCAACATCCTATCTATCTATCTATCTATCTATCTATCTATCTATCTATCTATCTATCTATCTATCTACCTACCTATCTATCTATCTCTATCCATCCATCTATCTGTCTACCTACTTATCTATCTACCTATCTGTCTGGCTATAGTTATATATCTGTGTTTGTATGTCACAGTGTCTGGGTACCTGCAAAGAAAAGAAGAGGGCAGAAGAAATCCTGGACCTGGAGTTACAGGTTGTTTTTTATCTGCTTAATATAGATGCAAGGAATTGAATCTGGGTCTTCTACAATAACAGTAAGCACCCATAAATGCTGGGCCATTGTCTCCAGTCCCAGTCAAAGAATTCTTCAAAGAAATCATTTTTGTTTCCAGATTTTGGCTATTAGGAATAAAGCTGCTACGAACATGGTTGAGCAAATGTTCATGTTGTATACTTGAGCATGTTTTGGATATATGCCTAGGAGTGGTATAGGTGCAACTTGTGGTAGCAATATTCCTAATTGTCTGAGAAACTGGCAGATTGATTTCTAAAGTGGTTGTAGAAGTTTACATTCCCACCAGCAGTGGAGGAGGGTTCCCCTTTCTCTACATCCTCTTCAGCATAAGTTGTCACTTGAGTTTTTGATCTTAGACATTCTGATGGGTGTAAGGTGAAGTCTCAGGGTCGTTTTGATTTGTATATCACTGATGACTAAGGACATTTAACATTTCTTTTAAGTGTTTCTCTGCCATTCGATATTCCTCTGTTGAGAATTCTGCTTAGCTCTGTACCGCAATTTCAATTGGATTACTTGGTTTGTTGGTGTTTAACTTCTTGAGTTTTTTTATATGTTCTGGACATTAGCCCTCTGTCAGATAAAAAAGTTGATGAAGATCCTTTCGCAATCTGTTGGCCATTATTTTGTTCTGATGACAGTGTCCTTTCCTTTACAGAAGCTTTTTAGTTTCATGAGGTCCCATTTATTGATTGTTGATCTTAGAGTCTATGTTGTTGTTCTGTTTAGGAAGTTTTCACCTGTGACAATGAGTTCAAGGTTCTTCCCCACTTTTTCTTCTAACCGAAACAACTCAGATGTCCCTCAATGGAGGAATGGATGCAGAGATTCTAGTACATTTACAAAGTGGAATACTACTCAGCAATTAAAAACAAGGAAAACATGAAATTCGCACTCAAATGGTTGGAACTAGAAAATATTATCATGAGTGAGGTATCCTAGATGGAAAAAGACACAATGGTATATGCTTATTTATAAGTGGGTATTAGAAATATAATATAGGATAAACATACTAAAATCTGTACACCTAAAGAAGCTAAGCAAGAAAGAAGATCCTGTGTAAGATGATCAATCCTCACTCAGAAAGACCAACAGGATGGACATCAGAAGAGGGAGAAAACAGGAACAGCATAGGAACCTACCACAGAGGGCCTCTGAAAGACTCTACCCAGCAGAGTATTAAAGCAGATGCTGAGATTCATAGCCAAACTTTGGCAGAGTACAAAAAAGAAGAGGGAGATGTAATACCTGGAGGAGACAGGTGCTCCACAAGGTTAGCAACAGAACAAAAAATTCTGGGCAGAGTGGTATTTTCTGAGACTGATTCTCCAACCAAGGACCATGCATAGAGATAACCTAGAAGCCCTGCACAGAAGTAACCCATGGCATGTCAGTGTCAAGTGTGTTACTTATTAATGGGAGAAGGGGCTGTCTCTGACATAAACTCAGTGGCTGGCTCATTGATCACCTCCCCCCTGACAGAGGAACAGCCCTACCAGGCCACAGAGGAAGGCAATACAGCCAGTCCTGCTGAGACCAGATAAGCTTGGGTCAGATGGATGGGCAGGAGTAATATCCCTATCAGTTGACTGGGGGAGGAGAATGGGAGGAGAAGAGGGAGAAAGGATGGGATTAGGAGAGGATGAGGAAGGGGGATACTGCTACCATACAAAATGAATAAATTGTAATTAATTAAAAAAGAAATTGATTTAAAAAAAAAGAAATACTTTTGGATCATTTTCCCCTGTCAGCTCTGCCTTGCCTTACCTCAGGATTAATTATGAGCTCAGTCTGATATGCTGGGGAGGGCTGATACAGGGAGAGGGAGGCTGCCCTTTTCTAGGGAGAAAGGGAAAGGTGAAGGGGGAGGGGAATAAGGGCAAGCCTAGGAGGAAAGGAGGCAGGAGCCACCCTTGGGAGGTAAAATAAATAATCTTAAATGAATATAAAACCAATAGTATTTATTTGTTATAATAGGAAAACCCACTAAAAGTTTCTAGACTTGTGAAGAGAAAGGTGAGTACATTCAAAGGCCAAATGGACACATCACTTATTCAAATGCCTGTTGTGTGTTATTTGTGTATATTTCAAGACCAGGATTCACTTATTCCATCAAAGAGTTTAACACAATATCTTTACGTCCATTTTGAACAATGTATATTATGTTCAATTCTGGGGAACTTTGAGGTAAGTCTTAATGAGGCCCTTAGGAAGTGGAGAATAAAACATCAGCTACTCCTAAGACTCCTTGAAATGTCCTGATCCTACCACACTAGTTAAGTTTCAAAATGGATAGGCTAAGATGGTGACTGCTTCTCCCTTTTTAAAGGCTGTCTCCTAAGGTGACCTTGCCCCCACCTATATCTCCCATATTTCCTTATAGTTGCACCAGCCTAATTGTTACTGGTACTTTAGGCTAGCATGGGATGGTATGATTGATCTTTTAATCATTTAAAGCCTGTTACACTGGACAGTAAAGTTAGATCTGTACCTTTGAGTCTGGTCTTTGGAGCCTGATTCCTGGGATTCTGTGTGGGTTCCATCACCACTCACCGCTCTTCCACTTGGTTACTGGTCTTCACACTCAATACCTGCATGGCTATAATGTGTTAAAAACAACGTTCAATGACCAAGTGTTGTACTCACTTATGTCATGTAAAATATTTTATGACAGTATGTTTTGATAACAAAAAGCGTATTTCCTCCAGGTTTTTGGTGTATAAAAAAATTTTCTGCTCAGGAGAGTCATCATACAGGTACACACTATTGCTGAAGCAGAGTGTAGTAAATCCTTATTCTGCAACACATACTTAGTAATGTGTGTTTAATGAAAAGAGAGATTTCTTAGTCCTCTGTGTAATTGTAGTTGTGTGGTGGTTATCTTTGGAACTGAATCTGTAGGTGTATTGATGCATTTGTGGGGAAAGTAAGTTATATATTCTATTAAATTACAAAGATTTTTTTCTTGCAGTGATTCATGCTCTAGAGTCTTTTCATCTTCTCTTTGTGTGTGTGTGTGTGTGTGTGTGTGTGTGTGTGTGTATGTGTGTATGGAAGACGGTACAGAGGTCTGATTTTTTTCTCTAGTTAAAGGCCGGGTGTTGAGCAATTGATTTGATTGCTGAGCCATTGGGTCATTAAGTTGCCTGAAGTAATCTTTCACATTGTCGATCCCACCTGAGATCAGTATTCAGAGCTTATATTAGGGTCTACGAGAAATACCAACTTGAATTTTGGTTTTAGAATTACATAAACCAAAATGTAGTAGGAGATGTCCATATCATAGGAATGGAAATTTTGTAAGTGGAGCTCTTTTTGATTTCAGAATAAACAAATGTCATTGCTTTCCTTTGTGAAACTTTTTAAGGCCTAGGATTTTTATTTGAGATTTCTCTTTTTCTTTTCATATTCAAAACTTCAGCAACTCTGGGAAGTTAGTGACAGGTATGTGTCTGTGAAGGATTGAGTTATGTGAAGTACAGAACTGTGGAGTTTGCTAACTGAATGAGAATGCTGAGTGCATAAAGGAAGGTAGCCAGAGATTGGATAGGTAAGCCAATGTCAAACACTGCCATTCTTTAGAATGGTACCTTAAAGAGACCTTTCCAATCTTATTCTATAGTATTCAAAGAAAGCTGAAATAAAACCACTAAAAGAAAGATCACTGGACTTGAATTTCAAGGTCTTAGCTATGTTCACTCAACCTCTAAGCTAGTACTAGTCAGGAAACTCCTATTAGGGTGTTCCACTTTCTTACACAAAATATGCAAATTTGAGTCAATTCCTTCCAAGTTCTAAGGTTTTATATCTTAAAATATCTATCTATCTATCTATCTATCTATCTATCTATCTATCTATCTATTCATCCATCCAAATTTGGTCTAATTTGCAGTGTAAAGCATAGCACTTAGAATAATGTTCGAAGTACTATTTTGAATTATTCTTCTATTTTAACTATCATTGACCAGATTCATTAGTTAGCTAAAGCACCAAGTCTATCTTTGTTATTAAGGATGACTTTCAGCTTATGATTCTGTTTCAAAATTTGGAAAGAGAATTAGAGAATGTGTTTCCACATATGTAATACCGAAAAAAAATCATTTAATGTGAACATTGCCAAAAATTTCATGTAATTCTAGTTTGCTTCTAATAACATAATTTATTTTTCCTGAGCTCATTTAGATGCCTTTTGTCTCTCTCTACTCCACATATCAGTTTATGAAAAATTATTTTTATAGTCTTATCCATAAAAAATGAGACTAGAATTGTTCTAAATAGTTTAATAAAGTAGTAATTAAAAACATTTAATTTTTTTCTGGTATGGCTATATGTTTTAATTTGTAGAACTCTGAGTAGAAAGTGCTTTAATTATAATAAATTGAGTACTTTTTTCCCAGAGTTAGAGAATAAACGTAGGGCTTTGAACATGGTAGAAAAGGATTCCAACACCAAGTTGCATCCATGGCCTAACTTCTAGAGCGTTTACAGTTCCTGAGAATGACTATCTTGATGTTAGGTAATTAACTATCTATGTCAAAATATTTTGTCAACTCAGGCATTTACTTGTAAATCAGTCATTTAAAGCTGTTAAAATGTTCCATGTTTGGCTAATCTGTGTCATTCAAAAATGCATTAATCTCTATGTATCTGTCTGTCTGTCTATCCATTCATTTTTCTACTTACCTTCTATGCACTGTACTCTTATTAAAAATGAATTAAAGTACAAGAAAAAAGTAGTTTAAAGCATTAGCATGTGGTTTATAGAGGAAGAAGAGGAGGCAGAAGAATATAAGAGGAAGCAGATGCTGATGATCTTTACAAGATTACAGTTGTGCAAATATCAGAGGGCTATACTTAGCATTGTGAACTACTCAACTAAGACAGTTGAAGATGAATGATGAGAAGGCAATCGATGCAGTAGATCTTTAGATCTCTAATGACATGCACTTGAGGTGTTTATAAGCTCTTTGTCTCTTCTTTTTCTATTTCATTTCTTGTCAGGAGTGGAGGGTCCACAAGGTTGTTCCATGGTATAATGTCTTACCACAAGTCCCCAAGCAATGAGACCTCCAGTCATGGACTGTTCTAAAACTGGATGAAAATAAATTTTTTATCTTTAAAAGTGATTACTTGTATAGTTGTAGTGGTAATGGAATACTGACTGCAACAGATATTCATTCTTTTAAAAAAGTAAAAATCTTACACTAGTAAAAGTTGGAAGACATTGACTTTTCATCAACTTTATGCCTTTCCAAATAATTTGCAGAGAAAATGTTGTATACTTCACCCCATCAGCCTATATTAAAAAGCATATAATCTTTGATATCATGGAATTACAATTTTAAAATATTACAAGAAAATACTTCTCTTCTTTAAGGGACTGGCCTTTAAGGAGGTGTTGGTTAGTTGGAAAACTTCTCCAATAGAACAATGATATTGATTTAGATGCCTATCATAAATTTTCATACATGTGTGGGGATGAAAAGAAGCACAGAATATATGTCACTCTCTGGAACTTTTTATGATATCCATGGATCAAGCAATTCTGTTATATCCATGATGCAAAGTGACAGTTTTGTTTTCTAGTGTACAGTATTAACAGAACTTATTACAGGATAAAGTGGAGTGTCTGCAAGGGATAAAAGTAGGCAAAAGTACCACTTCAAGTGACTAGAGGGACTACTCTGCTGACATAAATGTTAAGAAGAATTTAGTTTATATTACTTTAAAATAATTTATACATATATTTATTTTGGGCAATTCCAGACATGTATTCAGCATATTCATTACCATTTCCCACCCTTACACACTTACCACTCCCTCTGAACTTGTCTCTTTCCTAAAATATATTCCTTATACTTTCATGTATATTTTATGAACTATTGTGCTTAATTTGGGATACATACATGAGCATGGCTGTGGGGTTATTTGTTGGAGAGTGGAAAAAATAGCACTGACTCTGGTTGAATTTTTGGGGTGGCTCATGTATACAATCGTATCATCTGCGAACACTTTGACCTCTTCCTTTCCGATTTGTATCCCCTTGAACTCCTTTAGTTGTCTTATTGCTCTAGATAGGACTTCAAGTACTATGTTGAGGAGGTATGGAGAGAGTGGGCAACCTTGTCTTGTCCCTAATTTCAGTGGGATATATTTAAGTTTCTCTCCATTGAGTTTGATGTTGGCTATAAGCTTGATGTATATTGCCTTTAGTATGTTTAGGTATGTGCATTGTACCTCTGACATCTCCAAGACTTTAAGCATGAATAGCTGATGGACTTTGTCAAATGCTTGTTCACCATCTAAAGAGATGATCATGTGGTCTTTCTCCTTCAGTTTGTTTATATGGTGAATTACATTGATAGATTTCTGTATGATGAACCACCCTTGCATGCCTGGGATGAAGCCTACTTGGTCATGGTGGATGATATCTTTGATGAATTCTTGGATTTGGTTTGCAAGGATTTTATTGAGTGTTTTTGCATCAATATTCATGAGAGAGATCGGTCTGAAGTTCTCTTTTTTTGTTGTGTCTTTGTGTGGTTTAGGTATCAAGGTGACTGGTTTCATACAAAGAGTTTGGTAATGTTCCTTTTATTTCTATTTTTGTTGAATAATTTGAAGCGAATTGGAGTTAGCACTTCTTTGAAGGTCTGGTAGAATTTTGCACTGAATCCATCTGGCCCAGCAAAGTGGCAGGATACAAAATCAACTAAAAAAAAAAATCAGAAGCCCTTCTGTATACCGAAGAAAAAAGGGCCAAGAAAGAAATCAGGTAAACAACACCTTTCACAGTAGCAACTAATAACATAAAGTACCTTTGGGTAACACTAACCAATCAAGTGAAAGACCTGTTTGAAAAAACTTTAAGTCTCTGAAGAAAGATATTGAAGAAGATATTAGAAGATGGAAAGATCTCCCATGCTCATGGATCAGAAAACACAATTCTCTACAGACCTTGAAAGAAAGATTCTCAGCTTCATGTGGAGAAACAAAAATCCATGATCTCCAAAACGATCCTGTACATCAACAGACCATCTGGAGGTAACTCCATCCCTAATCTCAAGCTGTACTACAAAGAAATAGTAATAAAAACTGCATGGTATTGGTATAGAAACAGAAAGGTTGATCAATGGAACTGAATAGAAGACCTAGAAATAAACCCTCACACCTTTGAATACTTGATTTTTGACAAAGAAGCCAAAATCATTCAATGGAAAAAAGACAGCATCTATAACAAATGGTGCTGGTCCGACTGGATTTCTACATGCAGAAAAATGAAAATAGATCCATATTTACTACCTGCACAAAACTAAAGTCCAAGTGGATCAAAGACCTCAACATAAAACCAGACACACTAAATCGGTTAGAAGAAAAAGTGGGGAAGAGCCTAGAACTCATGGGCACAGGAGACAACTTCCTGAACAGAACACCAACAGCACAGGCTCTAAGAGCAACAATCAATAAATGGTACCTCATGAAACTGAAAAGTTTCTGTAAAGCAAAAGACACTGTCGTCAGAACAAAATGACAGCCTACAGACTGGGAAAGGATCTTCACCAACCCTTTATCTGACAGAGGGCTGATATCCAGAATATATAAAGAACTAAAAAAGTTAAAAAGCAATAAATCAAGTAATCCAATTAAAAAAATACGAGCTAAACAGAGAATTCTCTGTAGAGGAATATAGAATTGCAGAGAAACACTTAAAGAGATGCTCAACATCTTTAGCCATCAGAGAAATGCAAATCAAAACGACCCTGAGATTTCACCTTACACCAATCAAATGGCTAAAATAAAAAACTCAAATGACAACACATGCTGGAGAGGATGTGCAGAAGGGGGAACCCTTCTCCATTGCTGGTGGGAATGTACACTGTTACAACCACTTTGGAAATCAATCTGGCGCTTTCTCAGACAATCAGGAATAGTGCTTCCTCAAGATCCAGCTATAATACTCCTAGGCATATATCCAAAAGATGCTCAAGTACACAATAAAAACTTTTCTTCAACCATGTTTGTAGCAGCTTTATTTGTAATAGCCAGAAACTGGAAACAACCCAGATGTCCATCAATGGAGGAATGGATACAGAAATTGTGGTATTTTTATACAATGGAATACTATTCAGCAATCAAAAATTGCAGGCAAATGGTGGGATCTAGAAAAGATTATTCTGAGTAAGGTATCCCAGAAGAAAAAAGACACACATGGTATATAATCACTCATATAGTCGTATAAGATATGATAAACATAATGAAATCTATACACCTAAAGAAGATAAACAAGAAAGAAGACCCAGGGTAAGATGATCAATCCTCACTTAGAAAGACAAATGAGATGGGCATTGGACTTAGGAGAAAATAAGTAACAGGACAGGAGCCTACCACAGAGGGCCTCTGAAAGACTCTACCTAGCAGTGTATCAAAGCAGATAGTAAGACTCATAACCAAAACTTTGGCAGAGTGCAGGAAATCATATGAAAGAAGGAGGACTAGTATGACCTGGAGAGGATAGGAGCTCCACAAGGACAAAATATATCTGGGCACAGGGGTCTTTTCTGAGACTGATACTCCACCAATGACAATGTATGGCTATAACCTAGAACCTCTGCTTGGATGTAGCCCGTGGTAGCTCAGTAATCAAGTGAGTTTCTCATAGTAAAGGGAACAGGGACTATATCTGACAGGAACTCAATGGCAGGCTCTTTGTCCTCTCCACCCCCTAAGGGATGAACAGACCTGCTAGGCCACAGAGGAGGACTTTACAGCCAGTCCGGAAGATACTGGATAAAACAGGTTCAGAAGAAAGGGGAGGAGGTCTTCCCCAATCAGTGGACTTGGAAAGGGGCAGGGAGGGGATGAGGGAGGGAGGGTGGGATTGGGAGGGAATGAGGGAGCATGATACCATTGGGATATAGAGTTAATAAAATGTAACTAATAATAATAAAAAAGAAATAAAAAATAAGCAAAAAAGAAAAAAACAGCACATATAATGGAAAAATAATATTTGAAATTGAAATATGAAAGAAAAAGTGTCATTTTAACAAATACACATATCCTGTCTAAAATAAAGATTCTAGACTTTACAGAATTTAAAAAATACTATTGACTATGCTACTGAAGAAAAATGGCCTTCCTTCCACAGAAATCTATTATTTTGACAACTGTTCTTATGAAATAACCCACATGTAAAACAATGTTGTTTGTGTTTGTATGTGTGGTGTATATGACATAAAGAAGAAAAGAGAGTGGATCCAATATGCATAGTATCCAGTAACCTAAAGCATATTTATATATACATATATATTTATTTTTTGATATTTTACTAAATAAGTTTTGCCTAATCTTATAGTCTTAAATTAAGCTCTATGTTATTATTATGTGAGAGTGAAGTATGAGCCTTTGTTGGTAAGTTTCTTAGCTTTGGAAGTTACTTGTTACAAACTTGACCTCATATAGCCTGAAAAGTATATCCACTTTCATTTTCTTTTTTTTAAATTTTTATTAATTACAGTTTACTCACTGTGTATCCTAGCTGTAGCCCCTCTCCTATTCTCTCCCAATCCTACCCTCCCTCCCTCTTCTTCTCCTATTCCCCTCCCCCAGTCCAATGATACAGGAGGTACTCTTCCCCTTCCATCTCACCCTAGTCTATCAGGTCTCATCAGGACTGGCTTCTTTGTCTTCCTCTGACATGAACTCATGGGCTGGCTCTTTGATCACCTCCACCTGAATGGGGAGCAGCCTTACCAGTCCACTTTCATTTTCTTAATAAATTATATTTGAGAGCATAGAAAAACATCACATACAATGAATTATAGGTTTTGATTGAAGGTATCTTCATATGTGATATTTGTGGTTATGTGTTACAATCCATTTTGCCATTAATTCTTGTATTTAAATGATATAGTGTAATAATTATAAATAAAACATCTTTAGCTAATGAAAAGTTACATCTGTCTAGAATATATAAAGAACTCAAGAAGTTAAACACCAACAAACCAAATAATCCAATTAAAATGGGGTAAACAGCTAAACAGAGAATTCTCAATAGAAAAATATCAATAGAAACAGTTAAAGAAATGCTCAATGTCCTTACTCATCAGGGAAATGAAAATCGAAACAACCCTGAGATTTCACCTTACACCTATCAGAATTGTTAAGATCAAAAACTCAAATGAGAACACATGCTGGAGAGGATGTGGAAAAAGAGGAACAGTCCTCCATTTGTAAACTTGTAAACCACTTTGGAAATCAATCTGGCCCTTTCTCAAACAATTAGTAATAGTGCTACCTCAAGATCCAGCTATACCACTCTGAAGCATATGTCTGAAATATGCTCAACTAAACAACAAGGACGTTTCTTCAACCATGTTCATAGCAGCTCTATTCATAATATCCAGAATCTGGAAACAACCTAGATGTCCCTCATCCCAGGAATGGATACAGAAGTTATGGTACATTTACACAATGTAATACTACTCAGCAACTGAAAACAAGGAAATCATGAAATATGTAGGCAAATGGAACTAGAAAAGATCATCCAGAGAAGCAGTAAGAAACACATGGCATTTCCTCTCTTATAAGTGGATATTACACATTTAATATAGGATAAACATACTAAAATCTATACCTCTAAAGAAGCTAAACATGAAGGAGGACCTTAGGGAAAATGCACAATCCTTATTCAGAAGATGGAATGGGATAGACATCAGAAGCAGGAGAAGACAGGGAACAGGACAGGAGCCTACCTCAGAGGGCCTCTGTAAGACTCTACTGATCAGGATTTCAAAGCAGATGCTAAGACTCACAACCAAACTTTGGGCAGAGTAGAGGGAGTGTTATGAAAGAAGAGAGAGACAGAAAACCTGTAGGGCATAGGAGCTTTACGAGGAGAGGAACAGAGCCAAAAAATGTGGGCCCAGGCAGGGGCCCTGCAGAGACTGATACTCCAACCAAGGATCAAGTTTGGAGAGGTCCTAGAACCCCTGTTCAGAGGTAGCCCATAGTCAGCTCAATCTCCAAGTTGGTTCTCTAGAAAGGGAAGCAGGGGCAGTCTCTGGCATGACTCAGTGGCAGCCTCTTTGGTCACCTCCCTCTGAAGGCAGTTCAGCCTTGCAAAGCCACAGAGGAAGACAATGATGAGACCTGATATTCTATGGTAAGATAGAAGGGGAGGAGGACCTCCCATATCAGTGGATTAGGAGAGGGGCATAAGGGCAGAAGAGAGAGGGAGAGTGGGACTTTGAGGAGACAAAGGAGGGGGTTACAGCCCAGATACAAAATGAATACGTTGTAATAAATAATAAATTTTAAAAATTGCTTTTAACACCATCAATCACTTTGGGAGGTCTTTGGGTAGGATGGCTGCCCTCATCTGCACATTTTATGTTGGGTACTTTTATTTTAGATGAGTGTCTTAAAATACCACTCACAACTACATTGAAGGGTTTATCATAAGCCCTTGTCTCCTGCCTCCAAAAGCTATTTCCTTTATGATATAAGTACTCTAGGGGAATTAGGCAGCTATTTCATTTTGTCTATGATACTGTAGTAGAAAACACTAGAAGCCATATGGTGTCATCCCACCTATGAAGAGAAAAACAAATATAAAAAATAAATTATATTCAATAATTTTTGACATAAATTTCGGAGACTAAATAAACTATGGTTAAATAGTAATATCTCAAGGGGGACTTTGATGCTCTAAACATCTTTGAAATAATTTTAATGTGAATATGTGTTTTATTTGTCCTTGCTCTACTTTTTATGAGCATATGCAATACTGCTCAAGACAGGAAATATATTCAACAAATTCCAAGATTATTATATAAAAACTTCCAAGGAGTAAGCAATATGAAGGAAATTGCTACAACCATGCAAGGATATTGCAATATATTCTTTATTTTTTTACATAACTATCAGTTTCAAAGTGCAGGTTGTGATATTGTGCTCCAGTTCTTCTATAGAGTATTACTGTGAAATTTGTGTATAAGTATGCTTTTTCCCCATAGCATTTCTTTTTTGTAGGGTGTTTTCTTTTTTTTTCCCTCCATGAATTAGTTTATTTACTTTAAATTCTGATGCAACCACCCCTCTTCTCCTCCCAGTCCCCACCTCACATACCCCTTCTGCCCATTCTTCCCTCTTCTCCTCAGATAAGGGGGATGTCCCCCATGGTTAATAGGCTACCTTGGCACATTAAATCACTGTAGATCTAGGCTCATCCTTTCCCACTGAGGCAAGACAAAGCATGTCAGTTAAGGAACAGGATCCAAAGGGAGGCATCAGAGTAAGAGAGGGTCTCGGCTCTAGTCACTTGAGGCACACATAAAGACCAAGCTACTCATCTGTTACATAAGTGGAGGGGGCTTGGGATCAGTCCACGCATGCTCTTCATTTGGCTCTATGAACTCCTATGGACCAGTATTAGTTGGCTCTCTAAGTCTCCCTGTGGAGTCCTTGACTATCATACTCCTTCAGTTGTTCCCCCAACACTTCCATAGTACTCCGCCGGCTTGTGTAATGTTTGGCTGTGGGTCTCTGCAGGTTTTCATTAGCAGTTGTGTGAAGCCTCTCAGAGGAGCTATACTAGACTCCTGTCTACAAACAGAGCCTAGTAACATTAACAGTGTCAGGGAATGATTCTCTCCCATGGGAAGGCTCTCAAGTATGGCTAGTCTGGGGTTGGCCATTTCCTCAATCTTTGCTCCTTCTTTGTCCCAGCACATCTTATAGGTAGGACAGATTTTGAGTCAAAGGTTTTGTGTGGGAGTTTGTGTTCTTATCCCTCCACTGGAAGTCCTGCCTGGCTACAGGAGGTGGCCATATCGGGCTCCATATCACCTGCTGCTGAGACACTTAGGTAAGGTAACCCCCATAGATTTCCTGGGGCCTCCCATAACCCTGATCTCTGACACTTTCCAGAGATGCACCCAACCTCTGATTTCCATTGTCCCACCCTGACCCATCTCTCCTAATCCCCATACTTGCTCATTTCCTCATCCCTCTCCTATGCAGTTCCCTCCCTTCTCCACCTCCAATGCTGTTATTTCTCTTTCTCAGTGAGACTCAATAACCTCCCTTTGGCCTCCTTGTTACTTAGCATCTTTAGGTGTGTGGATTGTAACATGGTTATCCTGTACTTTATGACTCATATCCACTTACAAGTGAGCACACACCATGTGTGTCTTTCAGGGTCTGGGTTACCTCAATCAGGATGATTTTTTCTTGTTCCAACCCATTTGCCTGCAAATTGCATGATGTCTTTCTTTTTAATAGCTGAGTAGTATTCCATTGTGTAAATGCAGCACATTTTCTTTATCCATTCTTTGGTTGAGGGATATCTAGGTTATTTCCAGATTCTGGCTTCTAAGAATAAAGCTGCTAAGAACATAGTTGAGCAAGCATCCTTATAGTATGGTGAAGCATCTTTTGGGTATATGCTCAGGAGTGGTATAACTGTGTTTTGAGGTACATCTATTCCCAATTTTCTGATAAAACTCTAGATTTACTTCCACAGTTGTTCTCTAAGTTTGCACATATTCAAGCAATGGAAGAGTGTTCTGCTTGCTCAAAAACCTTGACAGCATGAGCTGACACTTGAGTTTTTGATCTTAGCCATTCTATGGGTGGAAAATAAATTTCAGAGCCATTTTGATTTGCATTTCTTTGATGACTAAGGATGTTGAACACTTCTTTAGGTGCTTCTCTGCCCTTACAGATTCCTCTGTTGAGAATTCTGTTTAGCTCTGTATCCCATTTTTTAAATTGGGTTATTTGGTCTGTTGGGATCTACTTTCTTTAGTTCTTTATATATTTTGGATATTATCCTTCTGCCAGATATAGGGTTGGTGAAGATCTTTTCACTGCCTGTAGGCTGTGCTTTTGTCCTATTGACAGTGACCTTTGCCTTACAAAAGCTTTTCAGTTTCATGAGGTCCCATTTATTAATTGTTGATCTTACAGCCTGAGCTGTTGGTATTCTGTTCAAGAAGTTGTCTCCTGTGCCAATGAGTTCAAGGCTATTCCTCACTTTCTCTTCTATTAGATTTATTGTTTCTGGTTTTAAGTTGAGTTCTTTTTTTCTCTTTGACTTGAGTTTTGTGCAGGGTGATAGGTATGGAACTATTTGCATTCTTCTACATCCAGACTTCCAGTTAGACCAACACCATTTGTTGAAGATGTTATATTTTTTTCCATTGTATGATCTGGGCTTCTTTGTCAAAAATCAAGTATCCCGCTGTGTGTGGGTTTATGTCTGGGTTTTTAGTTCAATTCCACTGATCAACCTTTCTATTTTTATATGCCAATAAAATGCAGTAATAGCTTTTATTACTATTGCTTTGTTGTACAGTTTGAAGTCAGAGATGGTCATATCTCCAGATCTTTTATTGTATAGGATTGTTTTAGCTATTCTGGGTTTTTCTATATGAAGTTGAGAATTGTTCTTTTAAGGTCTTTAAAAATTGTGTTGGAATTTTTACAGGAATTGCATTAACTTTGTAAATTGCTCTTGGCAAGATGGCTATTTATACTATATTAATCCTCCCTATCCATGGGCATGGAGGAGCTTTCCATCTTTTGATATCTTCTTCAATTTCTTTCTTCAGAGACTTTTGAAGTTCTTTTCATATAGGTTTTGATTTGCTTTGTTAGAGTTACACCAAGATATTTTATACTATTTGTAGTTACTGTGAAGAGTGTGTTTTCCCTTATTTGTATACAAAAGAACTACTAATTTTATAAAAATAATTTTGTATACAGCCACTTTGCTCAATATGTTCATTTGCCGTAAGTGTTCTGTGGTAGAATTTTTCGGGTCACTTATGTATACTATCATATCATCTGTGAATAGCAATATTTCGCCTTTTTTTTTTTTAATTTGTGTCCTGATGATCTCTGCTAGCTGTCTTATTGCTGTAGCTAGGACTTCAAGTACTATGTTGAAGAGATATGGAGTGAGTGAGTAGCCTTGTCTTACCCCTGCTTTTAGCAGAATTGCTTTAAGTTTCTTTCCATTTAATTTGATGTTGGCTATTGGCTTTCTGTACATTGCCTTTATTATGATTAGGTATGTGCTTTGTATCCCTGATCTCAAAAAGACTTTAAACATGAAATGGTGTTGGATTTTCTTCAATGACTTTTTCAGCATCTAATGAGATGATCATGTGGTTATGTCCTTTCAGCTTATTTACATGGTGGATTTGGTTGATGAAATTTTGTATGTTGAACAATCCCTGCATTTCTGTGATGAAGCCTACTTGGTCATGGTGAATGGTGTTTTTGATGTGTTCTTGAATTTGGTTTGCAAGTATTTTATTGAGTATTTTTGTGTCTATGTTCATGAGTGAAATTGGGCTGAAATTGCATTTCTTTGTTAGGTCTTTGTGTGGTTTAGGTATCAGGGTGCTGTGTCCTCATAGAATGAGTTTGGTAATGTTCTTTCTGTTTATATTTTGTGGAATAGTTTGAATAGTATTGGTATTAACTCTTATTTGAAAGTCTGGTAAAATTGCACTAAAACCATCTGGCCTTGGCCTTTTTTGGTATGAAGACTTTAAATGAATTTATTTCATTGGGGGTTTTGAAGCTATTTAGATTTCTAATCTAATCTTGATTTAACTTTGTTAAATGGTATCTATCAGGAGAATTTTCCATTTCATTTAGATATTCCAGTTTTGTTCTGGCCTTTGAAGGAAGAATTAATGATTCTTTGGATTTCCTCACTGTCTCTTTTAATATCCCTCCTCTGATTTTTGGTTTTGTTAATGTGTATAATGTCTATCTGCCTCTTAGTTACTTTATCGAAGGGTTTATATATCTTGTTAATTTTTCTAAAAGAACCATCTCTTGATTTTGTTGATTTTTTTGTATTGTTTTCTTTGTTTGGAACTTGTGGATTTTAGCCCTGAGTTTGGTTATTTTCTCCTGAATACTTCTCTTAGGTGTTTCTTTTTGTTCTCAGCTTTCAGATGTGCTCTTAAGATGCTAGTATGGAATCTCTTCAATTTCTTTATGAAGACACTTTGTGTTATGAACTTTCCTTTTAGTTCTGTTTGCATTGTGTCCCAGAAGTTGCTTATGTTGCACATTTATTTTTATTGAATTTAAGAATTCCTTAATTTCTGTCTTTATTTCTCCCTTTACCCAGCAGTCATCGAATAGAGACTGATTCTGTTTGCATGAATTTGTAGGCTTTGTGTTTTTTTCTGTAGTGTTTGAAGTCCTGCTTTAATCCATGGTGGTTTGATAAGATACAAGTTTTTTTTTTTTTTTTTTCAATTTTCTTGTATCAGTTGAGGATTGCTTTGTGACTAAGTATATGGTCAGTTTTGGACAAGGTTCTGTGAGTGCTAAGAAGAAGGTTTATTCTTTTGTTTTGGGGATTTGGCTGGGGAAGTTCTGTAGATATCTGTTAAGTCCATTTGATCTATGGTGTTTGTTAGTTTCATTATTTCTTTTTAAATTTTATTTATTTATTTTATTAATTACAGTTTATTCACTTTGTATCCCAGCTGTAGCCTCCTCTGTCATCTCCTCCCAATCCTGCCCTCCTTAAGTCTTCTCCTCCCATGCCCTTTCCCCATTCCAATGATAGGAGAAGTCTACCTACCCTTCCATTTGACCCTAGCCTATCAGGTCTCATCAGGACAGTCTGCAATGTCTTCCTCTCTGGCCTGGTAAGGCTGCTCCTCAATCAGGGTAGGTGATCAAAGCGCACGCTACTGAGTTCATGTCAGAGACATTTCCTGTTCCCATTACTTCTTGTTCCCAATTGGAGACTGAGCTGCCATGGCCTACATCTGTGCAGGGGTTCTAGGTTATCTCCCTGCATGGCCCTTGATTGGAGTATCAGTCTCAAAAAAGAACCTTGTGCCTAGATTTCTTGATTCTGTTGCTCTCCTTGTGGAGCTCTTGTCTCCTCCAGGTCTTTCTATCTCTCCCTTCTTTCATAAGATGCTCTGCATTCTGCTCAAAGTTTGGCTATGAGCCTCAGCATCTGCTTTGATACCCTGCTGGGTAGAGTCTTTCAGTAGCCCTCTGTGGTTGGCTCCTGTCCTGTTCCCTGTTTTCTCCCTCTTAAGACATCCATTCTATTTTCCTTTCTTCATGAGGATTGATCATCTTACCCAAGGTCCTCCTTCTTGCTTAGCTTCTTTAGGTGTAGAGAATTTTAGTACGTTTTTCACATATTATATGTCTAATATCCACTTGTAAGTGAGTATATAGCATGTGTTTCTTTCTGCTTCTGGGATACCTCACTCAGGATTATCTTTTTTAGTTCCCACCATTTGCCTGGAAATTTCGTGTTTTCCTTGCTTTTTATTGCTGAGTAGTATTCCATTGTGTAAATGTACTACAATTTCTGTATCCATTCCTCCTTTGAGGGACATCTGGGTTGTTTCTAGATTGTTTGCTAAATTTCTATCTAGATGACATGTCTATTGGTGAGAGTGGGGTGTTTAAGTCTCCCACTATTAATATGTGTGGTTCAGTGTATAAGTTAAGCTTTAGTAATGTTTCTTTTATTAATGTTGGTGCCCTAGTATTCATGGCATAGATATTCAGAATTGAGACATCATCTTGGAGGAATTTTCCTTTGATGAACATGAAGTTTCCTTCTCCATGTCTTTTGACTAATTTTGGTTGAAAGTCTATTTTATTAGATATTAGAATGATTACTCCAGTGTGCTTCTTGGTTTGGGTTGCTTGGAAAACTTTTTTTCAAGTCCTTTACTCTGGGGTAATGACTATCTTTGTTATTGAGGTTTGTTTCATCGATGCAGCAGAATGACAGATCCTGTTTATGTTTTCATTCTGTTAGCCTGTGTCTTTTTATTGGGATATTGAATTCATTTATCCTGAGAGATGTTAATGACTAATAATCTTTAGTTCCTGTTATGTTCTTATTGGTAGTGGAAGTGTGTGCATGTTTGCATTTGTGTGTGTGTGTGTGTGTGTGTGTATGCAAGCTCACTTCTCTTTATTTTACTGCAGTGGAGCTATTTCCTGTATTTTTTTTTTGGGGGGGGGAGGTGTAGTAAACCTTATTGGGTTGGAGTTTTCCTTCTACTATTTTCTCTTAGGCTGGATTAGTCCATAGATATTGTTTAAATATTAATTATTTAAATAATGTTTCAATTGGTTTTGTCATGGATTATTGTGCTTTCTCCATCTATGGTGATTGAAATTTATTCTAGGTATAGTACTCTGGGTTGACATCTGTTGTTTCTCAGTGTCTGCAAGACATTTGCCCATGCTCTTCTGGCTTTTATTGTATGTTGAGATAGCCGGTGTAAATCTGATAGGTCTGCTTTTATATTTTACTTGGACTTTTTCCCTTGTAGATTTTATTTTTTTTCTTTGTTCTGTACATTTAGTTTTTTTATTATTATATGATGGTAGAAATTTCTTCTTTTGTCTAATCTATTTGGTGTTCTGTAAGCTTTTAGCATGTTTAAAGGCCTCTTTTTAGGTTTGAAAAAAATCTCTTCTATGATTTTGTTGAAAGTATTTTCTGGTCCTTGAAGCTGGGAATCTTCTCTTTCTTCTATTCCTATTCTTAGATTTTGCCTTTTCATACTGTCTTTGATTTTCTTTATGTTTTGGGTCAGGACATTTTTAGTTTTAGCATTTTTCTTTGACCGATGTATTGATTTTTTTTCAATTGAATCTTCTATGCCTGAGATTCACTCCTCCAGCTCTTGCATTTTGTTGGTAATGCTTGTGTATTTATTTCTTGTTCTCTTCCCTAAATTTTCAATCTCCAGGATTCAGTTTTGGTTTTCTTTGTTGTTTCTATTTTTATTTTGAGGTCTTGAACTGTTTTATTCATTTTCTTTACCTGTTTGATTATGTTTTCTTCTATTTATTTAAGGGATAAATTTGTTTCCTCTTTAAAGGCCTCTATCTGTCTGGTTGCATTTTTCTTGATTACTTTAAGAAATTTATTCGTTTCCTCTTTTTAAGGGTCTTTACCATCTTCATAAAAATAGATTTAAGGTCATTTCCTTGTGATTCAATTGTGTTAAGATATCCAGGGTTTGTTGTAATAAGATAGCTGGGTTCTGGGGGTGCCATATTCCCCTGGCTCTTATTGATTATGTTTTTTTAGACATCTGGTTGTCCCTGGTGTTGATTGGTTCCTGCTGGACTTCTTAGAAAGTTGGGAGGAGCCTTGGGCCAGAAGCTAGATGTTGCTGGGGCCCTGGCTGGCATCTTTAGGAAGGCAGTTAGAGTTGTGGGCTGGAGGCTGGAACTCATGAAATAGCCTGCACATCTCTTCTTCTGGCTGTGTCCCAGTTGAATCCACGGGCATGGAATTGTGTTTTGGGGTAAGGGGTTTCTAACCTGGTTTATCCTAGGGCCCGGCAGGTATTTTTGGAAAAGCAGGTAGAGTCTTATGCTAGATGTTTCTGTGTCCCAGGAGCCTTCCTCGGGAAGGCCGTTAGAGCTGTGGGACAGAGGCTGGATGTTTTTGGGTCTCCAGCAGGCCTAGGTAAGCCATAGACTTTCTGAAAACTGCACCTTGGCCTGGAAAGGTAGTTCAGTCTAAGTCCTTGCATTGGAAGCACAAGGACATGAGTCTAATCCTAAGTATCCATTTCTTAAAAAGATCTAGCATGTGCTTATAATAGCTCAGGTGGGGAAATGAACATAGGCAAATCCAGCCATTCTAGTCTATTTAGAGATTTCTAGGCCAGTGAAAAACTGAGTCTCTAAAACAAAAAGTAGGTGACACCAGAGAAAAAGTATCTAAGTTGTTCTTTGGCCTTCACACACATGTAGGTGCACATATTTGAATACACAGAATTGGCATACAAGTGGACAGTCATTTCATAATAAGAATATATAGTTTAAAGTTTAGTATTTACAAAAATTTTATTTGGTAACAGACTTTCTCATCCAGAGTGTTAAAAAATTCATACTTTGTTAACAAATATGAAAATAGTCTAATCAAAACATGAGCAAAAGAAAAAAAAAGCCATGAGCAAAATGTTTCAATAAAAGAGCTTAAAGCTAGGCAGCATGTCACACACCTTTAATCCCAGCATTTGGAAAGCAGAGGCAGGTGTACTTATGTGAGTTTGAGGCCAGCCTGATCCATAATAGCTAGAACTACATGGGGAAAACTCTGTCTCAGAAGATTAAAAGACAATCATAAGAGACCACATATTTTCTTCTTTCACTTATGCAAAATAACCAAAACAACCAAAATATAAAAATTGAAAGTAATCTGAGGGTTTCCTGGTGTAGTAGTGATGGGTAAGAGAGGTTGTCAGTAAATGGACATGAGTTAGTATTGGGCAGTGAATATATTCCATGACTGATTCATAGAAATGGATTTAACACTTTTACTGCCATACCAAAAACATGCCATACAAAATTTTGCCTTTGTAACAGTATTACCAAACAACAGTAACAATAGAATTCTTTATGTTATTGTTATAACTAACACAGATTCATCTTTTAAAGTATTGGTTATATGGCTATTTTCAGTCTCATAATTTGTTTCTCAGTTAAATTCTCTAACTTTAATCAGGTGCAGAAATTTATTGTGACTGATACCTTGATAATTGGCAAATGATGGACTATATCTACTTTGTTGAGTGTGGGTAATGAAAACAAGAATTAAAGATTAAGTACATTATTTTTATAGCTGTACAATATTTTATTGGTTATATTTGTCATGTTGTCTTTACTCATCAGTTGATTGACAATTACATTGCTTTTTCTTTACTTGACTATATTTAATAATGCTTCAATGAATATGGATGTGCATATGATCCTTGAAGATGCTATTTAGTTTCCTTTTAAAAAGATATACAACCAGTAGTAGGGATTACTGTCACATATTTGATTTTTAACTTTTTAAAGATCCTTCAAAAATTTTCTCATGATGCTTGTACAATCTGACAGTGTGGATGGAAGTGGTGGTAAATATGTCAATTGAAATAAGGTGAGCATTGAAAGACAAGTGTGTCACTTGATATCAGTTATATGTATATCTAAAAATGCTGCTCTCATAGAAGTTGAGAATAGAATAGTAGTAATAGGAACAAAAGGTTCTGACTTTCTGTTCATTTTATGAAAAAAGTTAGCATGTTCATTAAGTAAAGATAAGGAATAATACACATTTCAGGTTTAAGTAGGGGTATGTTAAAAGAGAGTGAGAATGAGAATGAGAAACTCAGAGAGAGAGAGACAATACATACTGAAGCTACAGGGGCAAAATTTCAAGGTGATGAGTCATACTTAGTAGTATTTACAATAGATGTATACATTATGTGGCTTTGTGGCTAGAGAAAATTATATGTTAATGTTTATTTGTACACTTATATACTACATATGCATAAGTATGTATTTAAATACAGATATGTATGCATAGTTTTATATATACTTGTGTGGCCAGAAGAAATTATTTTGTATGCTTTTAACATAAAAGCATAAATATCATAAAATATATTCTTTTATCATTAAAGAATAAACATTTGAGAAGAAAGGTATGCTTGTCTTTATCTAAACTTTACATTATCTAAATATATGTTGAAATATTTTATGTTTTTCCATTAAGGTGTAAATGAACATTTCAATCAATTGTTAAAAGTAAATTAAATTTAAATTACAGGAAAATAAAGAAAATCAGAGAAAATTTCAGTTCCATACTTTAAATGAAGTCATTTAGATATTCTGCAATGTATATACTAGAAATTAGATTGCACATTACATATACATGCATTTTTTTCTTATCAATTCAAAAACTAAAAATTAGGCTAAGATGCTCAATCCCCATTCAGAAAGACAAAGAGAATGGACAACAGAAGAGAAAGTAAACAGTGAACAAGACAGGAGCCTACCACAATGGGCCTCTGAAAGGCTCTACCCTGCAGGGTATCAAAGCAGATGCTGAGACTTAGAGCCAAACTTTGGGCAGAGTGTAGGAAATCTTATGAAAGAGGAGGGAGATAGAAAGAATTGGAGAGGGCAGGAGCTCCACAAGGAGAGCAACAGAACCAAAAAATTGGGGCACAGGGGTCTTTTCTGACACTGATACTCCAACCAAAGACCATTCATGGAGATAACCTAGAATCCCTGTACAGATGTAGCCCATGGCAGTTCAGTGTCCAAGTGGTTACCTTAGTAAAGGGAACAGGGACTGTCTCTGACATGAACTGACCGGCCTACTTTTTGATCACCTCTGCCTGAGGGGGAAGCAGCCTTACCAGGCCACAGAGGAAGACAATGCATCCACTCCTGATGAGATCTGATAGACTAAAAGATCAGCAGGAAGGAGAGGAGGACCTCCCCTATCAGTGGACTTGGGGAGGGGCTTGGGTGGAGAAGGGGAAAGGAGGGTGAGATTGGGAGGGGTGGAGGGAGGGGGATACAAAGTGAATAAACTGCAATTAATAAAAATAAAATCCTAAAAAATAGATAATTCATAATACATCTCCCTTATTCTCAACGAAAAGAAGCAAAGCCCCATTTGCCTGAAGTTGTAGCAGATGCTGTTAGTCCATGATAGTCCTGGCAATTCTCCCTGGCAGAAAGCTCCAACTGTCTTCACTTTTGGCTCAGCTTTTCAGCCAAGCTCAGCCTCCTAGTGCATGCTGCAAATGGAGAGCCCTCAGCAAGTGCAGGAGAAACACACCAACTGTTCAGGTGGAGACTGGGGCCCTCCAGCATGGGCTCCCAGAAGCCCAAGTGAGATGGGGCATTAACTTCCCATAGCTCACAGCTGCCCTCTCAGCCAGGTTTTTTCTCTCTCCTCACTGACTTCCCAGTGTCTCTGATGATCACAGCCCAAAGAAACTACTTGCATTCAAATCTGCGTGTCTGGATCCTTTACAGAAAGAATCTATATGGAGATAAAAGAAAGAAAATAAAACCAGAAATCTCCACATGTCAACAGACCCTGGTCACTTGAGCCGGACCCAAGTCACTTGGGATGTCTTATACAAACATGCGGACCCCTAATGACCCGTGACAGCTTACCACAAATGACCAATCTCAAGTCAGACAACTAGCGATATGACTTTTACTACTTAAGGGGATACTGAGACACCCATTTACCCACTCAGATATGGATTCCACACAAATGCCACATAAGACGAGGCCACATGATTTCTCTTCCACTTCCAGAGATAAGCTTCTCTTCCCTCTTCCCTCTCTGAAGAGTTGTTTGCTGTGTCTCCTTGATATTCCCCCCATCTTTGCTAAATATATTCTTGCCTACTTTAATTGCTCATTATTATTCCCACTTTCGAGTTTCAATTGTGTCCCCCCAAAAGGTACATTGGAATCCACACTAAACTCCTCCTCCCCTGCCTGCCCAAATTTAGGCATGGGATCTTTGCCCTGTAATCAAGATGCGGTTGTCTTATGTCTGGGTAGGTCCTAGTCCAATGTGATTGATATCCTTCTGAAATGAGAAGACAGATCGACACAGTGAAGGATATCATGTGAAGGTGGAGAGAAGGAGTAGGGGCCAGATCTGCAAGCAATTCCAAGAGCCATCAGGCCAGGGCGAGACCCATGGGAAGGGTACTGCTCAATGCTCCCGGAAGGAGGAAGGAGGAAGGAGGAAGGAGGAAGGAGGAAGGAGGAAGGAGCTGACTGTATCGAGACTAGGATTTTGAACTTT
Organism: Psammomys obesus; assembly: GCF_907164565.1. Taxonomy (NCBI): domain Eukaryota; kingdom Metazoa; phylum Chordata; class Mammalia; order Rodentia; family Muridae; genus Psammomys; species Psammomys obesus. The sequence continues at coordinate 10,530,977 of NW_026585894.1, read as the reverse complement.
AGACTTGAGAGTTACTTTTTTTTTTTTTTTGAACCTTCCATTGTGTGGTGTTTCTTTGTGACAGTCCCAGGAAATTGATACACCAAAGTGGCTACCTCCCCCTGAATGTTTACAGAGCCTAGGGCTCTTTAGCTAATGCTTCCTGGATCATTCTTGCGCTGGGGTCAGGTTGTAATGACTGGATGGAACAGACCAAGGAGGCTAATGGACTTTTTTGGAATCCTACCATCATCAGGAGCAAGGACAGAGACCCAAGTCCACTTTGTCACCCACAGCAGCCAAAGGAGTTGATCCTTTGGGACCTTGAATCAGTAAATCTTGATTTTTGTATGGAGAATGGAACTTCAGAATGATCCGGTATTAATCAGAGGTAGAACTTATTTAAAACAGAAATGAGGATTCCCTGGAAAGAAGAGAGCAGCCCTGAGGGTGGAGATGAGCAGTTCTTCTTTGCTGAGACTCTCAAATATCGGAACTGTCTCCAAATAGACCTATTGTGGCTCTCGGCTATTACTCACAGGAATGATAAGAACCTTTTTGTTTTCTCCTTTTAAAAAATGAAATAAAGTTATAAATGGTCCCAGAAAAACCCTAAAAATTACCTTGCTTTTAATGTTAATCAAGTTATATTCAAGATTATTTAACAAAATTCTTTAAATGTATCACAGTACCAAAGAATTATGTTTATTACTTAAATAGTTTTTTCTTGGAACTCCAGATTATATGCAGAATTATATTTCTCTGTTCAATTCTGACTGTTCATTCAGGTCTTTTCTTTTGGAATCTCTTCACTGGGTCACAATAGGTAAGGCAGCTTCCAGTTTTTCATCTTATCTGAGTACGGCAAGGCTTTTTATTTTTAAATGTAGATTGTGTATATGAAAGGATTTTTCTTAAAATTATTTCATTTCCATTCTTTTTACTGGTAACTCGTTAATTTTTATGCCAGATACTAATGCATTGTTGTACACCGTCACCACATTCTGCTTATTTATATTATTTATGAATTTAGCCGTGATTGAAATACAGGCTGGTTGCTTCCACGTATCCTCAATATGAATAGAACTGCTGTGAACCTCTGTGTTCATGTTTTTAAAGTAATTTGGGGAAATGTATAAGTAAAATTGTCACCTTATTTGTATTTATCATGTCATTTCACTTTGTAAGATACTATCAGACACTTGTCATAATTTTTATGCAATTTTGCATTTAAACTAACAGAGATTATGAGTTTTTGGTCATCCATAGCTTCTCCAATATTTGTTGTCCATGTTTCAGATTTTAAAAATTTTCATAGTTGTGTAGTGATATCTCACTGCTGTTTTTAATTTTATTAATAATTTTATAATGATGTTATGTGGACTTTGATATGTTTATTTTCTATTTGTATCTGTTGGGTGAGGTATCTATTCAGTTCTTTGGGCCATTTTATTTAAGCTATTGTTTTTGAGTTTTGAAGGTTCATTTTTACAAATATGGTATTTATAAGATATATATTTTATAAATGCTTTTTTCTGTGATTTATGATCAGTATCTTTTGAAGAACAAGTTTCATTTTAATGAAGTCTAATTTAACATTATTTTAAGAATTGTGCTTTTGGTGATAAATTAAGACTGTTATTTTCAAACCCAAAGTCTTTAGATTTTCTTTTTTTTTTTCTCGTACATTTTTACACTTTCATATTTCTTGCTGAAAGCTCTGATTCTTTTTTGTGTTTATTTCTGTGATTGGAGCAAAATCAGCACACATGTACTTCTATTTTGGTGGAAATATCAATTATGTTGTTTCAGTGCAATTTCTTGAAAATATAATTTTCTGGGTTCCCTAGTAAGAAGAACAGGGACTATTTCTGACATGAACTCAATGGCTGGCTCTTCGACCTCCCCCCCCCATCTCCCAAGGGAGGAGCAGCCTTGCTAGGCCACAGAGGAGGACATTGCAGCCAGTCCTGATGAGACCTGATAAGCTAAGGTCAGATCGGAAGGGGAGGAAGACCTCCCATATCAGTGGACATAGAAAGGAGCAGGGAGCAGATGAGGGACAGAGGGTGGGATTAGGAGGGAATGAGGGGGCTACATCTGGGATACAAAGTAAATAATCTGTGATTAATATAAAAAATAAAAATTATCTTAAAAAGAAAATATAAGATTTTTAAATTATCTTTGCTCCTTCTTTAAAGATCAGCTCATTTATTTGAAGAGTATTTTCTTTTCATTTTTTAACTTTAATTATCTTTTCATAAAACAGTTTATTCACTTTGTATCCCCCTGTAGCTCCTTTCCCCATCCCCTCCTGATGTCCCATCCCTCCCTCATTTCCTCCCATGCCCCTCCCCAAGTACACTGATTGGGGATGTCCTCTTCCATTTCCCTCTGATCCTAGCCTATCAGGTCTCATCAGGACAGGCTGCATTGTCTTCCTCTGTGGCCTGTTAAGGCTGCTCCCCCATCAGGGGGAGGTGATCAAAGAGCCAGCAAACTGAGTTCATGTCAGAGACAGTTCCCCAACTAGGGAACCCACTTCGAGACTGAGCTGCCATTGGTTACATCTGTGCAAGGGTTCTAAGTTATCTCCATGCATGGTCCTTGTTTGGAGTATCAGTCTCAGAAAAGACCCCTGGGGCTATACATTTGGATCTGTTGCTCTCTTTGTAGATCGCCTGTCCCCTCCAGTTCTTTCTATCTCCCTTTTCTTTCATAAGATTCCCTGCACTCTGCCCAAAGCTTGGCTATGAGTCTCTGCACCTGCTTTGTTAACCTGCTGGGAAGAGTCTTTCAGAGGCTCTCTGTAGTAGGCTACTGCCTTGTTTCCTGTTTTCTCCCTCTTCAGATGTCCATCTTTGAGTGAGGATTGATTATCTTACCCAGGGTCCTCCTTCTTGCTTAGCTTCTTTAGGTGTACAGATTTTAGTATGTTTATCATATATTAAATGTCTAATATCCTCTTATAAGTGAGTATATACTATGTGTGTCTTTCTGCTTCTGGGATACTACACTCAGGATGATCTTTTCTGGATCCCACCATTTGCATGAAAATTTCATGATTTGCTCATTTTTAATTGCTGAGTAGTATTCCATTGTGTAAATGTTTCACAATTTCTGTATCTATTCCTCAGTTGTGGGACACCTGGGTGGTTTCCAAATTTCGGCTATTACAATAAAGAACCTACAAACATGGTTGAGCAAATGTCCGTGTTGTATACTTGAACATATTTTGGATATATGCCTAGGAGTGGTATAGCTGGATCTTGAGGAAGCGCTATTCCTAATTGTCTGAGAAAGCGCCAGACTGATTTCCTACAGATTGGGAAAGGACCTTCACCAACCCTATATTTGAAAGAAGGCTAATATCAAGAAGATATAAAGAACTGAAGTAGTTAAACAGCAAAACATCAGGTAAACCAATTAAAAAATGAGGTACAGAGCTAAACAGAGAATTCTCAATAGTGGAATATCAAATGACAGAGAAAACTTGAATGTTGAAACATCCTTAGTCATCAGGGAAATTCAAATCAAAACAACCTTGAGATTTCACCTTACAACCATCAGAATGGCTAAGATCAAAAACTCAAATGAGAACACATGCTGGGGAAGATGTGGAGAAAGGGAAACCCTCCTCCATTGCTTGTGGGAATGTAAACTTGTACAACCACTTTGAAGAGTATTTTTCTATACTCTCAAGTCATTCCATTTTGCTGTTTGGTAATCCTACACCATTGTGACCTTTGTAGCTTTTTTTTTTTTTTAGTTTAACTTTTCCTAGTTGGTTCACTTTCAGTATTTCATGTGCTATTATGGTTATTATGTCACTTCATCATATAATTTTAAAATACATATACTGCCACATACAATATGACTTTCTGAGATTTTTAATAGAGATCACATTGAATCTGTACCATCTGTTTTAGAAGATCTAAAGTCTTAATGATAGTGAGCTTTTCTGTATGTGCAAGTAGATCGCTTCTCCAATTATTTAGAAGTTTCATTCCAAAGCAAAATTGCACCTATTGTTTCACATACAGATATTGTTCATGTTTTATGTTAGATTTATACTTACATATTTAATATTGCGTTGTAATGAAAATGGAGTAGTTTTTTTTTTTTTTTTTTAAATTCCAGAATCCAAGTCTTCACTGTGAATATATTATATTCACTTGGTACTTTCAGGTGATTTTATGCTTGATAATTATTCTACAAAAGTAAATTTATTCTTTTCAAATTGTGTGTCTTTTGTTTTTCTTTTGTATGAACTAGCACATTTGGCAATATGTAAAAATAATGTTGAGGGGAGAGTATTCAGTTTCTCATAAATTAGATGTGGGCTTTTGATACATCTTCATCTGGATGCAGAAGTTGCTCCTTATTCTTAGTTTGCTGAGAGTTTGTTTTTTATTATGAATGCTTGTTGGATTATGTCAAACACTCCTATGTATTACTCCATATGATCACATGATTACTATTCTTAAAACACTGATGTGATGGATTTATATTACTTTATTTTTGTGGTTTGATATAAACTTGCTTACCTCAAATATTGTGGTCATTGTATATATTTGTACTTTATAACAATGTTGAATTTGATTTGATCATATTTTAGTCGATATTTTCACATATGTTCCTGAGAGATTGTTATCTGGATTTCTTTCCACGTGAGTTATTTTATATTGATATTCAGGCATATACACACCTTGCATGCTTTAAAATCACTCTTTATTTAAAATTAAAATATGATTACTTCTTTCTTTCCTTTTTCTCCTTTCATCATTTCCCTCTTCATTCCTGTCAACACTTCTCATGTTTCCCCCCTCACTCTTGTCAAAAACTGAGGCCCTCTTTATTATTATTACCATCAGCAGCATTATTTTGTTATGTATATATGTGTAGTTTATATATATGTATTGTCACACACACATATATGTATATGTCCTACTGAGTTTATTTAGTGTGACTTGTGGCTTCAGGGCTTTCCACTTTGTACTAAATAAACATTTTGGAGATGGGTCATTCTTGGGAGAGGCTGATTTCTCTCTCTCCCTCAGCAGTCATTAGTTCACTGTATACCTCAAACTTTTGAATATAGAGGAGAGAAATCAAAGAGTTAAATACACACTCGTGTTTTATATTACGAGACTCCACATAGAAAACTATTGCTGTGGTCTTGGGGACCGTATTCATCTCAGACCACCAGCAGAAGTGAGGTCTGTTCTGTGACCTTGGCACAACAATCCTGGGCACCAGCTTAGCCTATGGTCTCAGAGACAGTGGCTATTAGAGACTGCCAAGATAGGTGAGGTGTGCCTCAACCCACTGCCTGCTGGTACCCAGGAGCCTGTTCAGCCTGTGGTCTCAGGGATGGAGGCCATCAGGCTCCCAGTATTGGTGAGGCCCATTCCATGACCTCCACGTATCAATCTCTAGGGTGCCAGCTCAGCCTATGGTATCAGGGACAGTGGCTACTGGAGACTGGCAGCAGAGTTGAGGTCAGTCCCAGCCTTCTATGTGCTAGTTTTCTGGTTACCAGCTCAGCCTGTGGTCTTGAGGACAACAAGCACTGGAGACCAGCTACAGAGGAGAGGCTTGTTCCATGGCTTCAGTGTGCCAATTCCAGGGTGACAGTACAACCCATGGTCTTAAGATCAGCGGTCATTGGAGACCATTAGCAGAGGTGAAATCTGTTCTGTGACTGCCACACGCCAACTCCTAGGCAGCCAGCTCTGCCTGTGGTTCCAGAGACAGCAACCATTGGACACTGCCAGTGGAGATGAAACAGACATCAGTGACTACCAAAGGTGACAGCTACCAGAGATCAACAAGCCTGCCAACACCAGGGGCAAACAGATGGTTAGAGGACAACTTTTGAACACACTCAACAAAACCCACTGCAATATAACACCACCAGAAACTAACTATCCTGCTACAACAAACCCTGTATATACTTAAATACCTGAAGCTCTGGAAAACAAACTTAAATCTAATCTCATGAAGTTGATACAGGTTTTAAATAGGAAATGAATAAATCCTTCAAAGATATACAGCAATATACAAACAAATAGATGAGGAAAAGAATAAATCCATTAAAGAAATACAGAAAATAAAAGCAAACAGGAGAAGGAAATGAATAAAACTGTTCAAGATTTGAAAAAGGAAATAGAAGCAATAGAGAAAAATACAGTCTCAGGAAATCCTGGAGATGGAAAACCTAGGGAAGAAAACAGGAAGTAAGGTGCAAACACCAATAGAATACAAGAGCTGGAAGAGAGAATCTGAAGTATAGAAGATACAATAGAATAAATTGATAGATCAGTCAGAGAAAATACTAAATTTAAAACGTTTCTAACACATTACATCCAGGAAATTTGAGACGTCATAAAAAGACCAAACCTAAGAATAATGGGAATAGTAGAAGATTCCCAGATTTAAGGCTCAGAAAATATCTTCAGCAAATTCACAGAAGGAAATTTTCCTAACCCAAAGAAAGAGATGCCTATAAACATACAAAACACCTACAGAACACCAAACAGATTGGACCAAGAAATAAATCTTCCCACAACATAATAATAAAAATACAAATGTATACAGCAAAGAAAAATATTAAAAGTTACAAGGGATAAGGGCCAAGTATCATATAAATACAAACCTATTATAATTACACTAGACTTATTAACAGACATTTTAAAAGCCAGAAAGGCCTGGGCAGACATCCTAGAGCTCCTAGGAGAACACAGATGCCAACCCAGAATACTATACCTAGAAAAATTTTAACCTGAATAGATGGAGAAAACAAGATATTCCACCACAAAACCCAATTTAAACAATATCTTTTCACTAATCCAGGATAACCGAGGATACTAGAAAGAAAACTCCATCACAGGAAGGGTAGAATTCAATGAAAATGAAGGCACAACATATTCAAATTTATGGGACAATATGAAAGCAGTGTTAAGAGGAAAGTTCATAGTACTAAGTGCCTTAATAAAGAAATTGGGGAAATCACATATTAGTAACTTAATAACTCACCTGAAAGCTCTAGAACAAAAAAGAAGACACACCAAAGAGGAGAGAGGAGTAGACAGCAAGAAATAATAAAACTCAGGCTGAAATCAATAACTTAAGAAACAAAGAGAACAATACAAAGAATAAAATACCACAATTTCTGTCTCCATTCCTTCGTTGAGGGACATCTAGGTTGTTTTCAGGTTCTGGTTATTATGAAGAAAGTTGCTATGAACATAGTTGAACAAATGTCCTTGTTTTGTACTTAAGCATATTTGGGATATATGCCTAGGAGTGATAATAGCTGGATCTTGAGGAAGCACTATTCTCAATTGTCTGAGAAAGTGCCAAATTGATTTCCAAAGTGGTAGTATAAGTTGACATTCCCACCAGCAATGGAGGAGGGTTCCCTTTCTCTACATCTTTAGCATTTTTTGTCACTTAAGTCTTTGGAATACTATTCAGCAATTAAAAACCAGGAAATTATGAAATTTGCCAGCAAATGTTGGGATCTAGAAAAGATCATCCTGAGTGAGGTATCACCTAAAGAAGCTAAGGATGCGGGAGGTCCCTGGGTTAGATGATCAATCCTCACTCAGAAAGACCAATAGGATGGACATTGGAAGAAAAAGAAAACATGAAACAGGACAGGAACCTACCACAGAGGGCCTCTGAAAGACTCTACCCAGCAAGATATCAAAGCAGATGCTGAGACTCTTAACCAAACTTTGGGCAGAGTGCAGGGAATCCTATGAAAGAAGGGGGAGATAATGGGACCTGGAGAAGACAGGAACTCTACAAGGAGAGCAACAGAACCAAAATATATGGTCACAGGGGTCTTTTCTGAGACTGATACTCCAACCAAGGACCATTCATGGATATAACATAGAACCCCTCTCAGATGTAGCTCATGGCAGTTCAGTATCCAAGTGGGTACCTTAGTAAGGGGAATAGGGACTATCTCTGATGTGAACTCAGTAGCTGGCTCTTTGATGATACCCCTCACCCTGAGGAGGGAGCAGCCTTATCAGGCCCACAGAGGAGGACAATGCAGCCAGTCCTGATAAGCTAGGGTCAGATGGAAGGGGAGGAGGACCTCTCCTATCAGTAGAATTGGAGAGAGGAATGGGAGGAGATGAGGGAGGAAGGGTGGGGTTGGGAGGGAATGAGGTATGGGGCTACAGCTGGGATACAAAGTGAATAAACTGTAATTAATAAAAAAAATTAATTAAAAATAAAAAAACACCAAACCAAAATCAACAAACAAACAACAACAACAATAAAAACAAGAGCTGGTTCTTTGAGAAACTCAAGAAGACAGACAAACCCTTAGCCAAACTAATTAAAAGGCAGAGAGAGAGAGAGAGTATCCAAATTAACAAAGTTAGAAATTAAAAGCGGGGAGGCTAACAACAGACATAGTGGAAATCTCAAGAATCATTAGTCTTACTTAAAAAGCCTGTATGCTACAAATTTAAAAAAATCAAAATGAAATGGATGATTTTTCTTGATCCATACCATTTACCAGTGTCAAAAAAATTAGGTAACCAATGTAAATACACTTATAAACTCTAAGAAAATTTAAATAGTCATTAGCTCTCCCTCCAAACCCCCAAACAAAAAGCTCAGACATGGTTTCAGTGAAGAATTCTACTAGACTTTCAAAGAAGAGCTAAAATAAATACTCATAAATCTATTTCACAAAATAGGAACAGAAGGATCATTGCGAAACTCATTCCATAAGGCCACAGTAACCCTACTACCTCAATAATACAATGACCCAACAAAAAGAGAATTTCAGACCAATTTCCCTTATGAACAATTGATGAAAAAATACTCAGTATAATATTCACAAATCAAATCCAGGAACAATTAAAAATATCAGCCACCACTATCAAATAGGCTTTCTCCCAGGGATGGAGGAATGGTTCAAAATATGAAAATCCATCACTGTAATCCAACATATAAACAAACTGAAAGACAAAAAACACATGATCATCTCATTAGACATTGAAAAAGCTTTTGACAAAACCTAACATCCTTCATGTTTCAACTCTTGGAGAGACTAGGAATAAAAGGCATTGGCTTGGGAAGAAATTAGGGCAACAACACCCTTCACAATAGCCACAATTATATAAGATCTCTTGGTGTAAATCTAACAAAGCAAGTAAAAGACCTGTAAAAAAATAAATAAAAAAATAAAAATTTCAAGTCTTTGAAAAATGAATATATGTGTGTAAATACACATCTGTAACTCTAGGTCCATGGATATGATGACCTCTTTTGGCCTTCGGGCACACTGCATGCACATGATGCCTAGCCATACATGAAGTCAAGACATGCATACTCATAAAATGAAAATAAATCATTACGTGGTGCATATTTAAATAAAGGCAATATATATCAAGCCAATAGCCAACATCAAATTAAATAGAGAAGTTAAAGCAATTCTACTAAAATGAGGAAAAGACAAAGCTTTCACTATTTCCATATAGTATTTGAAGTCCTAGCTATAGTAATAAGACAACTAAAGGAGATCAAGTGTGTTACCTTGTTGTACAAGCAATTCACTGGCCTGCCCTCATGAGCCTTTAGGGTTCTGACAATGTCCTATGTCACCACCTGTACCCTGTCATAACCTGGGCCAGGTGCTCCAGATATAATAAGTCCGCCACTTCCATCCACTCTCTTTGCCTAGGTTTTCCTTTCCTTCCCTGCTCTCTCTGACTTTTTCTCTTGCCCACCCTTTACGATCCCCATCTATCTTTTCACATATCCTCTCTCTCTCTCTCTCTCTCTCTCTCTCTCTCTCTACCTCTGTACAATAAATATCTTCTTACCAGATCTGCTGAGTGCATGTGGCATTTTTTAAATATAATATTATAAATGGGAAACCAATTAGAAATAAAGAAGTGAAAGTATTCCTATTTGCAGATGATATGATAGTATACATAAGTGACCTTCAAAATTCTATCTGGGAACTCCTAAAGCTGATAAACACCTTCAGCAAATTGGCTGGGTACAAAAATAACTAAAAAAAAAATCAGTAGCCCTTTTATATACAAAAGATAAACTGTCTGAGAGAGAAATTAGAGTAACAATAGCCTTCACAAGAGCCACAAGTAATATAAAATACCTTTGTGTAACTCTAAGCAAGTGAAAGACTTGTATGACAACAACTTCAAGTGTTTGAAGAAAGAAACTGAAGGAAAGATAAGATGGAAAGATCTCCCATGCTCATGGATCAGCATGGTTAGCACAGTAAAAATAGCCCTCTTACTAAAAGCAATCTACAGATTCAGTGCAATTCAATCAAAATCTCAACACAATTCATAACAGACCTTGCAAGAGAAATTTTCCACTTCATATGGAAAAATAAAAGACCCGAGATTGCTAAAACAATTCTGTACAATAAAAGAACTTCTGGAGTTATCACCATCCTTGACTTTAAGTTGTACTACAGAGCAGCAGTAATACAAACTCCATGATATTGGTATAAAAGCAGACAGGTCGGAATTCAATTGAAGACCCAGAAATAAACCCACACTTGATTTTTGACAGAAAAAGAAAAAAGCCATAATCATATGATGGAAAAAAGAAAGCACCTTCAACAAATGGTGCTGGTCTAACTGGATGCCTACATGTAGAATAATGTAAATAGATCCATATTTATCACTCTGCACAAAACTCAAGTCCAAGTGGATCAAAGACCTCAATATAACACCAGATATACTAAATTTGTTGGAAGAAAAATTGAGAAAGAGCTTTGAACTCTTTGGTACAGGAGACAACTTCTTGAACAGACCACCAACAAAATAGGCTCTAAGATCAACAATTAAGACATGGGACCTCACGAAACTGAAAAGCTTCTGTAGAGCAAAGGACACTGTCAATAGAACAAAAGGGCATATATCAAAGGACTCTGCATCCTACTGTAGAATTCCTGCTCATCCATATTAATTTATTTTGTGTTCATAGTATCCAGGAAGTAGAAATATCATAGATTTCTATTCATTCATGAATGGATACTAAAAATGTGGTACACTTACAAAATGGAATATTATTCTACCATTAAGAAAATAAGAATTTTATTTCCTGGATAACTAAGGACATTGATCATTTATTTTTAATTTTTTTACAAGTTATTCAGTTTGTAACCTGCTTGTAGCCCGCTTCCTCCTCTCCTCCCAGTCTCACTCTCCCTCCCTCTTTCCCCCTATCTCTCTTCCCTAGTCCACTAATAGGGGAAGTCCTCCTCTCCTACTCTCTGACTTTAGCCTATCAGGTTTCATCAGTACTGCCTGGATCCTCTTCCTCTGTGTCATAGCAAGACCACCCCACCAGGGGAAGTTATCAAAGAACAGGCAACTGTTGTGCATTTCTTTAAGTACTTCTTGGTCATTTGAGATTCCTCTGTTGAGAATTCTTTGTTTAGTTCTGTGCTTTATTTTTAATTGGTTTATTATGCTTTTTAGTGTTTGATTTCTGTAGTTCATTATATAATTTGGGTACTAGCCCTTTGTCAGATGTAGGATTGATGAAGATCTTTTCCCAATCTGTAGAACTTTCATCTCATTGAGATTCCACCTCACAATGGTCAGAATGGCTATTATCAAAATCTCAAGTGACAGCACATGCTGGTGAGGAAGTGGATAGAGAAAGGGGAATATTCCTCCATTGCTGGTGGGAGTACAAACATGTATAACCACTTTGGAAATCAATCTGGTGCTTTCTCAGAATAGTACTTCCTCAAGACCCAGCTTTTTACTCCATCATACAAGAAGGACACTTGCTCAACTATATTCATGGAAGCATTATTCGTATTTGCCAGAATCTAGATGTCCCTCAACTGAAGAATGGATAACAAAATGGTGGCACATTTGCACAATGGAATACTACTCAACTATTAAAAACAAGCAGATCATGAAATGTGCCAGCAAATGGGTGGAACTAGAAAAGATCATCTTGAGTGAGGTAACCCAGACCCAGAAAAACACACATGATGTGTACTTGGATTTTAGCCATATAGTACAGGATAACTATATTACAAAGCACAGACCCAAAAAAGATAAGTAACAAGGAGGATCCAAGGGAGGATGAATAAATCTCACTTAGAAGGAGAAATAGAATAGATAATGGCAATGGTTGAAGAGAGGGAAAATGGTAAGAGAAGGGATATAGATATATATGAGGGTGGAGATCAGATCTGGGGAGACTGGAGTCAAGAGTACAGAAAGCCTGTACAGAAAAGAGAAACTGAATGTTGGGGCATCTCTGTGACAAGCAGTAGACCTAAGTTAGGGTAGTGTCCTGGGAGGCTATGAGGGGGAATCCAGCAGAGATTCCTAGTAACAGAAGCCATAGAGACTGAAGAAGACACACTCTAACTAGATTAGTCTTCTGGCAGAGAAAGGGGAACATCAAACCACTCAGAAAAAACATTGTCTGAAAATTTACCCTGCCTACAAGATCTGCAGGAATAAAGACAGCGCAGACAGAACAGAGACTGAGGGAATATCCAGCTAATGCCTGAACCAACCAGAAACCCACCATATGGGAAATTGCCAACCTCTGACACTATGAACGATACTCTGCTAAGCTAGCAAACAGGAACCTATTAGAGTTGTTCTCTGAGAGGCTTTACCCAGCAAGGCCTCAAAACAGATGCTGAGACTCACAGACATACATTGAGCAATGCCTAGGGAACCTCATGGACAAATAGAAGGGAAGAGAAAAGAACCTGGAGATGATAGGAGCTCCACAAAAAGACCAACAAAGCCAACTAACCATGGTCCACAGGTGCTTGCTGAGATGGAAGCATCAACCAAGGACCATGCACAAATTGGACCTAGGACCCCTACATAGAAGTAGCAGATGGGCAGCTTAGGTCTCATGTGGGTCTTCTAGTAAGAACAATCAGGCTGACTCTGATATGGATCTGTTACCTGCTTTTCAGTCACTCTCCCCTGGTGGGACTGCTTTGCCAGGCCACAAGGGAAAAGAGTGTGCTCAGTCCTGAAGCCACTTGATATGCTGGGGTGGGTGGGTAGGAGTTCCCCTTCTCTGAGGAGTAGGGAAGGAAACACAGCAGGAACAAAGAGGGAAGGTGAGATTGGGAGGAAAGGAGAGAAGGGGTTATGTTCAGGATATAAAGTGAATAAATAAATAAAAGTTAAAATTAAAAAAAATGAAATGTTCAACTTTCTTAGTCATCAGGGAGAAGCAAATCAAAACGATTGAGAAATTTTACTTTACACCTGTCAGAATGGCTATGATCAAAAATTCAAGTGACAAGCACATGCTTGCAAGGATGTGGAGCAAGGGGATACACCCCTCCACTGCTGCTGGAAGTAAAACTTGTACAACCACTGTAACAATCAGTCTGGAAGTTTCTCAGAAAATTGGTAATAGATCTACTTCAAGACCCAGCTATACCATCCCTGAGCATATCCCTGAAAGATGCTACACCATACCACAAGGACACTTGGTTCAACTATGTTCATAGCAGCTTTACATAATAGTCAGAATCTGGAAACAGCATTGTGGTTTCTCAACTGAAGAATGGATAAAGAAAATGTGGTACAATTACACATTGGAATACTATTCATCAATTAAAAAAAAAGACATCATTCAATTTGCAGGCAAATGGGTGGAACTAGAAAAGATCATCCTGAGTGAGGTAAGCCAGATCCTGAAAGGCAAACATGGTATGTATTCACTTATAAGTAGATATTAGCGATAAATTATAGGATAACAATGATACCCTTCACAGACCAAAAGAAGCTAAGTAAAAAGGAGAGTTCAAGTGGGCATGCTTGAATCTCACTAAGTAGGGAAAATAGAATAGAGATGGAGAGTGGTACTGAGATGGACAGGGTACTGAGTGGGGGAGGGAGGTGGAGGGAAAAGCGGAGATATAGTAGGAGGGATGATGTAGGGAGAGAGTACTGGGGGAGAGAACTGTAGTTGTTGTGGCCACATCTTGAGGACAAGCTAGAAACTTAAGACAATGAAACTCCCAGGACAATGGAAACTCCCAAGAATCTATAAGGGTGACTATTGCTAAGACTCATAGCAACAGGGGAATATAAGACCTGTAATGGCCATCTCTAGTAACCAGAAAACACTTCCAAAGGAGGGATTGGGATACCAACCTAGCCCTCAAACATTTGACTTACAATTTGTCCTGCCTTTAGGAGGTATAGGAGTAAAGATCTAACAGATGTTGAAAGAAAGACTAATGAAAGACTCGCCCTGCTGGAGACTCATGCCATGTAAGATAGCTTACCTCTGACACAATTAATGATATTCTGTTATACTTTCATGCAGGTGCCTAGAATAACTGCCATCTGAGAGGCTTCACCCAGTAACTGATGGAAACAGATACAGAGACTCACAGCCAAACATTAGGCAGAGCTTGGGGAATCCTGTAGAAGGGGGTATAAATGATTGAAGGAAATGAAAGGTCAAGAACACCACAAGAAAACCTACATAATCAATAACTTGGGACCATAGGGACTCACAGAGAACATGCATGACTGACCTAGGCTCTCTCCATATATGTGACAGTTGTGCAGCTTGGTTTTCAAGTGGGACTTTGAACAATAGGAGCAGGGCTGTCTCTGACTCTTTTGTCTGCCTTTGGATCCCTGTCTTCTAAGTGAGCTGCTTTGTCCACCCACAATAGGAGATGTGGCTAGTCTTACTGCAACTTGATATGCCAAGGCTGGTTGATACCCATGGGAGGCATCCCCTTTTCTTAGGAGAAAGGGAGGACTAGAGTCTGGGGGGATAGGGAGGTGAGGCTTAGGGTTAGAGGTACTTGGAGGTGAGGAGGGAGGAGAAGCTGCAATAGGGATGTAAGTAAATAAACTAATCAATTAAACATGATTCTTTAAAATAAGAACTAAAAATCTCAGTCTCATTAAAAATTTAGAAATGATACATAAAGTATCATACATTAAAAAATTGATACTTGCTCTTCATCAAAAAAGCTTGTTTTGTGAAAAATCCTGTTTAAAAACATTAAAAAAGGTATATCAAAGAAACAAAGGGCTGGCATGTATATGAACAGCTCTCCAAATGCAGTAGTTTTTAGTTACAGGAAAACCAATTTAAACACATGAGAAGACCAGAACTTATTCTTTACTGAAGAAGGCATGGAATAATCATGGAAATCAGAATCACATATCTCTAGTAAAATATGAATCAACACTAGAACTGACTAAAAGTACACACTAGTTATAATTAATAAAATGAAGCAAAGCATACATGTGCTTAGTGATGTAGCACAACTGGAGCTCTCACTCATTCTGGTGAAAAGTTAAGTTTTATACCATTGTGCTAGGAACTTTTGCAGTTTCTTTCAAATATATATGTTCCATAAAAGCAGATAAATTATCTTCTCAGTTTATCCTGGAACACTAAAAGACATATTGCAGTATTTCTTTTAGCTATTAGAACAAATTACTACAAAGAGAATATTTTGACATAACAGAGAGTTCTTGAGAAAAGTAAGAAATCTGTTTCCCAGGATAGGAATGAAGTTAGCAGGGCTGATTTCCCTCATAGTTCTAGGGAGGAGCTTCTGGTGACTGTTGATATTCTGAGGCTTGTTGCTGCACCATTCCTACATCTTCCCTCAAGGTTGTTTTGCCTTATCCTCTCTGGAGCACATTTTTGTTAGTTTTATTTTGTTTTTGCTCCCTTCCATTAAGAACACTTGTGATTATGCTTATGATTTAGTATATTAACCAAAATAATCTTTCTGTCTGAAGATCATCAACTTAATTGCATCAGCTAAGTATATCTTGCTATGTAGGGTATATATCTGCATATATTTCAGTGATTAGGGCCTGAGTTTTGGGGAGACTATTATTCAGCATTGCATTTATGTTTAGATAATTTCTTTTTAGAATTTTTAATTTTATTTATATTTATTTATTACAATTTATTCACTTTGTATCCCTGCTGCAGCCCCCTCCTTCGTGTCCTCCCAGCCCCACTCACACTCCCTTATTTTCCCCTTATGCCCTTTCCCTAGTCCCTTGATAAGGGAGGACCTCCTCCCCTTCTATCTGACCCTAACTTATCAGGTCTCATCAAAGCTGGCTACATCATCTTCATCTGTAGCCTGACAAGGCTGCACCCCACAAGGGGAGGTGATCAAAGAATAGGCCACTGAGTTCATTTCAGACACAGTTCCTGTACCCCTTACTAGGGAATCCACTTGAAAACTGAGCAGCCACTAGGCTTCCTTTGAACAAAGGGTCTAGGTCCTCTCCATGCATGGTCCTTACAAACACTTTGGAAATCAATCTGGCTCTTCCTCAGAAAATTAGGAATAGTGTTGCCTCAAGATCCAGTTAAACCACTTCTAGGCATATACCCAAAAGATACCCTTCCATTCAATAAGGAATTTGCTTAACTATGTTCATAGCAGCTCTATTCGTAATTGTATTAATCTGTAAACAACCTAGATGTCTCTCAGTGGAGGAATGGATACAGAATGTGTAGTACATTTAAACAATAGAATACTACTCTATTAAAAAACAAGAAAATCATGATATTTGCGGGCAAATGGATGGAACTAGAAAGATCATCCTGAGTAAGGTAACCCAGAAGCAGAAAGATACATATGGTATACACTCACTTATAAGTGGATATTAGCTATAAAATATACGATAAACATACTAAAATTTATAGCCCTAAAGAAGCTAAACAACAAGGAAGACCCTAGGGAAGATGTTTAATCCTCATTCAGAAGGGCAAACAGCATAGACATCAGAAGTAGGAGAAGACAAGGAACAGGACAGGGGCCTTTCATGGAGGACCTCTGAAAGACTCTACTCATTAGGGTATCAAAGGAAACTCACAGTCAAACTTTGAGCAGAGTGCTGGAATCCTTATGGAAGAAGAGGGAGATAGAAGGACCTGGAGGGTACAGGAAGTCCGCAAGGAGAACAACAGAGCCAAAAAACCTGGACCCAGTGGGGCCTGCAGAGATCGATAAATTCTAAATTCTTACATAAGATTGTCATGAGAGTTTTATCTACAACATTTAAAAGTGGAAACAATTAGATATCTGTCATCTGTGTTTGAATAAATGCCATACCATGAATTATAACTGAGCAATTGACTACAGTGGATTTCCAGTGCTAGATGGTGAACAGTGTGGCTCTGACAGAGAGTTTAAAGGTGACAAAGCTATTTTCTATCATGCTTATCTTAGTTGTTACATAAATTCATATATGTGTTAAAATTCATACTACACTTACAATAACTAAATTCTGCCTTACGTGAACTGGAAAAAATGTGAGCAGAAAGATTGTGTTGGCAGAGATGTGTGCAAAGGTGTGGGGCTAATGAAATAACACATCTTTGTGACTCTAAGCGATGCTTGTAGTTTAAATGAGAGCAACTTCGAGCATAGGGATCTGAATGGCAGAAGAAGAAAATTGCTGAGACTTCAATGTCCTTTTTTATCTTTGATTTTTTTTAAAGCTATTACACTAACAAGGCCTATCTATCCATTTCTTTGGTTACTTTTTACTTCCACATATAATGAGATTCAGCTGAATTGAGCTATAAATAAGTGTTTCATTTCCTGTATAATGTTTTTCATATAAACAATTTGTGATTTAAGGCCATAACCCTTTTCTAAGTCCATCATATATTACCTGTTGTATTTCAAAGTCTGTTTTATTTGTTGACTTCCTTTTATTATGGGTATGCTATTAACCTTATACATATCACAAAGGTTAACACTATTTCTTCTTGTCACGGTCTTCTTTGAATAACTTTAATATTTTCAAATATCATCTTGAATATAATAAAGCATTTTTTTCATTCTTATTGCACTGTAGTTTTTAGTGGATGATTATTCTCAACATCTATAATTTGGGAAAAAACTCTTACCAGTAGTGTTTTCTATTTTGAAATACCAGAGAATATTAAAAATATTTGTAGTGTTGTAAGAAGTTTGTATCACATCTCTTTTGTTAGACATTATTTGACATTTTATCAAATAATTATCATACTGCAATATTCAATATCTTGACTATCATATACAATGTAAACACTAAAATGTCTAATGAAATATTTACACATACGGAGTTAAACCGTAACAAAAAGGACAATAGGCAATGGCAGGAAACAGAGTTTGCATTTGGAAGATTAAAATTCAGTGTGTGGATCTGTATTTTAATATGTGGCTAATCTCCTTCATCATATCAAAATTCTTTTTCTCTTGTTTTTAATAATTCATTGTCTGAGGAAGTGATTGGCCTGCTCTTTGATCACCTCCCCCTGAGGGGGGAGCAGTCTTACCAGGCCACAGAAGAAGCCAGTGCAGCCACTCCTGATGAGACCTGGTAGACTAAGATCAGAAGGAAGGAGAGGAAGACCTTCACTATCAGTGGACTTGGGGAGGGACATTCGTGGTGAAGGAGGAGTAAGGGAGGGATTGAGAGGGGAGGTGGGAGGGAACTACAGGAGGGATACAAAGTAAATAAAGTGTAATTAATAAAAAAAATTAAAATAAAATTTAAAAAAAGTTACTGTTATGGGAGAAAAAAATAAAATTAAATTAAATTAAAAAAATAATTCATTGTTTAACAATAACACAATACTAACATGATAATTATATTTAACAACATATTTGAAACTGTATGGAGTCTTCTACACAAGCCAGTATAGTCTGTTTTACCCCAAATGAACCCCAAGATAATGACTGGAACCTTTACTACACTTCCAGTTCAAATATTTGTTCATAGTGCTTAAATGCTTTACATAATTTGGGGAAGAATAAGGGTTTGGAGTCAGATTCATTCTCAGGCATGATTATGACCAGTGGTGATTATATATTGCTGTACAGTGATTTACCCTTCCTGATAGTTATTTTTATCTTTTTGATATTTCAAAGGGTTATTGTGAGGTTAAAATACATTTAATAAATGGTGTTGAGTAAATTGTGGAACATATCTTTACAAAAGCACACCATTTTCTCAGTCTATTACAAAGATTATAGGAGGCCAAATCCATGAAGCATGAGGTCTATGATTTTAAAATAGACTGTGACATGACAAATTGACAAATTTATCTATATATGTTAGGGCGCATACACAGTTATAGTTTTGTCTATGGCAAACCTGAAGAAGTAAAAGTCATACCTAGGACATTCCCTCTTTCTTTGTTTTATACGAATCACTACACTTGGACAGAATGGACATTCAGGGACAACAATACATGTCCCAGAAACATCTTTCTTACACTTACAGCTACTGTGAGAGGTACAGTTAAGGAGAGAAGTAACTTATAAGGACACATTTGCTGTTTTTCCCTGTCTTCACTCAAATCAGGCGTTTCATTGTACCTTGGTCATCCAGAATATTGAAAGGTCATTTGTTTCTTGTAAATCTCTCTCTTTTTTTTTTTTTTTTTTTTTTACTTTGTCATTTTGAGTTGAACACTAGCACCATTTGATACTATTTTTTTATGTATTTCCTTCCATCTATGTTTATGCTTTTTAACTAGTTCTAAATACTTTTTTGGTGTGAAAAAGTACAACGTCCAATTATTAAGTGTTGGAAAACCCTGCTATTAAGGTCACAATCTGGCTAGCTCTCCTAGCTTGGCACAAAATGGAGATATCCCTTTCTCAGTGGGTCTCCCTCTTCTCTGACGCACCTTATTCGGAGAGTTTCTCTAGGCATAGATGTTTATGACCCTGAACAAGAGCTATGTGAAGCAATACTCCTTTGCTTGATAATTAGGTACTATGTGCTGGCCAACCAGCATTTCCTGCTGTATAATAGTAAGGTACTGTGTTATAACCAATCAGTTTTTCCCACTTATAAACCTAATAATCTTTATATACCTCACCCCTGAAACAGTAAAATGAGCCGTTTCTCTAAAGCTGATCCCTGAAGTCCTATCTGTTGTACTCATGGGCTATCTGAACCCCATTCATCCCTTCTGCTCCTTTTGTCATTGTTGGCCAGTGGCTACCAACCCCTGGAGGATGGGAGGATCACAATTTAGGTTGCATTGTGTTTGTTAGGCAGAACTTTGAGCAGACAACACTTAGTTGCAGAAGAGAAAGGTTTTTGAGACAAGAATTCTGTGTATCAGCCCTGGCTGATATCTTGGAACTTGCTCTGAAGACCAGGTTGATCTTGAACTTTAAGATATCTGTCTGCCTCTGCCTCCTGAGTGGTGGGATTAAAACTGTGCACTACCACTGCCTGGCTACACTTTTTAAAAACTGTTTTATTTATTTTTAGTTCATTTGCATTGGTGTTTTGCCTATGTGAATGTCTGTATGAAGGTATCAGATCCCCTGGACCTGGAGTTAGAGACAGTTGTGAGCTGCCATGTTGGTTCTGGAAATTGAACCTGGTTCCTTTGGAAGAGCAGCTAATGCTCTTAACTGTTGAGCTATCTTTCCAGCCCTACAACTTTCACTTTTAATGTGAGAGTTGACATAGTTTTAAATTTGGTTGTTATTTATAGGGAAGTCAAAATGTTTAACGTGCATAGAGATCACACAAAAGGAATCATCTAGATAGTTATAATTTTATGCATTAAAAATAAAACCCAGTAACAAAAACAGAGAATTTCCTCAGTTCTTTTAATTACTTGTGAAGTCTGGATTAGGGACCTCACTGGGTTTTTGTACTTAGAGTGTATTTTGGTAGCTTTCCAGTAAAGATTATGCTACTCCAAAAGCACACACTGTAATAGTTTGTAAGGCAATCAGCAAGCACATCATGAAATGCAGAAGAGGGGAGAAGGCAGATAAAATAGTCCCTGAACAAAGAATCTTCCAAGAATAAAACAATAGTGATTTTGAATTAGTTTGCTAAAAGTGATCATGTAAGGAGAATTAATACCCTCAGAATAGCAAGGTAGTTGTTTGGCCAAGAGTTAAAAGAAAAAAGGTAAGTTTGAAATTGGCAGGAGGTACCAGGTTATACTGCAGTTTGATCCATAGGAATACGGAAAAATACACATTCCATTCTTCATTTTAACTTAAGAATGCATAGTCTTAGATCCCTTGTAAAGCACCGGGATTGAGAGCTAACAGTAAGATGATTGCCTCTTGATACACTCACAGTATAACTTTGCAAAGACATTCAAGCAAATGTAACTTTTCTTTCTTTTTTTTTTTTTGTTCAATAAATATTTAGAGTAATCTCTTCAGTCTAAAAACTGTTCCTACAGTCAAAGAGACTACAAATACTGAAAAAATTTTCTCTTCACATGACATTATACTTGGAGCAGACTTTTGACAAATGACTGTGTGTATGATAGGGAGTAAGTATCTTTTATATTGGTATATATTTATACTCTAATTATATTTGTATGTGTGAAAATGCTATGGAGAAGCATAAAGCAGAGAAAAAGGAGTGGATAGATCAGATGGAAGAGAATGTAGGAGATGTGTCAAAGACATGCCTCATGTACTTAAGGTAGGAAGGAATAAGGCATGTAAAAACACGTGTAAGGTAGGATATTACAACCAGAGTGAATAACAAATTTGGTGTCAAAAAACATGAGAATTTTGTCTGTTGTAGCTATGCAATACCTACCTTAAAAGGAGTAGGAGCTAGGATTAAATGAGGAAGAAAACTGATAGAAGGAATGAATAATGAATAGGAAGAGATTACTGTGAGTAATCTGTGTGTCATTTCTAGAGCATCTCCAAAGACTACCATTGGCAAGAGATTTCATAATAAAGAGGGTAAACATCGAAAGAGAGGAAAAACTGATATTATTTTTGGTATAACACATAACAAATTAACAATATCGACAGAATTAGAACTCTCAAGAGTAAACCAGCAGTATCCTAAGGGAGATAGGCATGTATATGCTTTGTTTCATATTATATTGAAGGTCTCTGCGGCTTGAGGATAACTTCATTGAAGAGGTAACCTTTCAAGAACACATATGGAACCGTGTAGATATGCTTCTGATATTTTTGCTTACCAACTACTTATTGCTGATTACATTTTTTGTCATTTCTTAAACTGGACAGATTTCAACAATCTTGCAGTTGTTATTAGCTAGCTAATAGTGTGATAGCCTGGGTTTGCATAAAGGAACATTATTTAGTATCACCAATGTTTGGAAATAACAATATTCCAGTATCATTCTTTGTCTGCAGTAGTCTTCGGCATAGTTTTCAGTTTCTGGATGAAGAAGAGAAGGACCCCATCTCTCAAGAATGGCTACAACACTTCACTACCAGGCCTGTGTACTAGGCTGGGGTGTGGAAAGAGCTTTCCACAGAGTATTACAGTTAGTTAGTTCTTTTAGAATGAGGCTGTTTGTATCAGAGACAGTGGAAATTCAGGAATTCCAGAAGCCTTTGATGAGACTGAAGTGTTACAGTCCTTGGTTAAACTGCTGTGATAAGCACAGAAGGGGATGCCTGTAAAATCCCATACCTGGTTGGCTGCAGCTGAAACACAGGCCTGGTGAGTTCCAGGCTCAGCAGGCAGGAGGTCAGGTCTGGTGAGGCTATGGCCTTGTAGGGGCTTTGCTCGTGGTGCTGCTGGGAGTTCAGTGGTGAATTTCCAGGGAGAAAGGGAGCTCTCCCTCCTGTAGACCAAATGATGAGTCTCAGGTGGCCATGATGTAAAGTTGATGATGTCATGCAACACTGGGTACCGAGCACCTTTATTCAAAATTAGAGATTTATAAACCTTAGGCAGTGGGAGGGGTTTCAAGGGTTAATGTGTTTAGTTTGCAGAGTAAGGGGATCCAAGCATGCTTGATTTACGCATAGTGGGACAATGCCTCATTTTACTTGCAATTGCACCTTATCACAAGAAGGAGAACACAGTACTTAATTATCCTATAGGTGGGGGAAAATCTCTGAGGTCACTGCTGAAAACCAAGATCACCTTAGCAGGATGAGGTATTTCCAGGAATTCCCAGGTGCTTGCTGGACTAGTTTTCTTATCAGGAAAGGGTCAGCCTGTAATCATCCCTGAGGGCTATGTGATGTTCCTGCTACTCACAAGCTCTGAAGTTACCAGATCAGGTGGAGAGAGAACCCTGCTAAGAAAAGGGAGTCCATCTTAATAGACCAAGCTCATTTGGATATCTGGATTTGACAGACTTCAACCTTTTAACAACAGAGTCTTACATTTCAGAACCAGTTATCTTTATGCACTTCTCACATTTCTCTTTTGACTTAATGTATTGATGTTCTTGGTCTGGGTCCTCTTTATTTTGTGGCCACCTTGATATCTAGACATATGTGTTAACTTCTTCTGGCTGTGGCCTTGACTTTCTTTTAACCACACATGTAATACATTCCATGATTTATTGTACCTCCAGGGGGTGGTTGATTTAATGATACTCCTGGTCTCTAGTGCCTCTTGGCAGACTCATATTCTTTGCCAGAGGGTTCTAGACAATATATGCTTCATAGATTTATTACAAGTCCTGGATTAGATACTATATGAAGTAAGAAATTTATAAACTTTGAAATGTATTATACTTGTAATGAAATCTTTAGTCCTAAGGCTATACATTCTTAAACAAAAAGATTACAGCAATGGTAATGTCATTTTACAATGCCAAAGAGAGCAAAAGCAAAGGAAAGGGAATAAAGCATCTAGGTAGGAGGCCTATCTCTGTGGAGGGTAAGATGAATTACCAGCAAGAAATAGAATGACCTTTGAAAGAGTTAGGGCAGCTGGGTTGGGTTCTCCCCATCAGTCCTTGTGAAAATGCTACATAGCTCACCTTCCTCTCTGCCCTTCTTTCTCAAATGATTTGTATAACATTCCTCATTTTCTTTATGCCAGATATTTACTTCATAGTTACTTCCTATTCTAGCTATTTCTTTCTGTTCACTCAGAGTCACTGTCTCTTTTTCTTATCTTGCATCATTCACATGTTTCTTTTACTTTGTTATTTTCTTATTTCTCTTGACCATTGAAATGAACACAGTGATTCTTTGAGTGAGGAACTGAAAATCATGATGTATAAATTAAAAAGTGATATGTAACTTAAAAATCAGTAAGTTCTGAGTGGATCTCTGACATCTCAGGTAAATGGTGACTCGTATCTGGGTGTTTTAATGGGTTGAATTCTAAAATGTCATGTAAATGTGTAACAATAATTTTGAGTGAGCATGCATAATAGGACAGAATATGATGACTGACCCTTTGGGATCTGGTTTTTATTTTTTAAAAATATGACATTATCATGTAATTAATAAAAAATTAAAAAAATATGACATTATGGCCTTACCCCTGAGGTCTCTAATCAATACCTAAAAAATACAGATTTGACACATCATCTGCTGAAATAACTTTCTACTGTGCCTGGATATAGTGTATCCTCACTGATGAATTTTGAATAAACTCTATGTGCTTCCAAAATATAGCATTGGCAGATCGCCTAGGATATGATGAAACAAGATTGGAAGAATCCACTAGGGAGAATTCTCATACAAGGTGAGTGATGAACTGAATAAACCTTTCAGGATGCTTCACTAAATGGTCCACTAAATGCTAGATTGGTCAGACACAAACATTGTCCCTCAACTTCCCTGAGGATTAAGAGAAGTCTGTCCCTAAAGCAAACAGTTCTTTAGCTACCACCACAAGAACAATGTCTGGAGAATTAAAAATTGCTCTCATGAAATCAGATTGTGAAATTAAAACAAACCATCTCATTGACTTAAATTCCCTAACATCTGCCTTAATTAATCCATAATTTTGAGGTATGCAAGGTAGCCTGTGTAGTAGTAATTTGTGTAACAATGCCCTCTTTTGGAGTCTAAGAACAGGGTTAAGCTCCATTGGGGAATTTTAAAAACTGATTGCAATAATATTTTATGTGTCCTGAATTCTTTTCCTTGTGGTTAGTAAATTTTATATCATGCCAAAGCAAATTAGACTCATCTGCATAAATATTCTTTTGCATTCCTTATGCTACTGTGGAAACAGAATCTTTATTGCTGTCATAGCCAACTTTTCAGCTGGGGTTCAGACCTCATCATACCTTATCCTCTCAAAAGAGGTGAGGCCAACATGGTATATTCCATCCTCTATCCTATAGATATATCTTCATGCACTTCTCACATTTCTCTTTTGACTTAATTGTTGGTGTTCTTGGTCTGAGTCCTCTCTATTTTGTGGCCATCTTGATATCTAGATAAATGGGATAACTTCTCCTTGCTGTGGCCTTGACTTTCTTTTAACCACACATGTAATATATTCCGTGACTTACTGTACCTCCAGGGGAAACTTGATTTAATGATACTCCCTGGTCTCTAGTGCCTCTTGGTAGGCTCATATTTCTTGTCAGAGCATTCTAGACAATGTATGATATCCTGTATCCTTTAGAGGATGGAACAAATTCAAAATATATGCACAGAGATAAAGATACATGACACACAGACACACATACATGCTTACACACACACATACACACACACACACACACACACACACACACACACACACACGCCAAATATTGATTCATCTGTTAGAGTCACAAATGAAAAATAACAGTATACTGTGTTGTCTTGTAGCTATAGACCCATTTCTCAACTTCTTTTTCACAAAAAGCAATAGAGATAGCTTCCTTTCTCATTCATTGATTTTCATTTACAAAAATCATTCCATAGATCCTAAAACATTTTTAATTTCTCCTGGCTTCTGAGATGCCCCATTTCCTTGTTTATTTTAAATTATTTTTATATTTTATATGTGCGGGTATGTGCTTGTCACAACAGAAATTGGAGGGCAGAGGCCAGTATGCAGGAATTGGTTCTCTCCTGCTGCTCTATGGGTGGTGGGACTTGAACTCAGGCTGTCACCCTTGGAGGCAAGTGCCTTTATCTGCTGAACCATCTATCCAGTCTATATTTGTTACTTATATAAGATTGGATGATACAAAACTATAGATGTTGCATCTGCAACTCAAAAAGACGTACATAGTAAGCATGGAAAGAAAAGTTGAATATATTCAATTGAAAATTTACTCACGTAATCCCCAAAATGTCTTTTCTTGAAGAGATGCTATTAATATTTTAAGCTATTCTTAGTTGTCTATCACATAATTACTTTAAAGATTGTGTACTGTAATTAAAACAAAATAAAAAATTATAATAATTGTAAAAATAATTTCCTTGTTATGACAAGTGGGTATTTATTCAAGGTAAATACTGTAATATAATTGCTATTTTGTATTATCTTACATTTTCTTAAGTTCAAGTGGAAAGAATATATGGAGACCAGGGAGGGAGTGTGGGGTTGGGGAGGGAATGAGGGAGCGGGATACAGCTGGGACACAGAGTTAACAAAATGTAACTAAAAAGAAAAATAAAATTAAAAAATAAAAGAAAAGAGATGAATAATAAAATTCATGAGAAAAAATAAAAACAGAATAAAAGATTCATATTTCCTTAATTTGGAGAAATTTTTATTATACAAAGCTTTTGAATGAAATGTTCTTATATTGGAATTGATGGTCATAAAACATGATTTTATTGCTTCAAAAAAAAAAAACCTACTTACCAAGAATAACCTTCTGTTTTTTGTTATCAGAACTGATTATCATATTGTTCATTTAGGATGACACTCTTATCCAAGAAAGGAGCCTGGCTGTGTGACTAAATTAGGACCACTACAATCAATGCATTCAGTGACCTTTCTTAATTCTTCTACCTTGAACAATTGCCTGAATTTGATTTTGCAAAAACTTAAAATCCAAAGATGAGTTTAAAGTATACTTTAAGATTTAAATGATCTAAAATATCCTTTAAGAAAGCAACAGCATCAGTAGAGATTAGATTCTCTAACCTTATGCTGCTGCAATACGCAATAAGTCAGCTATCTTAAAAACGATTTTGTCAGTGAACACTATGGGACTACATTTAGGATTGTGAAGAAAAGTTGACTTATACTCATATGGGTCACATAATCTTATTTTTGTTTAGAAAGAACTCAACACTTGTAAAATAAATTTATTTGTTCTGAATATACTATCCTTATCCTTTTTACATGGGAGGCAAATTTTGCAGATATTTATATACCTATTTCCCTTTACAAATTCAAATCACATAATAAAATGAACCACCTGTTCCTCCTCCATGATTAAAATTACTATTAAAATGAAAATTTTCTATTAAAATATAGTATAATTCCGTAAGGATGGTACATGTATGCATCACAGTGACACTGCTCCATTTCCACTGGAAGATAAAGGTCAGTGTTCTAGAATTTCTCTTCTTTCTGTCATTACAAGATACACTGTGGTGTTAATTTTATACTTTATGTTCTGTTGAGAGTTACTCATATTTTTTACATGCAACTACATGAACATTAAACCTTAAAGTTTCAATCTTTACTATATATATATGTATATATAAAATTATATCATATCCACCTATTACTTTTCTTCCCTCCTACTCCTCTCATGCTACCCTGCTACTTCCAAATGCTTGACTTCTACTTTTAAAATTGTTTATTATGTATATATATATACATATGCATACATATATAAATATTGAAACATGCTCAGTCTGTACATTACTTATATATGTTTTCAAGACTGAGCATTTGGTATTGGATTACCAATTGGTGTTCTCTTCCCTGACTAACTCTAGGAGACTAACTGACTAGAAGACTAACTCTGCCACTCTCAGTAGTCCTTAGTTGCTATTAGTTCTTTGGGTACAGTTGAGACCATGTGTTCTTACCCTCTTGTCCCTACCACCATCCACATTAGTATGTCTGTTATTGTTGTTGTCCTTGTTCAGGTCATGTTTATGCAGTTACACTGTTGAAGTATCATGAGAAAAGCTTCCTTGTTATTTCTAGGAGACATATTCTCACAGCAGATTTCTGGGTCTTTTCGTTCTTACAATCTTCCTCTACCTCTTTCTCAATGTTTCTTGTACCTTAAGTGCAGGACTTGGACTTAAGGCCCTCTCAATAAGAGAGAAACACTATCTCGGTACTGGTAACCAACTTAGCCAACTTCACCAGGGCTAGTGAAGTCATGGATAGTTAAGGAGAACCTACAACCACCACTTTATTAGAACAGCATAATTTCCTACCTTCATTCTAAACATTTATGTGCAGGAAAAGTAGTGCTCCCAACCCTCACCAAAGAAGTTTCTGTTTACAGGAGACAGACATCATTACAAGAAACAAAAGAAAAACAAAAAAGACAAAAAAACCACTAATGGTCAGAAAGCAAAGCACAACTGATGATGGGGTGATGAGCCCCAATGGATGCATCTAGAGCAGAACTCAGTGTATATGAGGACAAATGTGCACAATGAGATAACCTTTTTGAGCCATGTTTCTGGCTTTTGAATTTGATCTAACATCCTTAAAACAGACCTTTTTCTAATGACTATCAGCAGGATTGGAGTATGGGGCTTGACAGGTCTTGTCATCCCCAGTATTTCAGTCAGCCTTACTATTGAAACAAACAAAACAACAAATAACAGAAAAGAAACAAACAACAACAACAACAACAAAAAAAACAAGTACAACAAGCAACCCAGAACAAGGGTGGAGTGTAAGGAGTAAACATTCTCAGGAAATTATCTACTTTTTTCTGAAAGCAACTCTTGCAAAAGCATTGATTAAGTGAGCCTAGTGTTGCAAGAACAAAAAATGTATTAAAAAAAAGTTTAAAAAGTTTGAATTTAAAGAAAAATAAAAGTTATGTCAGTAAGTATCACACTCAAAACTGTTATGGAAATAATTAAATTTAAATTTTTATATTAATTACAGTTTATTTATTTTTTATCCCAGCTGTAGCCCCTTCTCTAATTCCCTCCCAATCCCACGCTTCCTCATCTCCTCCCATGCCCCTCTCCAAGTCCACTGATAGGGGAGGCCTTCCTCCCTTTCCGTTTGACCCTAGCTTATCAGGTATCATCAGGACTGGTTGCATTGTCTTCCTCTGTGGCCTGGTAAGGCTGCTGCCCTCTTCAGGGGTAGGTGATCAAAGAGCCAGCCACTGAGTTCATGTCAGAGACAGTCCCTGTTCCCCTTACTATGGCACCCACTTGGATACTGAGCTTTCATGGGCTGGAGAGATGACTTAGGTGTTAAAGGCTAGGCTCACAACCATAAAAAAGTCAGTTTTAATTAAGTTTTTTTTTTTCTAACTTATGTGTCCATTTGGACAGAAAAGGATTTTAAATAAAATTTATCTTTCTGAGTCACATGGGGGAAAAACAAGGGTCACATAGGCACCAAAAGTAACAAGTAATTGTAATTAACTATTTTCTTAAAATCTTATGGCTATTTTCTTTTTAATCCTTATTTATTTATTTATTTATTTATTTATTTATTTATTTATTTATTTATTTTTGCTGTGCTTCTAGTAGTCCTCAGACCTACTGCTTATGTTCAAAAATGTCATTAGAATAATACCAGTAAGACTTTTTTCTCTTGAGTTCTCTTTTCTTATTATATTCATGATGCATTTTTTAGTTTTAATTTTAATTTATTCATTTTACATCTCAGTCATAGTCCCCTCCCTTCTCTTCTCCAAGTCTTACACTCCCACCCTGTTTCTTCCATGCCTACTTTTCTACCCCTTAGAGAAGGGTAGCTCCCCGTACCCATCCTCCCCAGCATATCAAGCTATATCAGGAATGAGTGCATCCTCTTTTCCTGTGGCCTGGCAAAATAGCTTCTCCAGCGGAAAGTGATCAAAAACCAGGCAGTAGAGTCTGTGTTAATGTCAGCTCCCATTCCCCTTACTATATGAGGTCTTATAGGAGGATCAGGCTGCCCATTGGTTACATCTGAGCAGTTCATGCATGGTTGGTGCTTCAGTTTACATAGGCCTCCCTGGGTCCTGGTTAGTTGGCTCTGTGGGTCTTCTAGTGGAGCTCCACTCCCTTCTGGGTCCTTATATCTGACTCCCCACTCTTCCACAAGGTTCCCTGCACTCTACCCAATGATTGGTTTTGGGTCTCTCCATCTGTTTCCATCAACTGCTCGGTGGAACCTCTCAGAAAACACCTATGTTAGGCTCCTGTCTGCAAGGATAACAGTATTATGTTACATTCTTAAACTGACAGTGTAATATCAGAACCAAATCTAGGGCTGAGTTCTATTTTGGTGACATTGGACAATTTTCTCAACATTTTAGTACCTCTATTTTCTCATCATCAGTAAAAATTGATAGTAAGGCCAGAAGTCCCGTGAAAGGTGAATGAAAATATGAATATGGGGTACCAAAATCAGTAGTGAAAAAAGGGATCATTTTCTTCCCTCACACTTTATTCAGAATGGTTGAGTAGTAGTTGGTAGCCTATAACTTGAATCCTCCTAAGAGCAACCCACTTTTACTATCATTCCAACCTATCCCTATTTTTGAAAATGTTTTAATAAAATGAACACACACCTATGTTGATAAGCATAATTCCCATATTTATTTTTCATATCTATGTAAGGCCTAATAAATATATTTTAATAAGTTTGTTTTGATATTTTTGCATTATTGGTAGTACTTTGAACATAGTAACATTTTTATTTTTTAAAGGAAACTGGTTGTTACTACCAGGCCTCAAAGAGATGCTGTGCCTACTGCTAGCTCAAGAAATTTCTATAAGAAAGAACACATCTTTGGAATGGACTACTTTTATAACATCAACAACAACAACAACCCAAACAGTTCACTCCCAGCAGGCCTGCTGTCTGACTGAAGGCCTAGTGGTGCTATCAGTCATTTTGATGGCCTTGTTAGGTTGATGACTTCTTGATGAGACCACCTGCTGTCCAACTCCTGCTTATTATACCTACTTCAGAAATAGGAATTTAAATTTCAATAAATGGAAGCTTTCTGAGAAAATCTGTTCTCACTTGAAACTGTTGACATATTTTACAACTTTATATTAAGATTTCTTTCTTTCTCATATATTTGGCTTAACTTTGTAGCAATATTCAGTTTTTTATTTTTAATTTTTTATGATCATTTATTATAATTTATTCAATTTGTATCCCTGCTGTGTCGCCCTCCCTCATTTCCTTCCAATCTCAACCTCACTCCCTCTTCTCCCCCTATGCTCCTTCCCTAGTCCACTGATAAGTGAGGTTTTCCTCCACTTCTATTTGACCATAGCATACCAGGACTGGTTGCGGTGTTTTCATCTGTGGCCTGGCAAGGATGCATCCCACAGGGGGAAGTGATGAGTGAGCCCATCACTGATCTCATGCCAAAAAAAAAAAAAAAGAAACATTGTTCCCCTTATTAGGGACCTACTTGGAGACCACCTATGGGCTACATCTGGGGCAGGGTTTAGGCCCTTTCCATGCATTGCTCAGTTTTCTTGGCTCTGTTGGTCTCTTTTTGGAGCTCCTGTCCCCTCGTGGTCTTTCTTCTCCTTCTTCTTTCATAAGATTTCCTGTACTCTGCCCAAAGTTTGGCTATGAGTCTCAGCCTCTGCTTCAATACCACGATCATTGAAGTCTTTCAGAGGCCCTCTGTGGTAGGCCTCTGTCCTGTTCACTGTCTTCTCCTGCTTCCAATGTCTGTCACATTTGTCCTTCAGAATGACGATTGACCAACTTCCCTAGACTTTTCCTAGTATAGCTTCTTTAGGACTATAGATTTTAGGATGTTTATCCTGTATTATATGTCTAATATCTACTTATGACTGAGTATATACCATGTGTGTCTTTCTGCTTCTTGGTTACCTTACTCAAAATTATCTTTTCTAGTTCCCACTATTTGCCTACCAATTTTATGATTTCCTTGTTATTAATAGCTGAGTAGTATTCCATTGTTTAAATGTACCACAATTTCTATATCCATTCCTCCAATGAGGGACATCTAGGTTATTTCCAGTTCCTGGCTATTAAGAATAGAGCTGCTATGAACATGGTTGAGAAAATGTCCTTATTGTATAGTTGAACATATTTTGGATATATACCTAGGAGTGGTATAGCTGGATACTGATGTAGCATTATTCCTAATTTTCTGAGAAAGCACTAGATTGATTTCCAATGTTGTTGTACAAGTTAACATTCACACCAGGAATGGAGGAGAGTTCCCCTTTCTCCACATCCTCTCCAGCATGTGTTGTCACTTGAGTTTTTGGTCTTAGCCATTCTGGTGGGTGTAAGGTGAAAACTCATGGTCGTTTTGATTTGCATCACACTTATGACTATGAACTTTGAACATTTCTTTAAGTGTTTCTCTGCCATTCAAAAGTCCTTTGCTGACAATTCTGTGTTTATCTCTGTACAACATTTTTTTTTAAATTGTATTACTTGGTTTGGTGGTGTTTAGCTCCTTCAGTTCTTTTATATTCTGGATATTAGCCCTCGCTCAGATGTGGGTTAGTGAATATCTTTTTCCAGACTGTAGGCTCTTGTTTTATTCTGATGACGGTGTCCTTTGATTTACAGAAGTTTTTCAGTTTCACGAGGTCCCATTTATTGATTGTTGCTCTTAGAGCCTGTGCTGTTGGTGTTCTGTTCAGGAAGTTATCTCCTATGCAAATGAGTTCCAGGCTCTTCCCCAATTTTTCTTGTAATAGGTTAAGTGTGTCTGGTTCTATCTTGAGGTTTTTAATCCACTTGGACTTTAGTTTTGTGCAGGGTGATATCTATGGATCTATTCGCATTTTTCTACATGTAGATATTTAGTGACCAGCACAATTTATGAAGATGCTATGTCTTTTTCCATTGTATTGTTTTTGTTTCTTTGTAAAAAATTCAGGTGTGCATAAGTGTGTGGCTTTACTTCTGGGTTCTCTATTCAGTTCCACTGATCCACCAGTCTGTTTCTGTGCCACTACCATACAGTTTTTATTGCTGTTCTTCTATAGTACAGCTTGAGATCAGGAATAGAGATACCTGTAGAAGACCTGTGCAAAGAGCAGAGGACACCCAAGCACTCACTTGCAGGCAGGTGTTCAAAAGCAGAGGGCCTGAGAAATCCCTGGCAGGTATATTCGGTAAGTTCAGACAGCCCCCAGTTTTCTTTCTTTGTTATGGAAAAACCAATCTTATTTTTCTTTCTAAAAAATGATAACATGTTTCCAGTCAATCAGTAAAAAAGATTATACATGTATAACATGTACTACACACAATCAATACCACTATATTATAGAGGGAAAGTTAACGCTTCCTTCTGAGTGAGGTGGCATGTTAGACAGTTACACGGTTGGTTTGTTTCATGAAGAATGGCCAGAGTAAGTGATCACACTGGTTCAGGCTACCCCAGCACGTGAAAAACTAAAAATGTGACAGTCCCGGGCAAACTGAGATGGTCAGTCAGGCAAGAAAAAAAAAAGCAGCATCAGAATACCGAGGAGATTTCAGTAAGGGGTACAGTATTAAGTTTACTCTCAGTTTTCCTGTTTCTACTTTTCCTTCTGAAGTGAGACTTCTGTTCCTACTCAGACCTGCCCCTTCTTTTTGAAAGCCTTATCAGTGTACTGCATGCAATTTGGACTGAGTCTTTATGCCAGGACTTAGAGCTGCTTAAACCTAATTTGCAAGCATAGTCGACCACAGTTACCACACAGCTCCATGTGCCTGAGATGAGTTATGGCAATTCCTGAGAAGCACTGGCCATTGGTGACCATACCCAAAAAGCTGATGAAACTGCCTTCAGGAACAACCATCTTCCTGTTAAGGGGATTCTCCCCACCCCAGGATTCAAAGAGGTACCAGTAACTAACAGCCAACACCTGAAACAGCCAGATGGGTAGAGGCCAGCATAAAAGCACAACCATCAAAAGCCAAAGCAATGTGGCATCTCCAGAACACAGTTATCCAGGAGCAAGCAGCCCTGAACACCCTATCATAAGTGAAATCCAAGATGACCTTACATTTATGCTTATGAAGAGGATAACAGAGGAAACAAATAAAATGCATAAAGAATTAAAGGAAGATAAAGTCAAACAGAATATGGCCATCCATAAAGAAATACAGCCCACAGTTTTCTATTTTCAGATTTGGGGCCCCTGTTTGGCCATTATGGTAAGGAGGTGCTGGGTACCTAGGGTTATGCAGTCCCTGCCACTGCTTTATTGCCCAGCAAGCTGAGCAAGGGAAGGTTGAGCTGGACAGCTGGGAGTGCAGAGTTGATAGTTTGCCACTCTCAGACCCTGGAGAAGTTCACTGGAGGGGTTGGGGAAGGGATGGATCCAATCTGTCCCAGCTCACTGGTTGTCTCCTCTAGCCCAGGAAACCTCAAAGTGGATGCTCTGGCTTCAATTGCCCAACCACTCACCAGTTTTGGAGTTTCGGATCTTCTGTCCTCCAGAAATGGTGTGCCCTGGATGCCGTCATCTTGGAGCTCCCATCATTCAGTTTTTAAAGATAAGTTATGTATGCACATATAGGTATAAATTCAGTATACATTTCTAAGAAATTTTGACAAATGCATGATGAAGAGCACCATAATTAAAATATGGTACAGTTCTGTTACTTAAAAAATGTCTTGTAGATATTTGTTCTATACCTGAGCAGCTGTTAAAGTTGGTGTGCTGTTGTCTGAGCACAGCTGCTGTGTGCAGAGAGGGGATTTCATGCAAGTTCCAAAGTCGCAACATGGAGGTCTTGTCAAAATGGTGTGGCTGGGCATGGAAAGAATGTTATTTTTTATGTGTGAAAATACACACTCTGGAGAGCAGACCAAGATGGTGGCAACCAGCACATGCTGTATCTGAGAGGCAAAGGACCTGAAACTCTGAAATTGGTGAGAGGAGGGGCAACTGAAGCCAGAAAATCAACATTGAGGCTTCCTGAGAGAGAGGAGAATCACATGAGCTGAGACCATTTAGATTCAGATCACCCACAGACTTCCCTGAGGATGAAGAATGGTGAACATGCGAACCACTTGCATTTCCCCATTTCGGGCCTCCCTCCTCCTCTGTGGAGCTAGCCCACAGAAACTCTTAGAGACTCCAGAAACTCTTAGCACAGAACTCACTGCCTGGGGACTGAGACAGCAGAGGTGGGGCTCCTAGCTCCTCAGCTGTGGCTGCCAGCTGTACCAGCTTTGAGTCAGTCCTAGATCTGCGGTACCATACTTTTGGATCCCAGGTCCGTGTACGGCTGTATAGACTCCACAGGGCCAACCAACTAGTGACTGTACAGGCTGCCCAATCTCTCAGTGGAGAACAGCTGGCTGTATAGCCACCAAAATTGCAAGACCTGTCAAACCACCCAGGTATACCAGGGGTCTTTGGACCATTGTTGTGGCTCTCCAGGACTTCCCAGTGGGCATATGGACTGGCCTCCCAGTTCCTCAGCTATAGCTGGACTCCTAATTTCTGTGGCTGCAGCACCACTGAGCTGAAGGAGTTCCTACAGCCATATTTGACTTAGCAGTCCTAAAACTGAGAGTAGAGAACAGGGGGAACCCCTGTGCTATCCGATTTGAACTTCTAGAGAGTGAGTGCACCTTCAAGTGCCTGCAAAGCCCCAGATCCAGGGTCCTTCTAAGATAGCAGCCAGACATCAAATCCCTCGCACCCACACATCCACTGTGGGAAACACAGGGACAGTGTTCTCAATATTGAGGCCCCTGTTCTACAGGTCTACCAATGGAGTAGGCCCATGTTCTGCAGGTCTGCCAGTGGAGTTCAGGCAAATAACTCCTGGAGCTCAGAGAGAGCTGAATACCAGTGGCCTGCAGGCCATTGAGGTACTCAGGAAATCTGAACAAGTAATTGCACCTGCAAAGACCTCAAGCACCTGCAGTCCCTTAGGTGCCTGTATAGTGACACTGCCCCACACTTCAGGCATCTACATACTTTAACACCCTGTCCGTCAAGGCACACTTCCATGCACATGCACATGCACATGCACACTCACAGGCTTGCCCATATTTGTCCTTTTGGGCCTGCGAATATTTTTCCCTTAAGGTACTGCTGTATCACCAATGAGCACCCTCAAATCAATAGACCTCTCTCATCTTCCTGAAGAATTCTCTAGACACCAGAGAAAGACGGTACCAGTCTGAACTGCAGAATCCAAGAACAAAGAGTGAAGGTTACAGATGAGCAAATGTCCAGAGGTCGGAGAAAGAACACATTAAATAAAAATCAGGACATCATGGCTTCAACAGCAACCCCCCAAATTAATGGATACTCTAATTCATCAGAAACACAAGAAATGATTTTAAAGCTATGCTTATTCAGTTATTAGAGACACACAAAGAGGAAACAAACAAATCTCTCAAAGAAATAGCCACACAAATGGAAGCAAATGAAGAGGAAATGAACAAAGCTCTCAAAGAAATACAGTCAAATATAGCCAAACAAATAGAGGCACAATTAGTGGCATATAGAGAGGAAACCAACAAAAAAAATAGAGACCATCATAGAGAGACAGGAATCCACATTTAAACACATGAAGGAAATGGTGCAAGACATAAAACCTTTAGAATCAATAAAGAAAACATGAATTGAGAAAAACCTGGAGCTGGAGAACTCAGAGAAAAGATCAGGAACCACAAAGGTAAGCATCACCAACAGAATAAAGAGATAGAAGAAAGAATCTCTATTGCTAAAGATATACTTGCAGAAACTGATACTTCTCTCAAAGAAAAAGTAAAATCAAAAAAGTCCCAAACACAAAACATCCAAGAAATGAAGGATGCCATGAAAAGGTGAAATCTGAGAATAATAGGAATTAATGAAAAAGAAGATAGCATGCTCCAAGGTCCAAACTGTCTTCAAGAAAATCATAGAAGAAAATTTTCCCAACTTAAAGAAAGAGGCATCCATAAACATCAAGAGGCCTACGGAACACCAGATAAACTAGAAGAGAAAAGAAACACATCATGTCACATCATCGTCAAAGCAAGTACTAAATCTCAAGAACAAAGAAAAGATATTAAAAGCAACAAGGGTAAAAGGCCAAGTAACATATAAATGTAGACCTATCAGAATCACATCAGACTTCTCAACAGAAACTATGAAAGCCAGAAGGGCCTGCACAGATGTCATGCAGACTTCAAGGGACCACAGATGCCAACCAAGGCTACTATACCCAGCAAAGCTTTCAAACAACATAGATGGAGAAAACAAAATATTATATGACAAAACTAAATTTAAGCAAGATCTACACAGCAAACCAGCCCTACAGAAGATGCTAGAAGGAAAACTCCAAACCAACGAAAACAACTACACCCAAGAAAACATAGGATATAGATAATTGCCCAACAAAAATTAAAAGAAAACAAGCAATGAATCACAATAAGACCATCAATTCCACAATAAAAGAAACTAAAATTCATTGGTCACTATTATCTATCAATATCAATGGACTCAATACTCCAATAAAAACACACAGACTAAAAGAACGGTTACAGAAACAGGATGCAACATCCTGCTGCATCCAAGAAACACACCTATGCAACAAAGATACACACTACCTCAGAGTAAAGGGCTGGAAAAAAGTTTTTCATGCAAATGAACCCAGAAAACAAGCTGAGGTAGCTATTCTAATATCTAATAAAATAGACTTTCAACCAAAATTAATCAAAAAAATGAGGAGGGGCAATTCATTTTCATCAAAGGAAAATTACACCAGGAGGACATCACAATTCTGAACATCTATGCCCCAAATACAAGACCACCTACATTTGTAAATGAAACATTATGAAAGCTGAACTCACACATCAGTCTCAACACCTTTATAGTGAGAGACTTCAACATTCCACTCTCACCAAGAGACAGATCATCCAGACAGAAGCTAAGCAGGGAAATAATGGCACTTAGAGAGGTCCTAAATCAAATGGACCTAAGTCTACAGAACTTTTCACCCAAATTCAAAAGAGTATACATTCTTTTCAGCACCTCATAGAACCTTCTCCAAAATAGACCAAACTTGCTTTGTTGGTCACAAAGCAAGACTCAGCAAATACAAGAAGATTAAAATCCCTTGTATGCTATCTGACCACCATAGTCTAAAGCTGTACCTCAACAACAAGAGAAATAGCAAAAAGCTTATACATATATGGAAACTGAACAACTCGCTACTCAATGACAGCTGGGTTAGGGAAGAAATAAAGAAAGAAATTCAAGACTTCCTAGAATTCAATGAAAATGATGGCACAATGTACCCAAACTTAAGGGACAAAATGAAAGCAGTGCTAAGAAGAAAGTTCATAGCACCAAGTGCCTTCAAGAAGAAATATGTAACATCACATACAAGTGACTTAATAGCTCACTTGAAAGCCCTAGGAAAAAAAAAAAAAAGAAGCAGACACACCCAAAAGGAGTAGACTGCTGGAAATACTCAAACTCAGGAAAGAAATCAATAAATTAAAAACAAATAAAACAATTCAAAGAATCAATGAAACCAAAAGCTCGTTCTTTGAGAAAATCAACTAGATAGACCAGCCCTTAGCCAAACTAACTAAAAGACAGAGACAAAATGTCTAAATGAGCAAAATCAGAAACGACAAGAGGGCCATAACAACAGACACTGAGGAAATCCCAACAATCACTAGTTTTTACTGCAAAAGCCTATACACCACAAAATTTGAAAATCTAAAAAAAATGGACAATTATCTTGATAGATTCCACTTACCAAATATAATCAAGATCAGGTAGAAAGACTGAAGAGCCCAATATCCCCCAAGGAAATAAAAGCAGTCACCAAAGTTTCCCTTCCAAAAAAAAAAAAAAAAAAAAAAAAAAGACCAGAGCCAGATAGTTTCAGTGCAGAATTATACCAGACCTTCAGAGAAGAGTTATCTCCAATTCTCTCCAAAATATTCCACAAAATAGAAACAGAAGGAACATTACCAAACTCATTCTATGAAGCCACAGTCACCTTGATACCTAAACCACACAAAGACCCAACA
The DNA here is from genome assembly GCF_907164565.1 of Psammomys obesus. Lineage (NCBI taxonomy): Eukaryota > Metazoa > Chordata > Mammalia > Rodentia > Muridae > Psammomys > Psammomys obesus. Next base: position 10,492,148 of record NW_026585894.1, on the reverse strand, counting down.
AAAAAAGAGAAATTCAGACCTATCTCTCTTATGAACATTAATGCAAAAATACTCAATAAAATACTTGCAAACCAAATCTAAGAACACATAAAAGATATCATCTACCATGACCAAATAGACTTCATCCCAGGCATGCAAGGGTGGTTCAATAAAAGGTAATCTATTAATGTAATCCACCACATAAACAAACTGAAGGAGAAAAACTACATGATCATCTCCTTAGATGATGAAAAAACATTTGACAAAATCCAACAACCAGAGATAAAAGATCAGGGATACAAGGGACATACCTAAACATAGTAAGGACAATATACAGCAAGCCTATAGCCAACATCAAACTCAGTGTAGAGAAACTTAAATCAATTCCATTGAAATAAGGGACAAGGCAAGGCTGCCCACTGTCTCCATATATATTCAACATAGTACCCGAAGTAGTAGCTAGAGCAATAAGACAACTAAAGGAGATCAAGGGGGTACAAATTCAAAAAGAAGAAGTCAAAGTATCACTATTCGCAGATGATATGATAGTATACATGAGAGACTCCCAAAACTCAACCAGAGAACTTCTTCAGATGATAAACACCTTCAGTAAAGTGGCTGGATGCAAAATTAACTCAAAAGTTTAGAAACCCTCATGTAAACCAAAGACAAAAGGACCAAGAAAAAAAATAGTGAAACAACACCCTTCACAATAGCCACTAGTACCATAAAGTACCTTGACGTGGTAACTCTAACCAGGCAAGTGAAAGACCTGTAAATGGATTCTTCAAGTCTCTGAAGAAAGACATTGAAGAAGATATCATGAGATGGAAAGGTCGCCCAAGCTCATGGATTGGTAAGATTAACATAATGAAAATGACCATCTTGCCAAAAGCAATCTACAGATTCAACGCAATTTTCATCAAAATACCAACATAATTCTTTACAGACTTTGAAAGAAAAATTCTCAACTTCACATGGAAAAACAAAAAATCCAGAACTTCCAAAAGGATCCTGTACAACAACAGATCATCTGGAGGTATCTCCATCCCTGATCTAAAGCTTTACTACAAAGCAATAGTAATAAAAACTGCATGGCATTGGCATAGAAACAGAATGGTGGATCAATGGAATTGAATAGAAGAGCCTGAAATAAATCCACATACCTATGAACACTTGATTTTTGACAAAGAAACCAAAACCGTTCAGTGGAAAAAAGACAGCATCTTCAACAAATGATGCTGGTCCAATGGGATGTCTACATGCAGAAAAATAAAAATTGATCCATATTTATCACCCTGCATAAAACTAAAATCCAAGTGGGTCAAAGACCTCTACATAAAACCAGACACACTAAATCGGTTAGAATAGAAAGTGGGGAAGAGCCTAGAACTCATTGGCACAGGAGACAACTTCCTGATCAGAACACCAACAGCACAGGCTCTAAGAGCAACAATCAATAAATGGGACCTCATGAAGCTCAAAAGCATCTGTAAAGCAAAAGACACTGTCATCAGAACAAAACGACAGCCTACAGACTGGGAAAGGATCTTCACCAACCCTATATCTGACAGAGGACTAATATCCAGGATATATAAAAACTAAAGAAGTTAAAAAGCAACACATCAAGTAATCCAATTAAAAAAAATGGGTTAAGGATCTAAACAGAGTATTCTCTGTAGAGGAATATATAATCGCAGAGAAACACACATGCTGGAGAGGTTGTGAAGAAAGGGGAACCCTCCTCCATTGCTGGTGGGAATGCAAACTTGTACAACCACTTTGGAAATCAATCTGGTGCCCTCTCAGACAATTAGGAATAGTGCTTCCTCAAGATCCAGCTATACCACTCCAAGGCATATATCTAAAAGATGCTCAAGTACACAATAAGGACATTTGCTCAACCTTGTTTGTAGCAGTTTTATTCGTAATAGCCAGAACCTGGAAACAGCCCAGATGTCCCTCTGCTGAGGAATTGATACAGAAACTGTGGTACATTTACACAATGGACTACTACTCAGCAATTAAAAACAAGGAAATCATGAAAATTGCAGGCAAATGGTGGGATCAAGGAAAGATCATCCTGAGTGAGTAATCTCAGAAGCAGAAAAACAAACATGGTATATACTCATGTATAAATGGATGCTAGACCTAAAAGATAGGATAAACATACTAAAATCTGAACAGCTAAAGAACCTAAACAAGAAAGAGGACCCTGGGTAAGATGATCAATACTCACTTAGAAAGACAAAGGGGATAGACATTGGAAGTAGGAGAAAACAAGAAACAAGACAGGACCCTACTACTGAGGGCCTCTGAAAGACTCTAAGTAGTAGTGTATCGAAGTAGATGCTGAGACTCATAACTAAACCTTGGGCAGAGTGCAGGGAATCATACAAAAGAAGGGTTAATTAGTAAGACCTGGAGAGGACATGAGCTCCACAAGGACCAAATATACCTGGGAACAAAGTTCTTTTCTGAGACTGATTCTCCAACCAAGGACTATGTTTGCATATAACCAAGAACCCCTGTTCAGATGTTGCCCATGGCTGCTCAGTATCCAAGTGGATACCTTAGTAAGGGGAACTGAGACTGTCTCTGACATGAACTCAGTGGCTGGCTCTTTAATCACCTACCCCCGAGGGAATAACAGCCTTTCTAGGCTACAGTGGAGGACATTGAATTCATTCCTGATGATATCTGATAAGCTAGTGTCTGATGGATGGTGAGGAGGACCTCCCCATCAATGGACTTAGAAATGGGCAGGGAAGAGATGAGGGAGGGAAGGTGGGATTGGGAGGGAATAAGGGAGGTGGCTACAGCTGGATATGAAGTTAATCAACTGTAATTAGTATAAAAAATAAAAATTAGATGCCCTCAGTGGTAGGCTCCTGTCCTATTATTTGTTTTCTCCTACTTCAATGTATCAAAGCAGATGCTCAGACTCATAACCAAACCTTTGGCAGAGTGCAGGGAATCATATGAAAGAAGGGGGAGTTAGTATGACCTGGAGAGGGCAGGCACTCCACAAGGACCTAATATATCTGGGCACAGAGGTCTTTTATGAGACTGTATCTCCAACTAAGGACCATGTATGGATATAACCTAGAACACCTGCTTGGATATAGCCCATGGTAGCTCAGTATCCAAGTGGGTTCCATGTAAAGAGAACAGGGACTATTTCTGACATAAACTCAATGACTGTCTCTTTGACCTCTCCCCACCCACCGAGGGAGGAGCAGCCTTGCTAGGCCACAGAGGTGATCATTGCAGCCAATCCTGAAGAAACCTGATAAGGTAGGGTCAGATGGAATGGAGGAGACTTCCCTTATCTGTGTTCTTGGAAAGGGGCAGAGAGGAAATGAGGGAGGGAGGGTGGGATTGGGATGGAATGAGGGAGCGGGATATAGCTGGGATACAAAGTTAATAAACTGTAACTAATATTTAAAAAATAAAATTAAAATAAAAAAAATATCTTGTAGAAACAACTTCTGTCAGAACCACTGAAGAATCTAGGGTTTTTTGTTGTTGTTTTGTAGAGTGTCTTGTAAATAGACTTTTGAGTTTCTCTTATGTCATGCTGGGTTTTTATCCTGTTATCTGTGTATCAATAGCTCAGTTTTGTATTATTGAGTATTGCTGAGTACTGTTTATACAGAAGCTTTTCCCTTCCTCGGCTCATGATTATTATTTTATTTATTCCTTCTGCATGTTTTTTTGTGATGCTTCCATTAATGTTAACCTTTAAAAATCTTGTAGACTTAAGATTTAATTTATCTTGGATACTGCCAGATGTAATTATTGGCTCATATGAAAAATTTGGCATATTGAAGAATTGCCAAACTGTTTTAAAGTAGCTATGAATTTTTCATTCTTATTAGAAACACTTGAAAGTCTTTTAATGTTGTAGATTTCTTTTCTGTTTCTGTGATAAAACACCATGGCCAAAATCAACTTAGGGAGTAAAGGGTTTATTTGGCTCATGTTTCCATGCCATACTATATCATAAGAGAAGTTAGTGAAGGCAGGAACCATAAAGGTATGGTGTGTGCCTACTGGCTCACTCTCTGGCTCATCTTAAGCCAGCTTTCTTACATAACTCAGGCTCACTTGCTAAAGGATGTTGGCACCCACAGTGCATCTACCTAAATCAATCATCATTCAAGACAGTCTCATAGCCATGGCTATAGGCCTGCCTCATCTGTGGAATTCCTTAATTGTGTTTTCTGAGATGATTCTGGGATGTGTACTGTTGACCCTTGAAGCTAACTAGTATGGTTCACATTCATGACAAGACTTGAATTATTTTATGTAAACATTTGTATTTGTGTGTGTGTATACACATATGTACAGATATATAAATACATGTTTTAAATTTTTGGCATTTTTATTCTGTGTCTTTACATTATTTTTTGTTTGATTTTCACTGTTGATAAGGGGAATTGAAAAAGTGTAATAGTAGAGGGTTGGGAAGAGAGGAGTGCTGTTTAGAGACTTGTCAATTGCTGTTCCATCATTTCTTCTTCAGTGACTACACTATTAAATATATTTGTAAATATTTTATTTTAAAATTTACTATTTTGCTTCTGATTTAAGTCACTCGTTTGTCTCTTCATGTTATACAATGTGGCTATTACAAAGTCTTTATTTCTATTTTCATCATTTTTGTCATTTCTGATTGTTTCAAGTGGCTGTTTTTCCGCTTATGTTTCAGATTCTCCAAGAACTTTTTATGTCAAGTAAGGTTTTATTGTAAAATTTTCTATTTTAAGCTATCTACCTCTCAGTGGGTAGCCTTAAAAAATCATGCCAGTTTTATGAGACAGCTTACTTGTAGGTCAGTTAGTCTCAGGGTGCTCTAAAGTAATCTTTACTCTTAGGTTAGTTTCACCTATATTATTATGGGATATTGCAAAAGTTACTACTGTGTGCTTTAAATTTCAACATGATAACCACACTCCAGCTGATCAGAATCTGATGTAATTCCAGCCCAGCTGTAGTTTTGTTAACAACATCATTGAATTAATGCACCACCATCATGGAATTGTACCTTAGACATACACTTTTTTTTCTGTCCAACAACAGCCTAAGCAAGCCTTCTGTGATGATTTCTGTAACTCCTTGTCTTCATAATTTGCCAACTCTATTGTGACTCATTTTCTCCAAAACTGCATACATTTATTTTCAACTGAGAATTATTCTTGTGTTCAGATTGTTTTCTTCCATGCTGTATAACCGCCTGAAAAAGTGGACGTAAGCACAGTTCCTTCTGGAATTTCTTATCCCTAAGCAGTTCTTTGAGAGTTCATGTATGTGCATTTTGTGGTCTTCTAACTTTTTAAATCAGAGTGGTAAAGCTTGTTTTCTGCTGCTTCACATTATGAATGTTTTAAAAAAATTTCTTGCATTTTTGAGTAAGCAAACCAATATTTCCATATAGGAAAATATGGGTAGATAGAGAAAAGAAATTAAAATTGCCCTCAGCCTCATCACTCACCTGTAATTATTCTAATTAATCTTTGTTTAATTCATCTCTATCAGAACCAATGGAAGTTAGGCTATCTATAGAGCTATGATAATAAAAATGAGGGAATTTTTCTAAGGCAAACACCTTTCTGTGGACAGTTTGATGGTAATATATGAGAGACAGATTGTGACAGATCAATGTTGTCATAGGCAACCTGTTTTACTGTTTCAGTGTCTTTGAAATGTTCAATTCCTTGTATTTATTTGTGTGTGTGTGTGTGACACACATATACCATACCAGTGTCTTAGCTCTCTTGAAAGAGAAAAGCTGTCAAATAGCTTTAGATAAATTATATTAAGTGATTTGTTCCTGAATGTAGGTGAGTGTGACACTAAGGAGACTGATCCTGTTTCCATCTTCATCCTGGCTAAATGATGCCCAATTCAAATTTAAATTACCATATTACCTACATTTCCAAGTCAAATTACCTACAATTGAGTTTAATTGTAAGACTTAGAGATCAAGAGTATACATACTTGAAGTATTTCTTTTAGTGAAAGATAAGGAATTAGATGAGGATGGTAATAGTATTTATTATTTAAACAGATATGATGACACAAAAAATCTATAGCTCAGGAAACTTTGGAACAGGTTTTTAAATTTCTCAGTGGAAAATGTGCCATGGAGAAGATACATACATGTACCTGTGTATATGCACATGTATACTGGACATATAAGTATAATTTATGGAATTAACTATGAAGGGATATTGAGGAAAAATTTGGTTTTCTCATAATAGCTAAGATAATGTAATTGTTGTTTATTTCTTGAAATTAAATGTGAGCTGGTGTTGTGGCTCAGTAATGCAGAACTTGCCCAACATGCTTAAGATCCTAAGGTTGATGCTAAGACTGTCATGATTAGTGCATTAAATTTCTATGTTCTTTCTCCCCTTTGTACCAGGGTAACACAGTAGAGGCCTCCATGCGACATTCCTTTATAATTTCTAGGTACTAGGTTCCTTATCTAATTGTAAGTTTTTCTCTTCATGATAGGCGGTGCTGCCAGTGCTTCACTTCCTCTGAGTAAGAATGATGTAAGTCATTTATCATCTGATGTCTAAGGACTTCAATTCAGTTGTACCAATCTTAAGATACTTCCAAAGTGTAGGATGATTCATGGAACTTGGGAACTAGTCTCACTACCTTTTCAATTCTTTCTTTCTCTTCACCAAGTCTGAGACATCCATTCTTTATTCCTAACCTTCTAGTACACTATGTCTGTGTATTATTACTTGAGGAAGAAAGAGCACCCAAGGAAAGAATGGGGACAAAGAATAAACAACTATAACACATGGGATTACTAATAGCACTCAATGGGCCCCAGATCTTTGAAAACCAAAAGCGTAATTATAACAAATGCATTTGTTTTTACACTGTAACTACATTTACTCCATATTTATCGGATGTGAATTATACATATTGTGTTAGGAGATACTTGTCCTCATGTTTGCTAAACAGAATCCAGCTGGCTAAGAGGACCTCAGCTGAGGACCTCAGAAATCCTTTGGTGATTACACAGGCTCCTTCAATACCTCTGTTTTCTCTTTCTAATGTTTACTTATGATTTTACTATTTGCATATTAAGTAGTAGCTGTAGAATTTCTGTATCAGGGTGTTAGGCTGAGCAAGCTTGTCTGGGGTTGTTTGTCTTCAAATACATAGGTGTATAGCAAGCTCAGTGATTTTGTTTGCAATGTCAATTTGTTTAGGGTGGTTGGCAGAAAGGTAAAGTTCATCTGTCATCTAGCTCTTGTTGCTCCCATTACTTTTCAAGCTCAGGTGTCACTTTGTTTCTGAAATGCTGAAAGTATGTTCATGTTTTCTCTGTTAAATACAATGTGAAACAATTTGGCATTTTCCAATATGTGTTTTAAAACTTTTTGTGAAATAGGATCTCTGTAACCCAGGCTAGCCTTAGACTTGCTATGTAGCCAAGACTGGTTTTGAACTCTTTTTTTTTATCTAATTAAAATTTTATTGATAAATTTTGTACATGTGTACATTTATTTGTGTCATTTCCACCCCTCCATCAACTTCCACATATTTATCTCTAGGTATATGCTCTCCTGTAAATTGTTGCTATAATCCTTTTAATAAAGAGAAATTATTATTCAACATAGTAATGAAATTGATACTGTGTTATGTCCATATGTACAGTTAGGTCATTTCTTTCAGAATTTTTCATAAATAATTTCCTTGGTGGCAAGTTTCAAAAATTTAAAGGAAAATTTCTAAAAGTAGATATATAACTTTCTTTTGGCAAAGCAAAGTACATTCATGAAGGTGTCCATTGTTGTTAACAGGTGTATAGCCACATTACTTCTTTGAGCAAATAAACTTGTAAATATTTACAGTTCAACTAATTTCGTAAATATTTACAGTTCAACTAATTTCATGATTTTATTTAGTTATTTATTTGCTTTTAAGTCATTTTTAATTTTTGAAATTTACATACACTCATACTACATTTGTGTCCTTTCCACTCCTCCCTTTCTCCCATCTAACTCTACCTCTACCTACCCACTGACTCTTTATTTGTGGTTTCTTCTTCTATTTAATGTTGCTCATACAGAGATATGTTTAGGACTGAATGCTTGAGTTTGGATAACATATCAGGGTGCTCATCCTTGGAGAAAAATGATTTTCTCCTTCTTTCAGCAGACATTAATTGCTTTCAGGAGTGTGTCCTTGGGAGATTTTCTCCAATCCATATTGGAATGTCAACTAGTAGGTCTTGCTTAGGTAACCATATTGTTGAGCTTTCATTTGTGTAGCAATCTTGTCATGTCTAGAAAATACTATTTTGCGCAGGTGTTCTGGTCCTCTGAATTTTAAAATCCTGCCAAATACTCTAGGAGTCTTAAGTCTAGGAGTTGTGTTGTTGATGTAACAATTAAGCCTTGGAACTCTGTATTTATTCTCAGCATTTTGACCAGGTGTAGCCTCCATTTGCTGCAAAACAGAGATTCTTTAAAGAAGAGCGAAAGCTATGCTTATCTGGTATAAAAAAGAACTAATATAGAATATAGTTAAAAAGCATATTAATTTAAGAATTCAGCTGTATAATATGTACTCCTCTAGGGTCTATGACCTCTCAAGACATGGGTAACTGGCTAGGTTTACAGTACCAGGCAGAAATCCACTCTTATTAAGTAGGCTTTAAGTTCAACTCTTGTTGGTTATTCCTAACATAAATGTGTGACTATTATACCACTGAGGATATCTTTTCAGGATTGTTATTGTTGTGGTTCATGGATTTACGAGTTGGTAGTACTGCTTATTAATTTTCTTTCTTGGCAACTTCCAATGCTTTGAGAAGCTAGTCAGTACCAACTTGATTCTTCCAAACACAGTTTTGGAAATGTGGGGTGTTGACTTAATTACTTTCCCAGTGGTGTAAATAGATGCCTTGGATTAGGAAACTTAGAAATAAAAACATTTTACTGGGGACTTACAGTTTCAGAGGACTTACAGTTTCTGAGTTATGACCAGAATTATGGGAGGATAACAGGAGGCAAGCAGGCAAGAAGGCAGCCATGATACTGGAGCAGTAGCTAAGAGCACATATCTGAATCCACAAGTAGTAGGTAGAAAGCTAACTGTGAATGGTGTGGGCTTAATCCTTTCCATGATGGCATGTGCTCCTTTACAGTGGCTTAACTATAGCCATTATTGTTTTAGGCCTAACAGTCAACAAGCTGAGGCCTATTTCAGCTTCTTGCTGATTTATATAAAAAAATCTGTACAGGGTCAGGTTGACCACAATCTATGTTTATCTATAGCATACTCTATGGCCCTGTTGATTCCAGAAATTTCCCAACTGTAAGTGCATCTAGTCCTACCCATAAACATTACTTGGACCAATCAAACTAAAAGTCTGTTAGATAGTAAAAAATAACTTGATTGAGAGATGATTATCTTGTTCCACTGTGCCACCTACCCTACCACCCCTGTTTGAGCTAATTACAGTTTTCACCTTTAAATATGCAATACAGATTCCCTTCAGGAATGCTGTTCAGATCGAAACCTGACTGCTTCCCTGAGCTCAGAAAATAAAGCTTTCACTGGCTGCAGTGGCACATACCTGTAATCCCAGCACTCTGGGAGGCAGAAGTAGGCAGATCGCTGTGAGTTTGAGCCCAGCCTGGTCTACATAGTCCAGGACACCCAAGGCTACACAGAGAAACCCTCCCTTGAAAAAAAAAAAGAATGAAGATAAAAATTTCATTTTTTTTGAGAATTTTCTTATATAATGTTCTTTCATGGATTTTAAAACATTTGAAAAGTGAAAGGAAATAATGTGTGCTTGGACGACCTATGCAATTTCTACGTTAAGGAAACAAAATTCCCAGTAAGTCCTTATTTGTAACCATACGTGGCAATGTACCTGGTTTCCTAGAAGGCCAGGGGCTTATTAGGAAAGGCTGATACCCAATAGCCTTTTACCCTGAAGATCACTCACTATCATGGAACATGACCACATTGATCTGCATCATTCTTTTCTTTAGATGTCTATTGTGGGTGTTTCCTGGAAACTCCTAGCATAAATCTTTCCCTTGAGCTACTTGAAAATTCACCGAGTGACTTGTGAAATCACTTTATTTGCTTCTAGCATAATTCTTGTGAGGCTTCATTCAATAGACAGCTTTCCAAGATTGGTACATTGTTTTATATCAAGGTTATCTCTTAGCTTAATCTACTTGGATGCTTTGTTGAATTCCTGTTGAGATCCTGGATTCCATGGCCCTTTAGTATTGTCAGAAGTCTATGTGAGTCCACTGAGATGTCCCTTGTGATTTATTTAATATTATACCTACAGAGGTGTTTTGGATGCTGTAGTGCTGGCCCTCTCTTGCTGTCTGAGCACATTTTTTTTTAAATTTTTATTTTTCATGAAATTTGCAGGTAAATGGTGCGATCTGGAAAGGATCATCCTGAATGAGCTATCCCAGAAGCAGAAAGACACACATGGTATATACTCACTCATATAGCCATATAATATAGGATAATCCTACTACAATCTGTACACCTAAAGAAACTAATCTAGAGGGAGGACTCTGGCTAAAATGCTCAATCTCCATTGTGAAAGGCAAAGAGGATGGACATCAGAAGAAGAAGAAAACAGGAAACAAGTTAGGAGCTTCCCACAGAGGGCCTCTGAAAGGCTCTGCCCTGCAGACTATCAAAGCAGATGTTGAGACTTATGGCCAAACTTTGGACAGAATGCAGGGAATCTTATGAAAGAAGTGGGAAATAGTAAGATCTGGAGAGGACAGGAGGTCCACAAGCAGAGCAACAGAACCAAAAAATTTGAGCACAGGGGTCTTTCCTGAGACTCATACTCCAACCAAGTACCATTCATGGAGATAACCTAGAACCCCTGTACAGATGTAGTCCATGGCAGTTCAGTGTCCAAGTGGGTTCCATAGTAATGGGAACAGGGACTGCTTCTGACATGAACTGATCGGCCTGCTCTTTGATTTTGATCACCTCCCCCTGAGAGGGGAGAAGCCTTACCAGGCCACAGAGGAAGACAATGCAGCCACTCCTGATGAGACCTAACAGACTAGGATCCGAAGGAAGAAAAAGAAACCCTCCCCTACTAGTGGACTTGGGGAGGGGCATGCTTGGAGAAAGGGGAGGAAGGGATAGATTGGGAGGGAAGGAGGGTGGGAACTAGAGGGGAGATACAAAGTAAATAAAGTGTAATTAAAAATAAAAGTTTCATTTTAAGCTTCTATGTCTGGTGTGAATTTTCTCAGCTTCCACTCCGAATCCAATATCCAAATAGTCCAAAGAAGTGGAGACCAAGTATTTAAGCATATGAGCCTATGGATGAGATATTCACATTAAAATCACCCTAGTTGTCTTCATCAAGTAAGATCTTACCTTTAAGTTCTGGGAGAAAATCAAGGGCAAAATGGCAGTTGTTTGAATTATTTTGACAATCTCTTAGATAATATACCCTTGCTCTGACTAACAATTCAAAAGGAAGTTTCTCTTGCCCAGGACTTGAATTTTAGACCTTATTTAATCATTAAAGATTTATTTCTTTGTTTACTTTGATTTATTTCTTTGTTTGTACATGCATGAGCATATGTGTGTTTATGTGCACCAAGTACATGTAAGGGTCTGAGGAGGCTGGAAGAGGCCATCAGATTACCATTAATGGAGTTATAGGCACTTATGAATTACCATGTGGATGTTGGGAATCAAATTCTAGTTCTTTTCAATAGCAATAACTTCTCTTAGCTATTGAGCCATTTCTATGCCTGCAACAGAGGCCTTTGCTAGATAGTCTATGGCTATTGAGGTCAATTATCACCTGTAGGGTGATACTACACACACACACACACACACACACACACACACACACACACACACACAGGCCCACATGTATATGTGCTCATGTTAGGTTAAAAAATAATGTTTTCAATGGCTTTTTGAAACATCTTCAGTGCTATTTATTCCCTTTTCTTGCCTCTACTACCTTGGTGCTTGGATTTGATGTTTGCAGCAATATGTCTGGCTTTCCAAAGTGTATTTGGTGAATGCCAATTATATTATATGTATGTTAAAGAATGTTCTGGAGCCAAATAAGTTAGGATAGTCATGCTAAAGGAAATTAATAATTTTAGACCTTTGGTATCTATTTAACTCTCTAGCAAGAGAAACAAAAATAGGCTTTTGCTTTAACATTTTCTCACAGCTCCTGTTTTTTTTTCCCTCCCAAAGGAAAATCTCAAAGGACTTCTATTGCACAGACCTTTCTTTTAGAAATGCTGCATGGGTATATGAAATTTTAGTATTGGTGTTTTTGTCTTACCTATAATAAAATGTGGGAGAACATGGAGGTTTTCTCCTATGGTTTACAGGCTTCACTGTCTCCTGAATTTATTTCAAAATAGATCCAGAATAGTATAACTAGCTATGTATTAGAAGTGAACAGAGCTCAGCATAGCAAGTTCAAATTTTATCAGATATTCTGACTTTTGCTAAACTGTTGTACAGATAATCTATCAGTGAGTTTGAGGATCTGTATCTGGAAGCCACAATGTTCACGTGCCAGCTGAATTTTACTTAGCCTTCTTGCAGCATTTTCTTTAAATTCCAGTTCGAAATTCATACAGAAGAATCACAAAAATCTTTTGGGACAAATGTCACATGCAGGGAAAATATGCATCCTTCACTTTCAAGGGATGATAATTATAATGATAACTGTGATGCGTGTGATAATGCTATGATTTTATGTGACTTACATAGAAGAGAAAATATTACAATGCTCTGGGTGTTCTTGTCACTTGGTAATATCTCTGGTAGCTGCTTGTTCAGCTGGCATCTATGCTGAAGTCTGCAGCTTTCATCCTGTTCTTTCTTGGCTTGATCAGGGTCTGAGAATTCTCTTTGTCTTGTTCAGTTGGCTAGATATTGTTTAGCTCTCCTTAGGTACAGAAACTTAAGATAACTCTCTATATATGCCTCATCACATGCCTGCTCTGCTTCAACCCAATGATATCCATGAATGAAGGAAAGCATGGGAGATTCTTAAGTAAACTATCTTTTCCAGTCCACTTTGAATGACCCAGTGTGTTTTGATGCACAGAGATCCCAGGATGTCTAACCATAGCTTGTCGGCCAGGGAAGTTAGGACATGAAGTTCTCTCAAGGCTCAGTGCTACTGGTCCTAGTTAGGAAACATGGACCTACCATTTTATTTTCTCTTTCTGCTTTATCTATTTTTTTCATATGACACTTTCTTTTTGTGACACTAGCTAACCTAGGAAATGTACTATGCAACAAAATTTCTGGAAACTGAGTATTAAAAATTAAGAAAAGAGAGTAAGGAACTTAGACATATTGATTTGAAATAACAGTTCGGTTCAGGAAGATACTGACTCATTGTGTGGGAGGCTATGTCACATACTCTTAGTTCATTCCCTGTATCACAAATTTTCATTTCCTTCCAGGCAAATGGAAAACACTTAAGGAAAAAAAATGTGCTCACTGAAGAAAGAAAAGCACAGGTTTTAAAAAATATTTTTCGATCATACTTAGGTTTTAAAAATGTAATTTCAATCATACTTATCTATCATCTATACATATTATCCATACATATTATCTATTCATACTTATTATCTATCATCTATACCTATTATCTATACATATTATGTTTGTTTGGTGATTTTCTTTATCTTCTCCCCTTTTAATAAGTATGATTAGAAGAAATCCATGAAACATATATAAAGAGTTGGGTATAATTGATCCCCAGTACAACTTTCAGAAGTTTCAAAAATCCAAGAAGACCAGAGCAGACCCCATGAAAAGAAGGAGTTATTTTTCCACATATGATCTATTTCAGCCTGTGTTCTATTTATTCAGTGGGATTGTATGACTATAAGGTCATATTTTATTTCATCACATTTAATTTAATCATCCAAATTTATCATTATGTATTTAAAATGTATTCTACCTCTATGAAATATTCTAAGCATTTGTTATTTAAATCTACATAGTTAATGAAATTTTATACTCTGTACCCCTTAGGCTTGCTAAACCCTTCTACATCACAGAGTTACAATGAGATAAAAGACAAAAGAAAGCAAACATTCTAAAGCATTGGTTCTCAACCATGCTAACGCTGAGACCCTTTAATATAGTTCCACATGTTATGGTGACCCCAAACATGAAATTATTTTCTTTTTTTAAAGTTTATTCATTCATTTATTTATTAATTATAATTGATTCACTTTGTATCCCTGCTGTAGCCACCTCTCTCATTTCCTCCCAGTCCTACCAAAACTCTCTCTTCTCCCCCTATGCCCTTTCCCTAGTTCCCTGATAGGGGAGGACCTCCTCCCCTTCTATCTAACCCTAGCTTATCAGGTCTCATCAAGGGTGACTGCATCATATTCCTCTGTGGCCTGGCATGGCTGCACCCCCCCGAGGGGGAGGTGATCAAAAAGCCAACTAGTGAGTTCATGTCAGAGACAGCTTTTGTACCCCTTAATAGGGAACCCACTTGGAAATTGAGCAGCCATGGGGGTCTAGGTCCTCTCCATGCAATGTACTTGGTTGGAATATTATTCTCTGTAAAGCCCCAAGGGCCCAGGTGTTTTGGTTTTGTTGTTCTCTTTGTAGAGTTTCTGTCCCCTCCAGGTCTTTCTATCTCCCTCTACTTCCATAAGGTTTCTGGCACTCTGTCCACAGTTTGGCTATGAGTCTTAATATTTACTTCGATAGCCTGGTGGGTAGTCTTTCAGTAGTCCTCTGTGGAAGGCTCCTGCCTTATTAGAGGTCTTCTACTTTCAATGTCTACCCTATTTGCCCTTCTGAATGGGGATTAAGCGTCTTCCCTGGCGTCCTTCTTGTTGTCTACCTTTTTTAGGACTACAGATTTCACTATGTTTATCGTATATTATATGGTTAATATCCACTTATGAGTGAGTCTATGCCATGTGTGTCTTTCTGTTTCTGACTTACCTCACTCGGGATGATCTTTTCTATTCCATCCATTTGCCTGCAAATTTCATGATTTTGTTGTTTTTAATTGCTGAGTAATATTCCATTGTGTAATGTACCACACTTTCAGCATCCATTCCTCCATTGAGGGACATCTACGTTGTTTTAAGATTCTGCCTATTAAAAAAAAGCTGCTATGAACATTGTTGAGCAAATGTCCTTACTGAATGATGAGGCATTATTTGGGTATATTCCTAGGAGTGGTATAGCTAGATCTTGAGGTAGCACTATTTTCAAATTTCTGAGAAAGCACCAGATTGATTACTAAAGTTGTTGCACAAGTTTACATTCCAACCAGCAATGGAGGAGGATTCTCCTTTCCCCACAACCTCTCCAAAAGGCATCATTCTTTGAGTTTTTGATCTTAGCCATCCTGATGGTTGTGAGGTGAAATCTCAGCGTCATTTTGATTTGGATCTCCCAAATGAATAAGGCCTTTGAAAATTCTGTTTTGTTTTGTTTTTCCATATGAAACTGAGAATTGTTCTTTCAAGCACTGTAAAGAATTGTCTTGGTATTTTGACAGGAATTGCATTGAATCTGTAGGTTGCTTTTGGTAGGATAGCCATTTTCACTTTGTTAATCCTACTGATCCATGAGAATGGGAGATCTTCCAATCATCAATTCCTTTCTTCAGAGACTTGAATATTTTTTTATACAGGTCTTTCACATGTTTGATTAGAGTTACATCAAGGCATTTTATGTTATCTGTGCCTATTGTGAAGGGTGTATTTTCCCCAATTTCTTTCTCACTGTATTTTCGTTTGTATACAGAAGGGCTTCGGATATTTTGAGTTAATTTTTTATCCAGCCACTTTGCTGAAGGCATTTATCAGTCAAAGGAGTTCTCTGGTAGAATTTTTGGGGTCACTCATGTATACTATCATATCATCTGTGAAGAGTGGTACTTCCTTTCAGATTTGTATCCCTTCGATCTCTTTTAATTGTCTTATTGATCTAGCTAGGACTTCAGGAACTATGGTGAAGAGATGAGGAGCAACTGGGTAGCCTTGCCTTGTCTTGATTTCATGTGGATTGATTTAAATTTCTCACCATTGAGATTGATGTTGGCTATAGGCTTGCTGTATATCACCTTTACTATGTTTAGGTAAGTTCTTTGTATCCATGATCTCTCTAAAACTAAACATGAACAGGTGGTGAATTTTGTCAAATGTTTTTTTTCTTTTTGCATCTATGCAGATGATCATATTGTTTTTCTCCTTCAGTTTGCTTATATGGTAGATATCATTGATGATTTCCGTATATTGAACTACCCCTGCATGCCTGGGATGAAGCCTACTTGGTCATGGTGGATGATACCTTTAATGTGTTTTTGCATTCAGTTTGTGAGTATTTTATTGAGTAATTTTACATCAATGTTCATAAGCAAGATTGGTTTGAATTTCTCTTTCTTTGTTTGGTTTTTGTATGGTTTAGTTATCAAGGTGACTGTGGCCTCATAGAATGAGGTTGGTAATATTCCTTCAGTTTCTACTTCAGGGAATAGTTTGAAGAGTATTGCTGTTGGCTCTTCTTTGAAGGCCTCATAGAATTCTGGGCTGAAACCATCTCTCCCTGAGTTTTTATCTATCTATCTATCTATCTATCTATCTATCTATCTATCTATCTATCATCTATTTATTTATCTATCTCTCTATTTATTTATTTATTTATTTATTTATTTATTTATTTATTTATTTATTTATTATGGGAGACTCTGGGTGACAGCTTCTATTTCTTTAGGGGATATATGACGATTTATTTACCTGATCTTGATTCAGCTTTGGTAAATGGGATCTACCAAGAAAATTGTCCATTTCATTTACACTTTCAAATTTTGTTGCATATAGGCTTTTGAAGTAGGATTTAATGGGTCTTTGGTTTTCTTCAGTCTCTGTTGTTATGTACCCCTTTTTCATTTCTGATTTTGTTGATTTGGGTGGTGTCTTTCTGCCTTTTAGTTAGTTTGGCTAAGGGTTTGTCTTTCTTTTTTATTTTCTCAAAAAACCAGCTCTCAGTTTTATTGATTCTTTGAATTGTTTTTTGTTTCTAATTTATTGATTTCAGCCCTGAGTTTCATCATCTTCAGCCATCTACTGCTGTTGGGTGTGTCTACTTCTTTTTTTTTTTTTCTAGTGCTTTCAGGTATTTCATTAATTTGCTTGTATGAGATGACTTGAATTTCTTTATGAATGCACTTATTGCAACGAACTTTCCTCTTAACACTGCTTTCATTGTGTCCCATAAGTTAGGGTAAGTTGTACCTTCATTTTTTTGATAATTATATGCAGTCTTTAATTCTTTTCTTTATTTCCTCCTTGACTCAGCTGTCATTGAGTAGAGAGTTGTTAAGTTTCCATGTGTGTGTAGGCTTTTTGTTATTTCTATTATTGTTGAGGTCTAGTTTTAGACTCTGATACGATACAAGGGATTATTTCACTCTTCTTGGAACTGTTGAGGCTTGCTTTTTGCCTGACTATATGGCCAATTTTGGAGAAGGTTCCATGAGGTCCTGAGAATAAGGTATACTCTTTTGTGTTTGGGTGAATGGTTCTGTAGACTGCTATTAAGTCCATTTGATTTAAGACATCGGTAAGTGTCCTTATTTTATGTTTAGCTTCTGTCTCCCTTATCTGTCCCTTGGTGAGAGTGGGGTGTTGAAGTCTCCCCCTCAATTAAGGTTTTGGGACCAATTTGTGATTTAAGCTTTAATAATGTTTCTTTGACAAATGCAAGAGCCCTTGTGTTTGGTGCATAGGTGTTCAGAATTGTGATTTCCTAGTGGTGGATTTTTTTCTTTAATGAGAATAAAGTGTTACTCTTTATCTCTTTTGATTAGCTTTGTTTGAAAGTTTATTTTATTTGATATGAGGATGGCTACTCCAGCTTGCTTTTTCGGTCATTTTGCTTGGAAAACCTTTTTGCAGACCTTCACTTTGAGGAAGTGTTTATATTTGTTGCAGTGGTACGCTTCTTGAATGCAGCAGAATTTTGGATCCTGCTTCTATAACCAATCTGTTAGTCTGTTTCTTTCTTTCTTTCTTTTTTTTTTTTTTTTTTTTTTTTTTTGGAGAGTTGAGACCATTGATGTTAGTAGCTATTAGTGATCGATGATTGCTAGTTCTTTTTATTGTGGAGTTGGAGGTGTGTGTGTGTGTGTGTGTGTGTGTGTGTGTGTTTTCGTTTTCTTTTTGGATATGATGGTGTCTTCATGCTGTGTTTTCTTGGGTGTAGTTGATCTCATTGGGTTGAAGCTTTCCTTCTAGTATCTTCTGTAGGGCTGTATATATTGTTCAATTAACTTATATCAAGAAATTTTTTTTCTCCATTGATATTGACTGAAAGTTTTGTTAGATAGAGTAATCTTGGCTAGCATCTGTGAACTCTAATCTTCTGCAGGATATCCTCCCAGGCCCTTCTTGCATTAATAGTCTTTGTCATGGAATATTTTGTTTTCTCCATAGATATTGATTAAAAGCTTTGTTGGGTGTAGTATTCTGGTTTGGCCTCTGTGGTCTCTAAGAGTCTGCATGACATCTTCCCAGTTACTTCTGACTTTCATAATCTCTGTTGAGAGTCTGGTGTGATTCTGATAGGTCTACATTTATATGTTGATTGGCCTTTTTCCCTTACTGCTTTTAATATTTTTTCTTTGTTCTGGAGATTTAGAGTTTGACTATTATGTGATGTGAAGAATTTTCTTCCTTCCTTCCTTCCTTCCTCCTTCCTTCCTTTCTTTCCTTCTTTCTTATTAGTTACATTTTATTAACTCTGTATCCCACTCCCTCATTTCTTACCAACCCCCCCCCACCTCCCTCATCTCCTCCCTGCCCCTTTCCAAGGCCACTGATTGGGGAGGACCTCCTCCACTTTCATCTGACCCTGTTTTATCAGGTATCTTCAGGACTGGCAGCAAAGTCCTCCTCTGTGGCCTAGCAGGACTTCTTCTCCCTTGGAGGGTGGGGAGGTCAACGAGCTTGCCATTGAGTTCCTGTCAGAAATAGCCCTTGTTCCCCTTACTATGGGAAACCAATTGGTTACTGAGCTACCACGGGCTTCATCTGAGCAGAGTTTCTAGGGTATACCCATACCTGGTCCTTGGTGGAGTGTCAGTCTCAGAAAAGACCCCTGTGGCCAGATATATTTGGTCCTTGTGGAGCTCCTATCCTTTCCATGTCATACAAACTCCCCCTTCTTTCACATGGTTCTCTGCACTCTGCCGAAGGTTTGGTTATAAGTCTTAGTATCTGCTTTGTTACACTGCTAGGTAGAATCTTTCAGGGGCCCTCTGCAGTAGGCTCCTGTCTGTTACTTATTTTCTCTTAGGTCTAATGCACCTCCCATTTGTCCTTCTAAGTGAGGATTGATCATCTTAACCCGGGACTTCTTTCTTGTTTATCTTCTTTAGGTGTATAGATTTCATTTTGTTTATCATATCTTATAGGACTATATGAGTGATTATATACCATGTGTGTCTTTCTCCTTCTGGGATACCTCACTCAGAATGATCTTTTCTAGATCCCACCATTTGCCTGCAAAAACATGATTTCCTCGTTTTTTATTGCTGAGGAGTTTTCCATTGTGTAAAAATACCACAATTTCTGTATCCATTCTTCCATTGAGAGACATCTGGGTTGTTTCCAGGTTCTGGTTATTACAAATAAAGCTGCTACAAACATGGCTGAGGAAATGTCTTTGTTGTGTATATGCCTAGGAGTGGTATAGCGTGATCTTGAGGAAGCACTATTCTTAATTGTCTGAAAAAGTGACAGATTGACTTCCAAAGTGGTTGAACTAGTTTACATTCCCACCAGCAATGAAAGAGAGTTCCCCTTTCTCGACAACCTCTCCAGCATGTGCTGTCACTTAAGTTATTCATCTTAGCCATTCTGATGTTTGTAAGGTGAAATCTCAGGCTCATTTTGATTTGCATCTCCTTGATGGCTAAGGATGTTGAACATCTTTTTAAGTGTTTCTCTGCTATTCTATATTCCTCTACAGAGAATTTTGTTTACCTCTGTTTCCCATTTTTTAATTGGATTGCTTGATTTATTGCTTTTTAACTTCTTTAGTTGTTTATATATTCTGGATATCAGCCCTCTGTTATATATAGGGTTGGTAAAGATCCTTTTCCAGTCTGTAGGCTGCCGTTTTGTTCTGATGACCTTGTCTTTTGCTTTCTAGAACTTTTCAGTTTCATGAGGTCCCATTTATTGATTGCTGCTCTTAGAGCGTATGCTGTTGGTGTTCTGTTCACGAAGTTGTCTCCTGTGCCAATGAGTTCTAGGCTGTTCCTCACTGTTTCTTCTAACTGATTTAGAGTATCTGGTTTTAGGTTGAGGTCTTTGATCCACTTGAACTGTAGTTTGTGAAGAGTGATAAGTATGGATCTATTTTCATTTTTCTGCATGTAGACATCCAGTTGGACCAGCACCATTTGTTGAAGATGCTGTCTTTTTTCCATTGAATGGTTTTGGCTTCTTTGTCAAAAACCAAGTATTCATAGGTGGGTGGGCTTTTTCTGGGTCTTTTATTCGATTCGATTGATCCTCCTTTCTTTTTTTATGCCAATTCCATGTAGTTTTTATTACTATTGCTCTGTAGTACAGCTTGAGATTGGGGATGGAGATACCTCCAGATGATCTGTTGTTTTACAGGATCATTTTGGGGATTCTGGGTTTTTTGTTTCTCCATATGAAGTTGAGAATTGCTCTTTCAAGGTCTGTAAAGAACTGAGTTGGTACTTTGATGGGAATTGCATTGAATCTGTAGATTTTTTTTGACAGGATGTCCATTTTCATTATGTTAATCCTACCAATTCATGAGCATTCCATCTTCTGATATCTTCTTCAATTTCTTTTTTCAGAGACTTAAAGTTTTTTTCAAACTGGTCTTTAACTTGCTTGGTTAGTGTCACCCCAAGGTACTTTATGTTATTAGTGGCTATTGTGAAGGGTGTTTTTTTCCTGATTTCTTTCTCAGCCCTTTTTTCTTTGGTATACAGGAGGGCTTCTGATTTTTTTGAGTTGATTTTGTATTCTGCCACTTTGCTGAAGGTGTTTATCAGCTGAAGGAGTTCTCTGGTTGAATTTTTGGGGTCGTTCATGTATGCTATCATATCATCTGCAAATAGTGACACTTTGAACTCTTCCTTTCCAATTTGTATCCTCTTGATCTATTTTAGTTGTCTTATTGCTCTAGCTTGGACTTTAAGTACTATGTTGAAGAGATATGGAGAGAGTAGGCAGTCTTGCCTTGTCCCTGATTTCAGTGGGATTTTTTTTAAGTTTCTCTCCATTGAGTTTAAGGTTGGCTACAGGCTTGCTGTATATTGCCTTTACTATGTTTAGGTATGTGTCTTATATCCCTGATATTTCCAATACTTTAAACATGAATGGATGTTGGACTTTGTCAAATGTTTTTTCGACATCTAAGGAGACAACCATGTGGTTTTTCTCCTTCAGTTTGTTTATATAGTGGATTACATTAATGGATTTCCATATGTTGAACTTCCCTTGCTTGCCTGGGATGAAGCTTACTTCCTCATGGTGGATGATATCTTTGATGTGTTCTTGGATTTGGTTTGCAAGTATTTTATTGAGTATTTTTGCATCAATGTTCATAAGAGAGATAGGTCTGAAGTTCACTTTTTTTGGGGGGGTCTTTGTGTGGTTTAGGTATCAAGGTGACTATGGCTTCATAGAATGATTTTGGTAATGTTCCTTCTGTTTCTATTTTGTGGAATAGTTTGGAAAGAATTGGAGTTAGTAGTTCTTTGAAGGTCTGGTACAATTCTGCACTGAATCCATCTGGCCCAGGTCTGTTTTTGGAAGGGAGACTGTTGATGACTGCTTCTATTTCTTTGGGGGATATAGGATTATTAAGTCTTTCAACCTGATCTTGACTCGATTTTGTTAGATGGACTCTATCTAGAAAATTGTCCATTTCTTTTAGATTTTCGATTTTTGTGGCATATAGGCTTTTGTAGTATGACCTAATAATTGTTTGGATTTCCTCACTGTCTGTAGTTATGTCCTCCTTTTTATTTCTGATTTTGCTCATTTGGATAGTTTCTTTCTGCCTTTTAGTTAGTTTGGCTGAAGGTTTGTCTATCTTGTTGATTTTCTCAAAGAACGAGCTTTTGGTTTCATTGATTCTTTGAATAGTTTTATTTGTTTCTAATTGTTTGATTTCAGCCCTGAATTTGATTATTTCCATCTGTCTGCTCCTCTTGGGTGTATTTGCTTTTTTTTTTTTTTTCTAGGGCTTTCAGTTCGGCCATTAAGTTGCTTGTATGAGATGTCACAAATTTCTTCTTGAAGGCTCTTAGTGCTCTGAATTTTCCTCGAAGCACTGCTTTCATTGTTTCCCATAAATTAGGGTATGTTGTACCTTCATTTTCATTGAATTCTAGGGATTCTTTAATTTTTTTTTCTTTATTTCTTCCTTAACCCAGCTGTCATTGATCAGCAAGTTGTTCAGTTTCCATGTATTTGTAGGCTTTTTTCTAATTCCATTGTTGTTGAGGTGCAGCTTTAGTCCATGGTGGTCAGATAGAATACAGGGGATTATTTCAATCTTCTTGTATTTGTTGAGGCTTGCTTTGTGACCAAATATATGGTCTATTTTAGAGAAGGTTCCATGTGATGCTGAAAAGAACATATACTCTTTTGAGTTTGGGTGGAGGTCCATTTGATTTAGGACATCTGTAAGTGCCTTTATTTCTTTATTAAGCTTCTGTCTAGATAATTTATCCCTTGGTGAAAGTGGGGTGTTGAAGTCTCCTACTATTAAGATGTTGTGATCGATGTGTGATTTAAGTTTTAATAATTTTTCCTTAACAAATGTAGGCGCTCTTGTATTTGGGGCATAGATGTTTAGAATTGTGATGTCCTCTTGGTGGATTTTTCCTTTGATGAGAATGTAGTGCCCCTCCGCATCTTTTTTTGATTAATTTTGGTTGAAAGTCTATTTTATTAGATATTAGGATAGCTACCCCAGCTTGTTTTCTGGGTCGGTTTGCTTGAAAGACATTTTTTCAGCCCTTTACCCTGAGATAATGTTTGTCTTTGTTACAGAGTTGCATTTCTTGGATTCAGCAGAATGTTGGCTCCTGTTTCCCCACCCATTCTGTTAGTCTGTGTCTTTTTATTGGAGAGTTGAGTCCATTGATGTTGATAGATAATAGTGACCAAGGAACATTAGTTCCTTTTATATTGGAGTTGGTGGTCTTATTGTGTTCCATTGCTTGTTTTCTTTTAATTTTTGTTGGGATATTATCTGTATGCTATTTTTTCTTGGGTGAAGTTGTTTTCATTATGTTGGAGTTTTCCTTCTAGTATCTTCTGTAGAGCTGGTTTGCTGTGTAGATATTGCATAAATTTTGTCATGGAATATTTTGTTTTCTCAATCTATGTTGATTGAAAACTTTGCAGGGTCGGTCTAGTAGTCTGGGTTGGCATCTGTTGTCTCTTAGTGTCTGCATGACACCTGCCCAGGCCCTTCTGTCTTTCATAGTTCCTGATGAGAAGTCCGGTGTGATTCTGATAGGTCAACCTTCATATGTTACTTGACCTTTTTCCCTTGCTGCTTTTAATATCTTTTCTTTGTTCTGTAGATTTAGTGTTTTGACTATGATGTGGTATGATGTGTTTCTTTTCTAGTCTAGTCTATTGTCTATTTGCTGTTCTCTAAGCCTCTTGATCATTAATGGACATCTCTTTCTTTAAGTTGGGAAAATTTTCTCCTATGATTTTCTTGAGAATATTTTCTGGAAATTGGAGCCTGGAATCTTCTTTTTCATCAATTCCTATTATTCTTTGATTTCGTCTTTTCATGGCATCCTTGATTTCTTGGATATTTTGTGTTTGTGACTTTTTTGATTTTACTTTTTCTTTGAAAGAAGTATCAATTTCTGCCACTGTATCTTCATCACCCGAGATTCTCTCTTCCATCTCTTGTTTTCTAATAGTGATGTTTACCTTTATAGTTCCTGATCTTTTCTCCAAGTTCTCCAGCTCCAGAGTTTTCTCAGTTTGTGTTTTCTTTATTGGTTCTAATTCTGTTTTCATTCCTTGCACCATTTCCTTCATCTGTTTGACTCTGGATTCCTGACTCTCTATGATAGTCTCTATTTTTTTGTTTATTTCCTCTTTCTACGCCTCTAATTGTATCTCTACTTGTCCCTCTATTTGTTTGGCTATGTTTGCCTGTGTTTCTTTAAGAATTTTGTCCATTTCCTCTTTCTTTGCCTCCAATTGACTGGCCAAATCTTTGATAGAGTTGTTCATTTCATCTTTAACTGTCTGAATTTGCATGGCTATTGCTCTAAGAGAATTGCTTGTTTCCTCTTTGTGAGCCTCAAATAATTGGGTAAGTATATCTTTAAAGTCATTTTCCTGTGCATATGATGAATTGGAGTATCCATCAATTTTGGGGGTTGTTGGTGAAGTCATGATGTTCTGATTTATGTTGGATGTGTTTTTTTCGCCTACCCCTGGCCATTGTCTTATCTGAAACATTCCCTGATTGTTTCTGGATTCTGCAGTTCAGACTGGTACTGTCTCTCTCTGGCATCTGGAGAGTTCTTCAGGAAGCTGAGAGAGGTCCCGTGGCCTCAGAGTGTGCGTTAGTACACTATCTGTACCTGTGGGAGGAAAGTACATTGGTGCAGAAGGGCAAATGCAGGCACACTTTGTGTGTGTGTGTGTGTGTGTGTGTGTGTGTGTGTGTGTGTGTAAGTGTTCGTGGAAGTGTGTCTAGAGGGACAGAGTGATAGAGAATGTTGAATCCTTGAGTGTGTGGGAAGAGCTCTGCCTCGCAGGCTTCTAGATGGTTATTTGTGCATGCACTGTATATTTAGCAGGTGCTGGTGATGGTCGCTGCAAAATTTCTGGCATTAACTGCCTTAACTCTTCAGTTGGACCCTCAGAGCAGGGGCTTCAATGTCCCACGTGACCCTCTGATTTCCACAGTGGGTATGTGGGTGAGAGGAGTCCGATGTCTGGCTTCTATTTTAGAAAAACCCTGGATCTGGGGCTCTACAGACACTCAAGGGCTTATTCACTATTAAGCAGGTCACATCAGCAAGGATTGGGGTATCTGGGTTCTCTGCTCTCTGGTTTGGCCCTGCTTGGTCTCATGCAGGAAGATTGACGTTCTCTGCCAGCTCAGTGCTCTTGCAGCCATCAGGTTAGGAAGTCCAGCTGCAGCTGGAGACTTGGATGCTGGTCCAGATGCCTTCTGGGAAGTCCTGGGTGCCCTCCACTGTGCTCTTCGGGCCTGGTGTGCCTAGCTTGTATGGTGGGTTTGCTGGGCTTTGGTGGGTGAATAGTGAATTATCTGTTTCGAGGGTTTGAGCAGGCCATTCAGTCTGTGGCTGGGCAACCCTGCGGAGCCAGTATGGTGGCTAGCAGACCTGGGACCTGGGAGAATGGTGCTGTGGTTCAGGACCTGCATAGCAGGGGCTTCAATGTCCCAAGTGGGTCCAATGTCTTCTGTTTCCCACAGTGGGTTTGCGGGAGCGAAGGGTCCGATGCCTGGCTTCTATTTTAGAAAGACCCTGAATCTGGGGTTCTGTAGACACTCAGGGGCATACTCACTTTCAAGCAGGTCACATCGGCAGGGATCGGTGTATCCAAGCTCTCTGCTCTCAGGTTTGGCCTTGCTTGGTCTGCAGAAGGACTGATGTGCTCTGCCAGTTCAGTGCTGCTGCAGCCGCCAGGTTAAGAAGTCCAGCCGCAGCTGGAGGCTGAGATTTGGGCAGGCCGTTCAGTCAGTGGCCAAGAGACCCTGAGGAACCAGTATAGTGGGTAGCAGACCTGGGACCCTGGTTGGATGGTGCCAAGGGTTTGGGACTCCAAGAGTGGTACAGCTGGCAGTTGCAGCTAAGGGGCTAGGGACTAAGGGCTCCGTCTTAGCTGCTGCTGGCCCTGGCTGTGAGCTCTGAGCTGAGAATCTCAGTGAGCAGGCTGTGCTGAGGAGGAGGGAGGTCTCAGAAAGGGGAGTGCCAGGAGAACAAAGGATTGTTTCTCTCCTTCCCCAAACAAGTCCATGGGTTACCAGAGACCAAAGTTCTCACCTCGTGGGATGTTCCCTGTCATTTAGAAAGCCTCTCCATTGTTTCTCTGGCTTCAGAAGTCCTTCCACTCACCCACTCAGGCATTCAGCTCTTCCACAACTCAGAAACTGTGTCTGCTAGTAGCCATCTTGGCTCTGCCCCCCAAGAATTTCTTTTCTGGTATAGTCTAGTTGGTATTCTGTTGGTCTCTTGTATGTTAATGGACATCTTTTTCTTTAAATTGAGAAAAAAATTTTCTATGGTTTTCTTGAAAATATTTTCTGGACCTTGGAGCCTGGAATCTTCTTTTTTGTCTATTCCTATTTTTCTTAGATTTCTTCTTTTCATGGCATCCTTGATTTCTTCGATGTTTGTGTTTGGAACTTTTCCAATTCTAATTTTTCTTTGATATATATGTTTGCAATTGTATCTTCAGCAACTGAGATTCTTTCTTGTATTCTGTTGGTGATGCTTACCTTTGTGGTTTCTGATCTTTAAGTTCTCCAGCTACAGGGTTTTCTTTCTTTGTGTTTTATTTATTGATTCTAATTCTGTCTTCATGTCTTGAACCATTTCATTCATATGTTTGAATGTGAATTCCTTTCTTTCCATCATCGCCTCTATTTTTTTGTTCATTTCCTTTCTATAAGCCACTACTTGTACCACTACTTGTTTGGTTGTAATTGTGTATATTTCTTTGAGAGTTTTGTTTGTTTGTTTGTTTTCTCTCTATGTGCCTCTAATAACTGGATAATTTTTATCCAGTTTAATATAATTTTCCTGTGTTTCTGATTAATTTAAATATCCATTTATTTGAGGGGTTGCTGGTGAAACCGTGATCACCCGATTTTTTTAATGTGTTTTTATGCTGACCTCTAGTCATCTGCTTGCTGTTTGTTCCTGCATTCTGTACTTCAGACTGTGTCTGTCTGTCTCTGGTGTCTGTAGTGTTCTTCAGGAAGATGAGAGAGGTCCACTGGTTTAAGAGTGCATGTTGGTGTTCCAGCTGTAGCTAAGGGAGGAAGGTTGCACACACATATGTGCAAGTGAGTGTGTTTGTGCTTTGAGGGAGAGGGTGTGAGAGCATGTAGATACCTGGAAGGGTGGAGCTTAAATGTGGGAGGGAATGCAAGGTTATGGTGCTTTTGTAAGCATAATGTGCATGCACAAGTGCCCTGAATACCTTAGTGGCCTACAGGCCTGTCATATTGTTCTCCTCTTATTCAGTTCTGTCTGAGCTCCAGAAATTGTTTGCCTGGATACCACTGGTAGACCCACAGAACAGAGGCTTTAATGTTGAGAATGCTGTCCCAAGAATCCCTGTGTTAACCACAGTGGGAGTGGGAGTGGGAGGGATCCAATGTCTGGTTGCTACAGTAGAGGGACCTTTTATCTGGGGCTCTCCAAGCACTCACTTAAAGTTGTACTCACTAACTTGCAGGCATAATCAGAAAGCACAGCGGTTCCCCTTTTTCTCTACTCTCAGATTTGGGCCCATAGGGGCAAATGAGAGTGTAGGAGATCCATCAGCTCAGTGGTGTCCATTGTTTGGTCGCAAGGCAGGGAGCCCTGCAATTGGTGTAGCTGCTTCTGCAGATTCAGTCATAGAGCACTGAGGGTCTTGCTTGGACTAGCTGCCTCCCAGCTGCAGCCACAGCTCTGGGAATCCAGCCTGTGTTATTTCAGTCACCAAGAGTGTCAGGACATGCATGGGGCAACCTCTGCAGCCTTAGCTTAACAGGGAGGCTCTTGCTTAGGGCAGAGTTCACTGCTGTCCTCCTTTGTTGAGCAGGAAGGTCTGTGTTCGTGGCAAGAGGAAGTGCAGGGGAGTTGAATATTCACCACTCTCAGTCCCCAAAGATGTCCACAGGTGACCTAGATCCAAATTGTCCCAGCTCACGGGTTGTCCCCTCTCTCCCAGGAAGCCTCTATGTGGATGTTCTGGCTTCAGATACCCCTCCACTCATCAATTTCAGAGTTTCAGATCCTATGTTCCTCAAGTAAAGTCCATGCTGGTTCCCATTATCTTGGATAGCTCCTCCTCCCATAAAATTAGGTTCATTGTTACTTCATAAACTGTAAGTTTGCTACTGGTATAAATTGTAATGTAAATATCAGATATGTGACACCCAAAGAGGTTGTGATCTATAAGGTGAGAACCACTGTTCTAAAGGAAGAAGATAACATGAAAACAATTAAAAAACATAAAGTAGTAAGTTTTGGGAAGATACAAATATATGGGAATGGTATTTTAGCTTGTCAGGGCAAGTTCATTTCATGTCAGGAAAGATGTTGTTCAAGTGGTGAACTGGAGCTAGCTTGAATAACAATCGTCTTAGTCATATGGTTTGGCCTTTTAGAGAGTATCCAGGTAGTAAAAGTACCTTAAGATTGGAATGATTTCCATGTGTCTGAGAAACAACAAAAGTAAAATGTGAGAGGAGAATGATAGAAGATGGGTTTCCAGAAGCCAACAACAACCTATGGCATAATGGGGTTACAGCCTTGTGTCCAGATTCAAAAGTATCACCTGGAGAAGTCCAAGCTGGAAGATCTTTGATTAAGCTTTTAAAATGCTTTGCTTTCATGGGAGCCCCTTCCCAGTCAGTGTTTTCTCTTTCTTCAGGATGCAACCAGCTATGGAAGAAATAGAAACAAAACAAAACAAAAACAAAATTCTAGTTGTGTGACCAAGTGATTTTGTTTGTTGTCTAAGTACAATGTTTCTTGAGCCTTTGCTGACAATCATGGGAAACCATGTGGATAAACAGAAGAGAATATTTTGCAGGGTGTTTGTTAAAATATTCTGCCCTTCATCTGTGATACATACCTCCAGGATAATAGCATACTTTTCTGCAGGAAGGCAGATCTATCTTCTTTCTAATATATAGATGTGTGCTGTGAAGAATGTTAGACAGATTCACAGCATGAAGTCTGCCTACCAAGTTACAGAGAGTTGGAAATGATCATTTATTCAAGAAAAAGAAAATTAAAATAGAGATCTTAATGCCACCTCCAGTTTGTTTGGCATCTGTGTCACCAACTACTATTATTTGCTGCTATTTCTCCTTGGTTTGAAATTTGTCTTTCCAAAACTGTGACCGGAGTTTCACACAACCTATAATTTAGAAATGTTCTGTGTTGTAAATGGTATTTTGCCTTCAGTAAAAGCCTTAGCATGTCAAGCAGCAAACAAGAATGTCATGAAAGAAGGTGAAATCCCCTATTACAGAAAGAGAAATTGGGTAGAGACCTGCTAATGTATACTGTAGAAAATAAAAGAGAAGTTGATATGAACATGCCTATCAACTTACACTGCTACCTTGGTGATTTTCAAGTAATGGAGAAATATTTCTGAGCCTGTGCTGCCACAGGGGAATAGTGCCAGTGGATGCTGTTTTCAGAAGGTCAGAGTCCCACAGCTGCTCAATCACTTTGTTGAGAACTGGTCTTTAATCTCCTGCCTTCTTTGGAGTTCTGACATTGTATACTTTCTCTTTTGCTATTATTGAAGTGTCTGTGAGACAAATCTTGTTTCTGGCCGAAATGTGACTTTTACTCTCTCGTTTAATGACCACATTGATGCTACCGATGATAATAAGAGTAGTAATAAAAGAAGAAGCTATTATTTATCGACTGTTAAGAAATGTGCATCATGTTTTTACCTAATGTTTAAAATAGAAAGGAGTTGAAAACAATTTCAACCCTGAAGAAAATGAAGAAACCCCCTTGCTCTTACAGTGGGAATCTGTTTAGTGAGAGGACAGAACACAGAGCCTTTCTGCATAGTATTTGAGGAGAATGGTAATCATCAGTATCATCCAGTTACAAACTCTGAGACCTACAACAGAAACCTACCTACAAGACTACCTGTGTCAATAGTGGTAAAATGTTATGGCAATAACTAACCAGTTTTTAAGTGGATCTAAGGCCTACTCCATGAGATAAAACCTTTATCAGCCAATGCCAAAGTGGGTTCAAAAGCCTGAGACTAGATAGGTCATGGGCCTACAGGAAAACATACTACTATTAATTTGCTAAAAGAGCATAGGAATAAAATGACTCCTAATGACATACTGCTAATACTCATAGTTCAGAATCTCACTCAGTCCACATCAGAGAAACTTCTTTTTGCACTAGATGTCAGTTAACACAGAGACCCACAACTGGAGAATGAGAAGGGAATAAGAAGCTCTCAGTCTTAAATAATATGTCTTCATCAAACCTTTCCCCTCAAGGCTTAAGGATGTATTTATAAGAGAAAACAGGAATCCAGTAAGAACCAAAATGATGAATGAACTCAAGGTAACAGTGCCTTCCAAACGCAGAAGGACTGATTCACATATGAACAGAGATTGTGTCAGCATGCACAAGACATGCAAAGATTCAACTCAGATGGAGTCCCCCAAAATGAAAGGAGCTAAATGCACATGAAGCCCACTATCCAATAAACTGTTTTCAATTGATGCTTACTGACAAAGGGAGTGTCATTGGGTATACCAACCACACAGGACATGCACCATGCCCAGGAATAGTTGGCCAACACAAAACAAATTCTCTATCAATCAATCAATCAATCTATCTTTATCATCATCATCATCTATATGGTGGGTGTGCATACACACAGGCACACACCTTTTCTTTTGTCATTTTTAAAATGGCTTTTTTATTTATTTTTTTAAATTTAATTAATTTGTTTATTTTTTATTTAATTTTTGTTTTTTTTGATTTTTTATTAATTACACTTTATTCATTTTGTATCCCCCCATAAGCCCCTCCCTCCTCTCCTCCCAATCCCACCCTCCCTCCCCTTTCTGCATGCATGCCACTCCCCAAGTCCACTGATAGGGGAGATTCTCCTCTCCTTTCTGATCTTAGTCTATCAGTTCTCATCAAAATTGGCTGCATTGTCCTCTACCATGGCCTGGTAAGGCTGCCCCCCCCCTCAAGGGGAGGTGATCAAAGAGCAGGCCAATCAGATTATGTCAGAGGCAGTCCCTCTTCCCATTACTATGTAACCCATTTGGACACTGAACTGCCATGGGCTACATCTGTGCAGGAGTTCTAGGTTATCTCCACGAATAGTCCTTGTTTGGAGTATGGGTCTCTGGGAAGTTCCCTGTGTTCAAATTATCTTGTTCTGTTGCTCTCCTTGTGGAGTTCCCGTCCCCTCCAGCTCTTACTATTTCCCACTTCTTACATAAAATTCCATTCACTCTGCCCATCAGTTGGCCATCAGGCTCAGCATTTGCTTTGACAGTCTATACTGCAGAGGCTTTCAGAGGCCCTCTGTGGCAGGTTTCAAGGTTGTTTCCTGTTTTCTTCTGGCTTTCAGAGGCCCTCTGTAGCAGGTTCCTAGGTTGTTTCCTATTTTCTTTTTCTTCTGATGTCCATCCTCTTTGCCTTTCAGGATGGGGATTGAACATTTTAGTTAGGGTCCTCTCTTTTGCTTAGTTTGTTTAGATGTACAGATTTTAGTGGGTTTATTCTATGTTGTATGTTTATATGAGTGAGTATATACCATGCGTGTCTTTTTGCTTCTGGGACAATTCACTCAGGATGATCCTTTCCAGGTCCCACCATTTACCTGCAAATTTCATGATTTCCTTATTTTTCATTGCTGAGTAATACTCCATTGTATAGATGTACCACAGTTTCTGCATCCATTCTTCAGTTGAGGGGCATCTGGGTTGTTTCCAGCTTCTGGCTATTACAAATAAAGCTGCTACAAACATGGTTGGGCAAATGTCCTTTTTGTGTACTTGAGCCTCTTTTGGATATATGCCTAGGAGTGGTATGGCTGGATCTTGAGGAAGCGCTATTCCTAGTTGTCTGAGAAAGTGCCAGATAGATTTCCAGAGTGGTTGTACAAGTTTACATTCCCACCAGCAGTGGAGAAGGGTTCCCCTTTCTCCACAACCTCTCCAGCATGTGTTGTCCCTTGAGTTTTTCATCTTGGCCATTCTGTTGGGTATAAGCTGAAATCTCAGGGTTGTTTTGATTTGCATTTCCCTAATGGCTAATGAGGTTGAGCATTTCTTTAAGTGCTTCTCTGCCATTCGATATTCCTCTACAGAGAATTCTCTGTTTAGCTCTGTTCCCCATTTTTTAAGTGGATTACTTGGTTTGTTGCTTTTCAGCTTGTTTAGTTCTTTATATATATTGGATATGAGTCCTCTGTCAGATAAAGGGTTAGTGAAGATTCTTTCCCAATCTGTAGGCAGTCGCTTTGTTTTGATGACGGTGTCTTTTGCTTTACAGAAGCTTTTCAATTTCATGAGGTCCCATTTATTGATTGTTGCTCTTACAGCCTGTGCTGTTGGTGTGCTGTTCAGGAAGTTTTCTCCTGTACCAATGAGTTCTAAGGTATTCCCCACTTTTTTTTCTATCCGATTTAATGTGTCTGGTTTTATGTTGAGGTCTTTGATCCACTTGGACTTCAGTTTTGTGCAGGGTGATAAGTATGGATCTATTTTCATTTTTCTACATGTAGACATCCAGTTGGACCAGCACCATTTGTTGAAGATGCTATCTTTTTTCCATTGTATGGTTTTGGCATCTTTGTCAAAAATCAGGTGTCCGTAAGTATGTGGGTTTATTTCTGGGTCTTCTGTTCAATTCCATTGATCCACCATTCTGTTTCTATGCCAGTACCATGCAGTTTTTATAACTGTTGCTCTATAGTACAGCTTGAGATCAGGGATGGAGATACCTCCAGAAGATCTTTTATTGTAGAGGATTGTTTTAGCAATTCTCGGTTTCTTGTTATTCCATATGAAGTTGAGAATTTTTCTTTCCAGGTGTGTAAAGAATTGTGTTTGCAATTTGATGGGAATTGCATTAAATCTGTAGATTGCTTTTGGTAAGATGGCCATTTTTACTATGTTAAACCTGCCAAGCCATGAGCATGGGAGATCTTTCCATCTTCTCATATCTTCCTCTAATTCTTTCTTCAGAGACTTGAAATTTTTTTCATACAAGTCTTTGACTTGCTTGGTTAGGGTTACACCAAGGTACTTTATGTCATTTGTGGGTATTGTGAATGGTGTTGTTTCTCTAATTTCTTTCTCAGCCCTTTTGTCATTTGTATTGATCTCAAGTTGTACTACAGAGCAATAGTAACAAAAACTGCATGGTATTGGCATAAAAACAGAATGGACGATCAAAGGAATTGGATAGAAGACCCAGAAATAAACCCACACACCTATGAATACTTGATTTTTGAGAAAAAAAAAAAAACAAAACAAAACCATTCAATGGAAAAAATACAGCATCTTCAACAAATGGTGCTCGTCCAACTGGATGTCTACATGCAGAAAAATGAAAATAGATCCACATTTATCACCCTGCACAAAACTAAAGTTCTAATGGATCAAAGACCTCAACATAAAACCAGATACTCTAAATTTGTTAGAAGAAAAAGTAGGGAACAGCCTAGAACTCATTGGCACAGGAGACAACTTCGTGAACAGAACACCAATAGCACAGGCTCTAAGAGCAACAATCAATAAATGGGACCTTATGAAACTGAAAAGCTTCTGTAAAGCAAAGGACACCGTCATCAAAACAAAACGACTGCCTACAGATTGGGAAAGAATCTTCACTAACCCTTTATCTGACAGAGGACTAATATCCAGTATATACAAAGAACTAAAGAAGCTGAAAAGCAGTAAACCAAGTAATCCAATCAAAAAATGAGGGTCAGAGCTAAACAGAGAATTCTCGACAGAGGAATATCGAATACCAGAGAAACACTTAAAGAAATGCTCAACCTCATTAACCATCAGGGAAATGGAAATCAAAACTACCCTGGGATTTCACCTCATATCCATCAGAATGGCCAAGATGAAAAACTCAAGTGACAACACATGCTGGAGAGGTTGTGGAGAAAGGGGAACCCTCCTCCACTGCTGGTGGGAATGTAAACTGGTACAACCACTCTGGAAATCTATCTGGTGCTTTCTCAGACAATTAGGAATAGTCTTCCTCAAGACCCAGCCGTACCACTACTAGGTATATACCCAAACTTTACTCAAGTACACAAAAGGGATACTTGCTCAACCATGTTTATAGCAGGTTTATTTGTAATAACCAGAACCTGGAAACAACCCAGATTTCCATCAACGGAGGAATGGGTACAGAAATTGTACCCATTGGATTACAATTGTACACAATGGATTACTTCTCAGCAATCAAAAAGGAGGAAATCATGAAATTTGTAGGCAAATGGTGGGGTCTAGAAAAGATCATTCTGAGTGAAATATCCCAGAAGGAGAAAGACAAACACGGTATATACTCATTTATATAGACCTATAAGATCTAATAAACATAAGGAAATCTTTACACTTAAGAAAGATCATCAAGAGATTGGACGTGGGTTAAGATGATCAATCCTCATTTAGAAAGACAGATGGGATGTGCATTGAACTTATGACAGGAGTCTACTGAAGGCATCTGAAAGACTCTAACTAGTAGTGTTTTCAAAGCAGATACAAAGACTCATGACCAAACCTTCGGCAGAGTACAGGGAATCATATGAAAGAAGGGGAGTTAGTATGATGGGGAAAGGATATGAGCTCCACAAGGACCAAATATATCTGGGCACAGGGTCTTTTCTGAGACTGACATTCAACTAAGGACCATGTGTGGATATAACCTAGAACCTCTGCTCGGTTGTAGCCTGTGGTAGCTCAGTAACCAATTGGTTTCCCATAGTGTGGAGAAAAGGACTATTTCTAACAGGAACTCAATGACTGGCTCTTTGACCATCCTACCCCCCAAGGGAGGAGCAGTCCTGTTAGGCCACAGAGGAGGACTTTGCAGCCAGTCCTGAAGATACCTGAGAAAACAGGATCGGATGAATGGGGAGGAGGTCCCCCCCCCATTAGTGGACTTGGAAAGGAGCACAATGGAGATGAGGGAGGGAGGGTGGTATTGGGAGGGAATGAGTGATTGGGATACGGCAGGGATACAGAGTTAATAAAATGTAACTGATAAGAAAAAAATAATATTAAAAAAAGAAAAAAAACCTCATACATTGTTTGCTTACCACAAAATCATAGCCTCCTATTCAACAAATGAACTTTTAAAATATAGACAGTAGAAATCTTACCACTGACACTTATGCCACTTTTCAAGATGTGGAATAGATGCTCCACTAAGTAAATGGTAGTTTTCCTAAGTATATGGTAGTTTTCTTAGTCTGTTTTTGCTGCTCTTATGGAATGTCACAGACTGTTATAAACAGGAATGGTTCCATTAAGAGCCAAAGCAGGCTTTTTTTTGTTGTTTTTGCTTATTTTTTTCTACATAGGTTTTGTGTTGCTAGTCCTGCAATAAAGTCTGAACTTCCATCTCCTACATTTGGAGATTATGGGTCTTCACTGATCAGACCTTATGATTGTCTCTTCAGTATTAGTAGTCTCTTTTGCCCACAACTGTTTGGGTACTGTATTAATCTAAGTTCTCTAAAGGAATAAAATTAATGCAATTACACACACACACACATTTACACACCTGTGCTTAGTTAGAGTTGCTTACAGGCTGTGGTTCTAATACTAGTAAAGGAAAGAAATGCTTTAGGAATAGCACAGATGAACTTCCTAGCAGGAGTGAGGGCAAAGAGTGAAAACTTTTTTTTTCTACCATGTTCCTTTATGCAGGCTGCTACTGGATGGTGTGGCTCAAATTTAGAATGGATGTTATCATCTCCAACGATCCAACCAAGAAATCCTGCAACTAGCTGCATGGGTTTTACTTAATTTTATACATAGTCAATTTGACAACAAAGGTCACCAATTGCAGGTACATTGTCCACTATGCAGCACTTCAGTGAAATCTAGAAATTGAGTAGAGCATGTGATTCCCCAATATAGAAGGACACCTCAGTTTTGGTCCTAGTTGAAAGGATGGAGTGGGTAGAGAGATAGTGGTGCCTCTTTTCTTATATGGTTAGGTCACATTGACAGTTCTGTTCCATTTAAAAGCACTGCATGGGATTCACCAGAATCATACCATTTATTGTTTTAGAAAGTCTACCAGGTCATGTGTCTATCGTTTCTATTGTATGATTAATAAACCATGTAAAGCAGTGATTCAATGGGAGCATCAACATGTTAAAAAAAAAAACAAACCTTGTCTGTCCACCTAAATTAAGTAACATCCTCAGCATCTCTACATATGTCAATAATTTAATAATTTGCATATTATTCAAATTATTATTACTTTATCTTTATATTTGAGTCTTTTTCCTTTCTTTTCTCCCTTCCCTTTCTTTTCCCTCCATTCCTGCTAGTGAAAGTCTCCTGCAGTTAGAATGTTTGACCTCTATTACACTAGATATTTGGAAACTTTGTTTTTGCAAGTCTGTTCATACCTAGAATTGGATATGGTATATAAAATACTCCTACCTAGGTGTCTTTTGGATGAGTAAAGAAGTTACCTGAAATTCTTCTACGACCTTTTCTTTAGTCAGCCTCATTCTGTCACTTCTACCTCACGTTTTTTTGCTGGCACCTTTTCTATTCTTAACATCCAACTGAAATCTCAGTCTGTAAGTTTTCATATTTCTCCAAGTAAAAAATAACATATTGGATTTTTTGAATGCTCGTTGCTAAGAGGTGACTTAGAGACAAACAAGAAAATCATTTCTAGCAATCTCTGCGTCCTACATTGAATCAAAACAAATGATGCTAGACTCTCTTCTATTCTGTCAAATTCTGAGTTCTTGGAAAACTGTAGTATCATTTTGTTGTCTTCATCAAAATGAACAAATCGTCTACCTATAGGGGGCAGCACAGTATTCTAATTCACCATATAGTTTGGGGAGTGAAAAAGCTATGATCAAATCCTGATTGGATGGCATATTATTTTGCATGAAATATTTAACGTTAATCGATTTCTTTGCAAACTGAATCAGACAACTGAACTAAAGGGCTAGCTCTGTGCACTGTACTTTAGAGCTCAGTTTTCATTTTGTCTCAGTAAAAATTAGATTAATGAATGAGCAAACCACTCTACTCTTCACTAAAGATTTGTTTTCTACTTGACAAATTTTCAAGTTTATCCCACTTTAAAGAAGACTTTAAATGAAAACCCACTTTGTCTGTTAAGTGTGTATTTTAACATTTATGATTTAAAAACTGAGTAGGACTCCGAAGGAATGCGACATTATTTTCATTAGAGTGATACAATTTTTTTCCAAGCAAGTTACTAATGACATAGGAACCGAAATGCAGTCTCTACTGGACTTTGGCATGTTTCAAGCCAAAAACTCTTTTGAATACTTCTCCTTTTGTTTTAAGAATTTTATGTATATATGTATAAGATGTGGGGGTCTCATTATATATCCTAGGCTAGCCTAGAACTTGCTATCAGCTTAAGTTTGCCACTGACTCCTGATATTCTGCCTCAGTCTACCAATTAGGATTAAAAGTACAAAGACTTGTTACTTTGATGTATATAATTTCATTTTTTAAAATTTTTTATTGTTATTAATTACACTTTGTATCCTCCCTGTACCTCACTTCCTCCACCACTCCCAGTAAAAGTCCCACCCTACCTCTTCCTCACTTGTGTTCCTCTCCCAGTCCACTTATAAGGGAGGTCCTCCTCCCCTTCCTTCTGATCCTAGTCTATCAGGTCTCCTCGTGGACTGGTAAGACTTCTCCTCCCTTAGGGGGGAGGTGATCAAAGAGCAGGCCAATCAGTTCCTGTCAGAGACAGTTCCTGTCCCCAGTACTATGGAGCTCACTTGGATACTGAACTGCCATAGGCTACCTCTGTGCAGGGGTTCCAGGCCATATACATGCGTGTCTCTTGGCTGTGGTATCAGTTTCAGAAAAGACCCCTGTGCCCAGACTTTTTGCATCTGTTGCTGTCTTTGTGGGGGTCCTGTCCTCTCTGAGTCTTACTATCTCCCACTTCTTTCATAAGATTCCCTGCACTCTATTCAAAGTTTGGCTGTGAGTCTCAGCATCTGCCTCGATATAGAGTACAGCCTTTCAGAGGCCTTCTGTGGTAGGCTTCTGTCCTGTTCCCTGTTTTCTCCCTCCTCCGATGTCCATCCTCTTTGCCTTTCTGAATGAAGATTGAATATCTTAGCCAGAGTCCTCCTTCCTGATTCGCTTCCTTAGGTGTACAGAATGTAGTATGTTTATCCTATATTATATGTCTAATAACCACTTATGAGTGAGTATATACCCTGTGTGTCTTTCTGCTTCTGGGATACTTCACTTAGGATGATCTTTTCTAGTTCCTACCATTTACCTGCAAATTTCATGATTTCCTTTAAGGCTGAGTAATATTCCATTGTGTAGATATACCACAATTTCTGCATCCACTCTTCAACTGAGGGGCATCTGAGCTGTTTCCAGCTTCTGGCTATTAAAAATAAAGCTGATACAAACATGGTTGAGCACATGTCCTTGTAGTATACTTGAGCATCTTTTCGATATATGCCTAGGAGTGGTATAGCTGGATATTGAGGAAGCACTATTCCTGTCTGAGAAAGCACCAGACTGATTTCCAAAGTGGTTGTTTACATTTCTACCAGCAGTGGAGGAGGGTTCCCCTTTCTCCACAACCTCTCCAGCATGTATTGTCACTTGAGTTATTCATCTTATTCATTCTGATGGGTGTAAGGTGAAATCTCAGGGTCGTTTTGATTTGCATCTTCCTGATGACTAAAGACGTTGAACATTTCTTTAAGTATTTCTCTGCCATTCTGTATTCTCTGTTTAGCTAGGTACCTCATTTGTTTAATTAGATTACTTGATTTGTGCTCTTTAACTTCTTTAATTCTTTATACATACTGGATGTTAACCCTCTGTCAGATACAGGGTCGGTGAAGATCCTTTCCCAATCTGTAGGCTGTCTTTTTGTTTTGAGGACAGTGTCTTTTGCTTTCCAGAAGCTTTTCAGTTTCATGAGGTCACATTTATTGATTGTTGCTCTTAGAGCCTTGCTGTTGGTGTTCTGTTCAGGAAGTTTCTCCTGTGCCAAAGAGTTCAAGGTTCTTCCCCACTCTTTCTTCTAACAATTTTAGTGTGTCCATTTTTAAATTGAGGTCTTTGCTCCACTTGGACTTTCGTTTTGTGCAGGGTGATAAGTATGGATCTATTTGTATTTTTCTACATGTAGATATCCAGTTCGAGCAACAACTTTTGTTGAAGATGCTATCTATTTTTCACTGTATAATTTTGACATCTTTGTCAAAAATCAGGTGTCCATAAGTGTGAGGGTTATTTCTGGTCTTCGCTCCAATTCCATTGATCCACTATTATGTTTCTATGCCAGTACAATGCAGTTTATATTACTGTTGCTCTATAATAGAGGATGAAATCAGGGATGGAGAGATCTCCAGAAGATATTTTA
Organism: Psammomys obesus; assembly: GCF_907164565.1. Taxonomy (NCBI): domain Eukaryota; kingdom Metazoa; phylum Chordata; class Mammalia; order Rodentia; family Muridae; genus Psammomys; species Psammomys obesus. Next base: position 10,452,688 of record NW_026585894.1, on the reverse strand, counting down.
TTGTAGAGGATTGTTTTAGTAATTCTGGGTTTCTTGTTATTCCATATGAAGTTGATGGTTTTTCTTTCAAGGTCTTTAAAGAATTGTGTTGGTAATTTGATGGGAATTGCATTGAATCTGTAGATTGCTTTTGGTAAGATGGCAATTTTACTATGTAAATCCTGCCAAGCATGAGCATGGGAGATCTTTTCATCTTCTGATATCTTCTTCTAATTCTTTCTTCAGAGACTTAAATTTTTTTTCATACAACTCTTTGACTTACTTGGTTAGGGTCACACCTAGGTACTTTATGTCATTTGTGGCTAATGTGAAGGGTGTTGTTTCCCTAATTTTTTTCTCTTTGAGTATTTTTGCATCAAGGTTCCTAAGGGAGATTGGCCTGAAATTCTCTTTCTTTGTTGGGTCTTTGTGAGGTTTAGTTATCAATGAGGTTTAGTTATCAAAGTGACTGTGGCTTCATAGAATGAGTTTGGTAATGTTCCTTCTGCTTCTGTTTTGTGGAACAGTTTGAAGAGAACTGGAGTTAACTTATGAGGGTTTGATAGAATTGTAACTTGCAACCATCTGGCCCTGGGCTTTTTTGGATGGGAGAATTTGATGACCACTTCTATTTTCTTAGGTGATATAGGACTATTCAATTGATTTACCTGCTCTTGATTCACCTTAATAAGGGGAATTTATCAAGAAAATTGTCCGTTTCATTTAGATTTTCAATTTTTGTGGCATATAGGCTTTTGAAGTAAGTCCTAATGATTATTTGGATTTCCTCAGTGTCTGCAGTTATGTCCCCCTTTTCATTTCTGATTTTGTGATTTGGATGGTGTCTCTCTGCCTTTTATTTAGTTTGGCCAAGGTTTTGTCTATGTTGTTGATTTTCTCAAAGAACCAGCTCTTGGTTTCATTGATTCTTTGAATTGTTTTATTTCTTTCTAATTGATTGATTTCAGCCCTGAGTTTGATTATTCTCAGCCATCCACTCCTTTTTGGTATGTCTGCTTCTTTTTTTCTAGGGCTGTTAGGTGAGCCATTAAGTTCCTTGAATGAGATGTTTTGAATTTCTTCTTGAAGGCACTTAGTGCTATGGACTTTCCTCTTAGCACTGTTTTCATTGTGTCTCATAAGTTTGGATATGTTGTGTCTTCATTTTAATTGAATTCTAGGAAGACTTTAATTTCTTTTTTTATTTCTTCCCTGACCTAGCTGTCATTTAGTAGCAAGTTGTTCAGTTTCCATGTGTGTATAGGCTTTTTGCTATTTCTGTTGTTGTTGAGGTCCAGCTTTAGTCCATGGTGATCAGATAGGTTACAAGGGATTAATTTAATCTTCTTGTATCTGTTGAGGCTTGCTTTGTGACCAGCCATATTGTCTATTTTGGAGAAGGTTCCATGAGGTGCTGAGAAGAAGATAAATTCTTTCGTGTTCGGGTGAAAGGTTCTGTAGATGTCTGTGAGGTCCACTTGATTCATGACCTCTGTTAGAGATATTGTTTTGTTTCTTTGTTTAATTTCTGTTTTGTTGACCTGTCCTTTGTTGAGAGTGGGGTGTTGAAGTCTCCTACTATTGATTTGTGGGGATCTATGTGTGGTATAAATTTTATTAATGTTTCTTTTACAAAGGTCGGTGCCCTTACATTTGGGGCATAGATGTTCAGGATTGTGATGTCTTCCTGGTGGAATTTTCCCTTGATGAGTATAAAGTGTCCTTCCCCATCTCTTTTTATTAATTTTGGTTGAAGGTGTATTTATCAGATATTAGAATGGCTACTTCTGCTTGCTTCTTGGGTCCATTTGCTTGGAAAACTGTCTTCCAGCCCTTTACTCTCAGGTAATGTCTATCTTTGTGACTTATGTGTGTTTCTTGTATGCAACAGATTGTTGAGTTTTGTTTACTTATCTATTCTGTTAGTCTGTGTCTTTTTATTGGGGAATTGAGTTCATTGAAGTTGAGAGAGATTAATGACCAGTGACTGTTAGATCTTTTCATTTTGATGTTGGCTGTGGTAGTAAGTGTGTGCTTGACTATTTTTTTTTTTTTTTTTGCTGTTGTGAGGTTAATTTTTTCTTGTGTTTTTTTGAAAGTAGTTGGTTTTCTTGTGTTGTATTTTTCTTCTAGGATCTTCTGTAATGCTGGATTTGTGTGTAGATACTGTTGAAATTTGTTCTTGTAGTTGAATATCTTGTTTTCTCCGTCTATGAGGACTGAGAGTTTTGCTTGGTATAATAGCCTGGGCTTATATTTGTGTTCTCTTAGGGTCTGCATGATATCCATCCAGGCCCTTCTGGCTTTCATAGTCTCTTTTGAGAAGTCAGGTATGATTCTGATGGGTTTTACATTATATGTTACTTGGCCTTTTTGCCTTGCAGCTTTCAGTATTTTTTTTTTCTTTGTTCTGTATACTTACTGCTTTGATTATTATGTGGCAGGAGTATTTTCTTTTCTGGTCTAATTTATTGGGTGTTCTTTAGGCCTCTTGTATTCTTATAGGCCTCTCCTTTAAGTTGGGGAAATTTTATTCTATGATTTTGTTGAAAATATTTTCTGGGCCTTGGAGGAAGGAATCTTCTTTTTCCTGTATTCCTATTATTCTTAGATTTTGTCTTTTCATGTTGTCTTGGATTTCTTGGATGGTCTGTGTCAGGAATTTTTTAGATTTATTATTTTCTTTGATGGATACATTGATTTCTTCCATTGATCTTCCATACCTTAGATTCTTTCTTTCATCTCTTGTAGTCTATTGGTTATGCTTACCTCTGTAGTTCCTTTTTTCTTCCCTAAGTTCTTTCCACAATTTCTTCCATTTGTGTTTTCTTTAATTTTTCCAATGCTATCTTCAGATCTTGAGCCGTTTTGTTGATTTCCTTCACCTGTCTGACTGTATTTTCCTGTTTCTTCTTCAATTCCTTCAGCTAGTTGTTTGAATAATCTTCTGTTTCTTTTATTTCTTTAAGTGATTTAAGTATTTCATCTCTAAAGGCCACAAATTGTTTGGTTGCAACTTCCTGTATTTCTTTACTGATGGTCATAATCTGTTTGTGTTTATCTTCTTCCATTTCTTTATGGATAGCCATAATCTGTTTGACTTTATCTTCCTCTAGTGCTTTACATGTTTTATTTGTTTCTTCTATTATCCTGTTCATAAGCATAGATGTAAGGTCATTTTCTAGAATTTCATTTATTCTGAGGTGTCCAGAGCTGCTTGCCCCTGGATAACTGGGTTCTGGAGATGCCATATTGTTCTGTCTTTGGTTGAGCTTTTATGCTGGCCTCTACCCATTGGGCTATCTTAGGTGTTGGGTGTTAGTTTCTGGTGTTTCCTAGAATCCTATGGTGGGGAGAATCCCCTTGGCAGGAAGATGGTTTTTTCCTGAAGGAGGCCTCCTCAGCTTTTTGGGTATGGTCACTGAATGGCCAGTGTTTTTCAGGAATTGCCACAGCTCACCTCAGGCATATAGACCTGAGTGGTTAATTGTGGTCTCTGTTAGTCAAGGGGGTTCTCATCTCACCTGGAGAAGTCCTGGAGTGTAACCTGGTGCCCCATGGTTTGGTCAGTTTAGTTAGGGATAACGGGTTGCCCCTTGGAGCAGTATCTGGGGGTTGATATCACGGATCTCAGGCTTCTGTAGGTCTGAGGTTGGAGCACTGTGACCCAGTACCCAAGAGGTAATCAGTGGCAGATGATCACAGCTCTCATTAGTGCAGCAGGAGGCTAGAGTTTGGAGCTTGTGGATAACCAGAAACTTTTCCAGAATTAGGTGTCCTGAGGTAGGGACAGATGTTTCCCCACCGTGGGGTTTTCTCCCAACAGGAAGACAAAGACTCTGGTGTTTGGGGTGGCGAGTAGAGTGGGCAGGCGCTGGCAGGTGGTGGCTCCAAACTGGTGACTGAGCAGGAACCTTACAACTTTTCTGAGAACCTTCCTATGTGGTGTGTGTGTGTGTGTGTGTGTGTGTGTGTGTGTGTGTGTGTAGTCTGTTGGGTGCTCTAAGCTGGGACCTGTTGTTTCCCTCCCTGTGGGGTTTTCTCCTGACAGGGAAACTCAGTCACTGGTGCCCTGGGGCACACAGTTCTTTCTGTGATGGAGAGTCTGGCGCTCAGCAGGTCTCTGTGCTGGCAGCTAGAATCCTGCTCAGGGTTGGTGGATGTGCACCAGCTGGTCTGTGGGACCTTTTCCAGGAATAGACTAGGTGACCTGAGGTCAGTCCTCCTTGCTTCCTTCCCTGTGGGGTTTTCTTGAGACTGGGACTCCCAGTCTCTGTTGTTTTGGTGCCAACAGTTCAGCCTGGGAAGGTGAACAGGACACCAAGGCATGTGGCTCCGGTCTGGGGACTGAGTGCCTGCATGACCTGGGATTTCTTCTGGGTTCTGGCTGGGTGATCTGAGAATGGACCCGACTGATTCTCACACCTTGGAGTTTCCTCTCACCTGGGAAACTTGATAGCTGTTGTTTTAGGGTCCAGAGTTTCGTCTCTTGGTTACTGTAACAACATCGCTGTCCTGCTCTTTCCTCAGACAGTGTCCTCTTTGAGCCGCCATCTTGGATTCCCTGTCTAATTTCAAATTTTATTGCATAAAATATATATTTATTATATACAGACATGTTTATCTATTGAAACATTCAATTTAAATGTAAAATTGTAGGAGGCTATTTCATGATTATCTCTTAGGTATGACATATGAGTGGCATACTTTGAAAGCTTACAATTAGATAGGCTGTGGAGCAAAAAAAAAATGTTGCCTTGAACTGCATTTGGACAAACTATTTCTATTATACTTAAGGCTATGTAAATGGCTTAGTTGATAAGGCACTTCCGATGCAAACATGAGGACCTGAGTTGAAGACCCCAGCACTAACATAAGAAACCAGGCATGTGGGTGTGTAACTGTAATCCCGGGCTGAAGATGTAGAAATGGGAGAATCTCTGGGGCTAACTGGTAAGATAGTCTTGCCCAAAACTTGGTAAAAAAAAAATCCTGCTACAAAAAATAAGGTATAAAGTCATTAGCAGATAGAAAACAACAATGAACACTGCACTACAAGCATATGCACACAGATGTATGTGAAGACTCCATATACAATTACAGACATACCTCATCACACTAATACATACACATAAACACATAAGCACACACAGACAATTAATATTCTCTTCTTTACTCATTCATTTATCACTTCATTTGGTCATCTAAATAGTTCTTCTCTTGCCTTCAATAGGTGAATTTTAAAAATAGGCCATGCTGTGGATTCACTAGTAAGGGGAACAGGGAGTATTTCTGATATGAACTCAATGGCTGGCTCTTCGACCCCCAATCCCAAGGGAGGAGAAACCTTGCTAGGCCACAAAGGAGGATATTGCAGCCAGTCCTGAAGATACATGATAAGCTAGGGTCAGATAGAAGGGGAGGAGGTCCTCCCGTATCAGTGGACTTGGAAAGGGGCAGGGAGATGAGGGAGGGCGAGCGGGATTGGGAGGGAATGAGAGAGTGGGCTACAGCTTGGATATAAAATTAATAAACTGTAACTAATATTAAAAAATAAAAATTTAATTAAAAAATAGGCCATGCTGAGAAATATGTAACAGAACATACAAAGTGTAAATACCAGTGGTATGAATTTGATGCTTTGATACATATACATAAAATGCAAAATTAAAGACGCATTTCCTTGAAAATCTATAACATTTAAAGATGAAACATATACAAATAACATATTGACTGAATAGGCTATATACATATATATATGCAATAACTATCTCAGTTTATGTTGTACTATTTTCCCACAGGAGTCTTCATAGAGCACCCACCAAAAAGAACTTTACAGATGAAGCTTTGTAATCTTGAACTTTCCAAGCTATATAATTATGAGTCAGACCAATTTGCCTTATGAACACTGACACAAAAATACTCAATAAAATATCTGCAAACAAAATCCAGGAACACGTCAAAAATATCATCATCTATGACCAAGCAGGCTTCATCCCAGGTATACAGGGGTGGTTCAATATATGGAAATCTATCAATGTAGTTCACCATATAAACAAACTGAAAGAAAAAAAAAACACATGATTATCTCATTAGATGCTGAAAAAGCATTTGATAAAATCCAACACCTATTCACATTTAAAGTCTTGGAGTGATCAGAAAGAAAAGGCACATATGTAAACATAGTAAAGGTAATATACAGCAAGCCTATAGCCAACATCAAACCAAATGGAGAGATACTTAAGCTTCCAACAGTAATTGATGATTAAAAAATATGTCACAGTTCTTTCTACAATCCTTATAAAATGTCATGTTGAAGATGACATTTTAAAGTACGGGACAGATTTAGCAGAGTAGCTAAGGAAACAGACGACTCACTCCAAGATTATTAGTCATGATTATGTTCTTCAGTACCAGATACTTTTATAATTAATTCCTTCAATAAATCAAAACATGCTGATTTTCCAGTGAAAAAATTAAAGATTTAGACATAACAGTACTGTGTATGAAAGTAAGAATTATAGAACTTCAACAGAGTTGCATTTTGATTGAATAACCAGATATCACAGGGCAAGTTTGGGATGTCAATATACTTCTGGAAACCAATTAATATGCAATTATTTCCACATATTTATCTAAATGTACTTTATTTTTCCATTAACTGATTTTTGATACAATAGTTATAATCATGTCATAATACACATAGGAATAAAGAGAACTGAGGATAAATACGTGCCACTATTTTTGAAAAAAAGAAAAGCAAAACAAGAACACAAATGATTTCCCATAGAAGAAATGAAATGCTCTTAGACATTAACATTAAATGATAATATTTTAGAGATTAACAAGATAGTCATTAGAAAAACTCATTAAAGAAGTACATTATAGATGTAGTATCTCGAGAGATATAAATATTAAATATTTTTTAAATTTTTATTTTATTTCAATATTTTTTCTTTCTATCCCAACTGTGTCCTGTTGTTCCTCTCCTCCCAGTCTTCCCTCTCCATCATTCTCCCCTTTTCTCATTATTTCCCCCCAGAAAATAAGAGCTCTCCTCCTCTATATTAACCCTTCCGAGCACATCAAGTCACATCAGGACTGAACAAATCCTTATAACCTGAGGCCACTCAGGGCAACCCTGCCAGGGGAAAGTGATCCAAAAGTAGACAATAGATTCTATGTTAAAAAGAGCAAAAACTCCTCCACTTGTCAAATGACCCACGTGAAAATCAAGCTGCCCAGTGACTACAGATGTAGGTCCAGACCATGCTTTCTCCTTAGTTGATGTCTCAGTCTCTGTTAGCCACCATGGCGCTGCGTTAGCTATCTCTGTTGGTCTCTTATGAGTTTTCTGTCTCCTCCATCATCTTCTGTCTTTTCCCCAACACTTCCACAGCATCCCCGGAACTCTGCCCCATGCTTGGCTACAAATCCCAACCTCTGTCCATATAAGCTGCTGGCTGGAGCCTCCCAGGTGACAGTCAAGTTGGGCTCCTGTCTGCAAGTATAGAAGGACATCATTAATAGTTTCAGGGGCTGGCTCTCTACCATGGAGTGGGTATCAGGTTGACTTATAGTTTTACATATGCTGGAGAGGATGTGGAGTAAAGGGAACCCTCCTCCATTGCTAGTGTTATCTTGTACAACCGCTTTGAAAAATCAATCTGGTGCTTTTTCAGAAAATTAAGACTAGTGCTAATTCAAGATCCAGCTATACCACTAGTGAGCATATATCCAGAAGATGCTCAACCATATAACAAGGACATTTACTCAACTATGCTCATAGCAGATTTATTCATAATAGCCAGAATCTAGAAACAGCCTAGCTGTCCCTCAGTCGAGGAATGGATACAGAAAGAAACTGTGGTACATTTACATAATGCAATACTACTCAGCAATTAAAAACAAGGAAATCATGCAATTTTCAGGCAAATGGATGGAACTAGGAAAAGACCATAGTGAGTGAGGTAACCCAGAAGCAGAAAGACACACATTTTACATACTCACTTAGAAGTGGAAATTAGCCATACAATATAGGATAAACATAATATAATCTATAGTCCTACAGAAGCTAAACAACAAGGAGGACCCTAGGGTAGATGGTTAATTCTCATTCAGAAGGACAAACAATAGGGACATCAGAAGCTGGAGAAAACAGGGAACAGGACAGAAATTACCACAGAAGGCGTATGAAAGAATCTACCCAGCAGGGTATCAAAGCAGATGCTGAAACTCATAACCAAACCTTGAGCAGAATACAGGGAATCTTATGGAGGAAGGGTGACATAGAAAGACCTGGAGGAGACAGGAGCCCCACAGGGAGACCAACAGAACCAAAATATCTGGACCCAGTAGCCTTCCTAAACTGATGAATCAACCAAGGACCATGTATGGGAAGGACCTTGTCCCCCTTCTCAGATGTAACCCATGGGCAATTCAGTCTTCATGTGGGTTCCCTAGTAAGGGGAGAAATGGCAGTCTCTGACATGAACTAGGTTTCCTGCTCTTTGATCAACTTCCCCTGGCAAGGTGGCCTTACTAGGCCACCAAGGAAGACAATGAAGCCAGTACTAATGAGACCTGGTTAGGGTAGGGTCATATGGTAGGGGAGAAGGATTTCTCCTATCAGTGGATTAGGGAAGGGGCACAGGGGAAGAAAGCTGAGGGTGGGTAGGACTGAGAAGAGATGAGGAAGGGGTCTATAGCTGGGATGCAAAGTGAGTAAATTGTAATAAATAATAAATAAAAAGAAAAAAATTATCTCATTATAAAAAGAAAGATGTTTCCAGCTTCTGGCTATTATGAATAGAGCTTCTCCAAACATGGTTGAGCAAATGTCCTTGTATAGTTGAACATATTTTGTATATATACTTAGGAGTGCCAACGGAGGAATGGATACAGAAATTGTTGTACATTGACACTGGACCACTACTCAGCTATTAAAAAGAAGGAAATCATGCTGAAAGATCCCCGGCTGGGTATCTTTCGTCTGAGAGACCCCCTCCCAAGGAACAACGAGGCCATTCGGATGCAAACAGCAAGAGGCTTTTATTTTGATACACGGGTACCCGGGGCAGCAAGGTCATTCGGATGACTTTGCACGCCCCCTGGGTGAAAAGCTGGGGTTTTTATAGGGTTTTAGAGCAGAAGCGTGGGTACAGAAGCGAGAAGCATGGTTGTAGGGGGCTGATTGGTACGTTTACATGAGACCACGGTTTGCGTCAAAGTTTGGCAGGGACACCAAGATTTCAGGGACTGGGTGGTCGAAACAGTCATGATGACCCCCTGACGTGGCCCGCCATCTGTTGTTTTCCTTAGGACCCTTATCTTAACTGGAACAGTCTCACAGATATCCATGAGGGCGATTAACACAAACTGTTTTTAGCTCAACTGGGGCAGCCTGACCGCAGATATCCCAAGTGGGTGACACAGCTGGGTTTCTTAGTAATTTTCCAGTTTCCCATTAGCCTTCAGAGTTCTACAAAACAGTGGTGTCCCACAAAATGGCGTTAGCTATGTTTAACTTAGGGTGAGGCAGGGGTCTTTCAATGCAATTTGCAGGCAAATGGTGGGTAATAGAAAAGAGCATCTTGAGTGAGGTAACCCAGAAGCAGAAAGACACACATGGTATATACTCACTCATAAGGGGATATTAGACATATAATAAAGTTAAGTAAACATACTAAAATCCGTATTCATAAACAAGCTAAACAACAAGAAAGACCCTAGGGAAGATACTCAATCTTCATTCAGAAGGACAAATGTGATAGACATTGGAAGCAGGAGAAGACAGTGAACAGGACAGGAGCCTACCGCAGAGGGCCTCCGAAAGACATTACTGATTGAGGTATCAAAGTACAGGCTGAGACTCATAGCCAAACTTTGGGCAGAGTGCAGGGATTCTTCTGAAAGAAGGAGATAGAAAGACCTGGAATGTACAGGAGCACCAAAAGGAGACTAACAGAGCCATAAAACTAATGTCTGGGGACTCTGAAGAGATTGATACTCCAACCAAGGACAACGTGGGGTGAAGACCCAAAACCCTGGCTCAGATGTAGTCCATAGACTGAGTCTCCAAGTGGGGTCCCTAGTAAGGGTAGGAGGGACTTTCTCTAGCATGAACTCAGTGGCAGACTTTCTGATCACCTCCCCCTGGGGAGGATACAGCTTGCCAGGATATAGAGAAAGACAATGCAACCAGTCCTCATGAAACCTGATAGGCTAAGGTTAAATAGAAGGAAGGAAGGCCCTCTCCTATCAGTGGACTAGTGGAGGGGCATAGGGAGAGAAGAGGGAGGGAGGATGAGTTTGGTAGGAGACGAGGGAGGGAGCTACAGCTGGGATACAAATTGAATAAATTATAATAAATGATAATAATAATAAGAAGAAAAATAAATTACGAGATAAAACATTTTACTTAAAAAAAGAAAGATGCTCATCTCTGACACAGGTGATGCAATACAAAAGCTGTAAAGTCTGAGCCATACCAAACCTGTACTGTTGCAGTTGTTTTAATCTGTCTTTTTACATTGGCTTTTGTTTGGTTTTCCAAGCTGTTGTATATCTGGATTGCAGAACAATTTGTAAGGTGAACACTTTTTTAAAAAAATGTGCATTATTAAAATGTTCTAAGTGAAAAAAAAAGATGATCCTCAGATTTAAAATTTGCATTATCAATGTGATCCACTCCAAACAAAGGCACTGAGTAGTGAGTGTGCTTGGATCATGTTTTTTTTTTTTTTTGTTTTTGTTTTTGTTTTTTTGTTTGTTTGTTTTTTTTTAATTGGACATGAGGGGTTCAGTTTTATTTATTTATTTATCTATTTATCTATTTATTTATTTATTTATTTACAGTTTATTCACTTTGTATCCCAGCTGTAGCCCCATCCCCTCCCAACTCCACCCTCCCTCCCTCTTCTTCTCCTATGCCTCTCCCTCCAGTGCAATGATAGGAGAGGTCTTCCTCCCCTTCCATCTGACCATAGTCTCTCAGGTCTCATCAGGACTGGCTTCTTTGTGGACTGGTAAGCCTGCTACCCCCTCAGGTAGAGGTGATACATGAGCCAGCCCATGAGTTCATGTCAGAGATGGTCCCTGGTCCTATTATTGGGGAACCCTCTTGGATACGGAGCTGCCTTGGGAAACTTCTGTGCAGGGGTTCTAGTTATCTCCATACATGGTCCTTGTTTGTTTGGAGTATCAGTCTCAGAAAGGACCCCTGTGCTCAGATGTTTTGGTTCTGTTGCGTCCCTTGTGGAGTTCCTTTCCTCTCCAGAGCTTTCTATCTCCCCCTTCTTTTATAAGATTACCTGCACTCTACCCAAAGTTTCGCTATGCATTTCTGCATATGTTTTGATACCCTGCTGGGTAGAGTCTTTCATAGGTCCTCTGTGATAGGCTCCTGCCCAGTTCCCTGTTTTCTTCCTCTTCTGATGTCCATCCATTTGCCTTTTTGAATGAAGATTGAGCATCTTACCTAGGCTTCTCCTTCTTGCTTAGCTTCCTGAGGTGTACAGCTTTTAGTATGATTAGAGGAACATCGAATGACAGGGAAATGGTTAAAGAAATGTTCAACATCCTTAATCATTAGAGAAATGCATATCCAAATGACCCTGAGATTTCATCTTATACCCATCAGAATGGCTAAGATCAAAAACTCAAGTGACAACACATTCTGGAGAGGATATGGAGAAAGAGGAACCCTACTCCATTGCTGGTGGGAATATAAACTTATACAACCACTTTGGAAATCAATCTGGCACTTTCTCAGACAATTAGGAATACTTGCTACCTCAAGATCCAGCTATACTACTCATAAGCATTTATCCAAAAGATGCTCAAGTATACATCAAGGACATTTGCTCAACCATGTTTGAAGCAGCTTTATTTGTAATAGCCAGAAGCTGGAAACAACCCAGATATCACTCAGTTGAGGAATGGATACAGAAATTGTGGTACATTTACACAACGGAATACTGCTCAGTAATTAAAAACAAGGAAAACATGAAATTTGCAGGGAAACGGTGGGATCTAGAAAAGATCATCCTGAGTGAGGTATCCCAGAATCAAACAGACACACATGGTATATACTCACTTATAAGTGGATATTGAACCATGTTTTATATTATAGGGGTTACCTACACGTTGTTACTGAACACTGTGAAAATAACATGGAAATATGTGGAAATAATTTGGGTTAGAGTGACAGGTGTTCTATTTAATTTCTCCTTAAACAAAGATTTAAAAAGGAATTTGAGATTGGAACACGGTACATAGTAGGACCAGATGGGAGGAAGATAACCTTAGAGAAGAAAAAAATGAGAATGCCCAGATAATGTGGGAAAGCATGCTGAGAATTTGCAAGTATCCAAAGGAAGGAGAGGTAAATAAAAAGTAAGAAACTTAGAAAACTGTTACACTTAACCCACATTAATGAATATAGTTTCATAAGGTACTTCATAGAGAGTAGCTATTCTGAGAAAGAAAAGGACACTTTCTTCTTAAAGGGAGAATTATTCTTCCCATTTCTTTATCATGTCTTCAAGTGACTCATCCTTTCTTGGCCAGGTGGTTAGCTGGTCCAACTGGAATATTAACTTTCCTCCCAGAGGTAGATTTATTTCTTTTGGACTTTCAGGGTTACTCAAACACTACTTTTCTGAAGATGTAACCCTAACATAATTTAGGAAATGGGTTTAAAATTTGGCAATGAATATAATTTATTCTTAGCAGGAAAATCCAGAAATTCAGTTGCAAAGCTGTTCACTAGAAGGGACTAGTGTGAGAACTGGAGTTTCAGTCCTACCCTCACATATCCTGTTCAGCAACAGTGCTCTTTAAGAGGAGATAACTAATCAGAGCTCCCTTCTAGCATTCCTGACTGGAGAACTAAGGACATACTTAGAACTATTTCTTTCCACACTTCTTCTGTGAGCTGCCTGTCCAATGTCTATGTCCTATTCTCATCATTAATACTTTCAAAAACATCCTAAGGATCAGAAAATTGGCAGTGGAAAAAGTCACCTTTTGTCTTTTTATATTGCTAACAGGTAGCAATAATTTTGTCAGATTAATATTTGAAATGTTCTGCATTGGTTCTCCTCCTGCCTAGGAGCTATCTCCCTTCATCCCAGGAAGTCATGAAGGGAAGGAGACAAGAAGAGTGCCTGGAATGGCCAGAAAGCACCTTACAGGGATCACACACCCCAGGAATCAGCAAGGAGTTGGTTCAACTTTAATTTCAGAGGACACAGGTTATATACCCCTTGGGGAGTGGGGGGGGGCTCCAAGAATAGGTGTACACGGTTGGAACTAGGCACTTCAAGGATGCTTGGTTTGCATTAAATAGCATGTTCCTATCATATGAATGGAAACATAAGCATACGGAGTGGAAAGCCAGCAGGGAGCTGTGTCAGAGGCCATAGATCAAATGTGATTAGGGATGTCTGTGTCTAAAGACACTCTAAAGATAAAGTCAGGCAAAGAGCAAAAGGCCCTGCTAGGAAAGAGTGAGTCCTGCCTTTTAACGCCAAGCTCAGAATGGCTATCAGGACTAGGTGAACTACCACCTCAAACAGCAGAGTGCTTCCAACAGTTCTGTTTGCTTCCTACTTTCCTGGGAGTGCCCAGCTAACCCATACATCATTTTTAATTCCGTCTTTCAAATGGTTTTTATATAACATTTTACCAGAAAGCTACTTTTCAAATACCAGCAATCATGTGCCTAGATGTACTCTCAATGGAAGTAAATGTGTAACAACATCTAAACGGCTAAGGTTTTAGCGTAACAGGTTTTTCGTAACAGAGACAAAGGGCCATCATAAAATTTACTGGAATATGCTTCCATGATGTTGCATCAATATTACTAATAAAAATCCAAATTCTTGTTTGTATCAAGCTAGAATCACATGGTCATGCATGTATTCCTTATGAAACCATATCACATGATATTAAGTAAACTGTTGTAATACTCTACTTTGGACTTCATTTTAGCTGGCAATAAAGCCACTTCTATACATAATGATTATCAGTTTAGGGAAAAACAATTTGCACATAGTAAGTATAAAAATTAATGGCTGATATTAAAATGGGAAGTGATCTTAATTTAAAATGATTTACTTTTTTGTATTCTGTGGTACTGATGACTAAACTCGGGACTTTGTGCAGGTCCCCAATCACTGAGATATGTTCACTATCTAAGAACTACTTTTAAAAAGAAAACTATGAATTCAAGCACAGTAATATTTTAATTTGGTGGGAAAAAAAAACATTGGATATTTCCAATTCACTTTACTTTTAAATTTTACCAGACTGTCATAAAGTTTAGATTTTTGTTTTGTTTGTTTTCTGTGTATTTATCCAAGTGATTGCCACGATGTAGTTCAAAGAATGAGTGGTAATGCCACTCATGTTTGTTTTTTGTTTCCTAGTCTATTCCAAGATTAAGTAATAATAATATTTGGGTTAACTTGTAGTCTCTCTGTGCTTAACAAGGAAAATTGTCTAATTATTGTGTATTTAATATTTTTAGACTAAGAACACTTGAGTAACTTTTTAGAATATTGTATACTTTAAAAGGTGGAAAATTCCTATATATCTGAATGAAACATTAAAAGGTTTTAGAAAATATTGTTTTAGGTTTTAAAAGGTTTAATTTTATTTATCTGTATGTATGGAGGACAGAGGGCATCAGATCCCCTGGAACTACAGTTAGAGATGGCTGTAAGCCATCTATTTTGAGTGCTAGGTACCAAACTCAGATTCTGTAAAAAAACAAACAAACAAAAAACGAAACAACAACAATAACAAAACCATACTGTCTGGGCTGTTGATCTATCTCTTTAGGTCCAGGAAACATAATTTAAGTGAGGTCTTATTCTAGCTAAACCATGCACACACTGAGCTATAAGTGCAAATATTTTGTCAAGTAAGATCTCCGGAAAAATGAAACCATAAATCTTACATAGACTGGTGGTATCAGTTTCTACCTGTTTTTGAGGTCAAGGCTGATTTTGTAGTTTTTGTTAGTCTTGACATCAACTTCTTCCTGCCTATACCTTCCAAGTATTGAATGTAGAGGTATCAGACACCACACCAGACATGTCTTTAAGTTTTTATTTCATTTTGTTTAGAGGCAGACAATTTTGCTGAGACAAGGTTATGATTTCAGAACAATGTCATACAACATACAGTTCATATTTTATACTTCATTGATTATACCCTGTACTTAACATAGTCACACTTTTATGCTGACTGAATCTCTAAGGTTAATACTTAGGAAGTGTGCTTGTCACCTTTTCTGTAGTCCTTGTTAATAAGAACTTGCACCATTCTGATCCAATTTTACATTTCAGAGATCCAGGTGTAGAAGTGGTGAGTCTATATAAATTATTAGCTTAGCCAAATGCATAAACAGCTATTTAAGCAATAATTCAGGTTGCATATTTTAATGGAACTGGCTCAATGACTGTGATAATTAAAAATACGTATCAAGCAACTTCATCAAACTTGTGTCAGCAATTAATTCTAAAGGTCAGGTTGGTACTGTCTAAGCAAGGAGTTTTGAAGAATAGATATTCTTGAACTTTAAAAGAGATAGTTATCAGAATGCTATTACAGTTATTATTTGCTCCCCAACCCACACCCCCAAATGGAAACTTAGTTTACCAGATTGACCATAGAACATTCTTCAAATCTCTCAAGCAATGAATTTGTCATGAATAGCATCTATAGACCTTCTAGAAGAACATGATTGACAAGGAGTCAGAGAGGTCTATCCTTAGGTTTGTACTGCTGCATAGATTGACCATGGTTGATTGACTTCTAACTGAGAAGATTCGGGCAGTTTTCAAATCATTTCCTATCTATCTATCTATCTATCTATCTATCTATCTATCTATCTATCTA
>NW_026585894.1:10279932-10436790 GCF_907164565.1 Psammomys obesus | reverse complement strand
CTATCTATCTATCTATCTATCTATCTATCTATCTATCTATCTATCTATCTACCTAGCTACATACATATATACATATATATATATATACATATATATATATATAGAAATAATATATAGAAAGAATAGAAAGAAATTGCAAAATTTGAATGAGCCTTGAAGGCTGAAAGTGGAGAGTTAGTGATGACAAGCATTCCACAAAGACAGGAAAACATTCATTATTGGAGTGGGTTTTTCCTGTTTATAAGAAATAAAGTACAATGATGCCCCTGAAATGAGAATATAGACTTTTATCAAGGCTAAGTATTATATATTTGGGGCCACTTTTATTTCTTTGCTGGTGCTTTTTTTTTAAAGAAAACTAACCTACAACAGAGATAACCTAGAACCCCTGCACAGATGTAGCCCATGGCAGCTCAGTGTCCAAGTGAGTTACATAGTAATGGGAAACAGGGGCTGTCTCTGACATGAACTCAGTGGCTGGCTCTTTGATCACCTCCCCCTGAGGGGGAACAGCCTTACCAGGCCACAGAAACAGACAATATAGACAGTCCTGATGAGACCTGATAGGTTAGGGTCAGATGGAAGGGGAAGAGAACCTCCCCTATCAGTGGACTGGGGGAGGGGCATGACATAAGAAAAGGGAAAAAGGGTGTGATTGGGAGGGGATGAGAGAGGGGGCTATAGCTGGGATACAAAATGAATAAATTGCAATTAATTAAAAATAAATTTAAAAAAAGAAAAGAAAACTAACCTACCTGCTTTTAAAAATCAAATTTGATATTCTGTTTGCTGGATGGTGTTTGAGGGCACTGCTGCCTGCAGTGGGTGATTGGATGGCATTATTAGCTCAAACTGGGAACCAGGCCTCAGCCATGTAGGCAACAGCAGAATAAATGAAACAGATGTTTTACTGACTTCAGATCTGCTCTGTGCAGAAGGGAGATGTTGTTTGCTTCAAATCATTTAAGTACTAGCATTTGTCACTTCTGTAATTCACTTACCACCACCCAATATGCAATTACTTTAACTGCAAGCCACTTACATCTTAGTCAGTTTTGCAGTCTAAAAATATGTCTGCTTTTATTTGAAGAGCCAAGATTGAAACTGTCACTTGGGACCATTCCAAACTTTGCTAATTTTGCACTTCAAGTAAAGGAGTATTTGAATTAATTTTCTTCTTTTATTTTAAGAAAAATGATCACTTGTGTCAAGTTTTTCATTTTTAGTTATCATTTTATGACATTTTTTAAAGAATGAAAATTGGAAATTAGTTAGCCTGAAAAACTACATAGCTTCTTCTCTGTTGTATTTATTCTTGATGTCCATGGATTTGATCATTTTTCACTTATATCATAGTACTATTGATCCAGCATTGCATTTAGAAAACTAACTGAGAATCAGGAAGCTTTATAGGTATGCAAATTGTTTTATTTTTAATTAAAAATGGCCCTAAGAGAGTGGTTTCCGCCATTCATGACTCAGTGTGAACCTTCTAGAGAAGTTCATTCAACTAAGCAGGTAGTTCTTTAAGATTAAATTCAAGTGGTACTTGAAGTAGACTTAAATACAACAGATCTAGTAAGAAGTTGTGGGCTTCATTAAAAATAGAAACATACATTGATAAGATACAAGAGTATAGAAAAAATTATATTTACTGAAAAAAAAAAAAGAGAATGGAGTTGGGCAGGTCTCACTAGGAAATTCTGTGGAACAGTTTTCTTTTATGTTCACTTGGAAGTGGTATGCATAGATTTACATGGTTTTGTTGTTGCTGTTGTTGTTGCTGATGCTGTTATGAGACAATATTTTATTATATAGCCCTGACTGTCCTGAAGCTCATTATCTATAGCAGATTGAACACAAACTCACATCAATCCACTTGCCTTTTCTTTGGAGCACCGAGAATGATAGACATGCACAACAAGACTGGTTTTGATTACTCAAAGACTGAAGGCCTAAGATTCTTTACTTTGTTGTTTTCCAAGGTAACTGAATTATGGTATGTACTTCCTTTGCTGTTCATATTACCAATGTTCTCTGTTTTCTCTGCAATCGATTGTAGGCATGCATATTCATTGCTTTCTGTGGAAGGATCCATGGTTGACTTAGAGAAGTTTGGCAGCACAGAGATATGCAAATACTAGTTCAGTATCTGACTTTGCCATTAATCTTCTGCTTCCTGAAAAACACTTGTTATTTTCTACTTCAAGCTAGCTTTGCAATCTCTGTGCTCTGGTCTACATGCTCCTTTGGCATGCCAGCTCTTTGCTATCTTCCAGATTGCTCTCTTCAGGTACACCACAAGAACAGAAGATTACTTTCCATGATGCAGAGTACCCAGACCTTTTGCTTTGTACTTGTGACTGTGATGCATGCAATAATATTTTGCTAAACTCTCCTCAGATGCTGACACAGGAATTTCATCAGTATTAACTTAAATATGTTGGTATTGGATTCTTTAAAACCACTTTTTTTCCCCCAAGATGTTTAGGAGACAATAAGAGCCAACATGTACCTTTTATTCTAGACACAAGAATTCAACTTGCTTTTATGTCTTCCACCATGCTGGAGCACTTGGCAAAGAGAAAATTGGCCCTGAAATGTACTGAAATCCTTTTGTTAATGAATAAATTCATTTATTTTAAAGTGACCTGTGAAATTAAAACTTGATTTGATGATATTTTATATGAACTACTCTAACTTGTATAAAACAAAACCCAGCATTTTATAACCTCTGAAGTCATCAAATTTAAAAGGCAACATTTACACCAAATACCAGTATTTTAAAAAGGCTACATATTCATATAGTGCTGGTTGTTGTACAAATTGTCATAGCCTATTTCAAAAGTAATATAGAAAAATGTACCAAGAGTCATAAAAATGATCCAACAGTCCCACTCTTGTTGATTTATCCTAAGGAAATGATTGTAGAGAAAAAAAATCTGTATTCAGAAAGATGCTCAGCAGCTATGCTGACGATAATGGAAAATGCCCAGCACTTGAGAACAGGTTAAGTACATTTTAGTGCATCAAACTTAATAGAACCACTGGCTTCCTATCAAAACACACCTCCTACAAAACCAGCTGTTAATGAAATATTTAAAGAAATATCAAAGAGGGCAGAAAAGAAAGGAGTTGTTCTGGGCTGAAGTGTACCACACTTGTATTGAAATCTTAACCCTTATTACTCAGAATGCAGTCATATTTAAAGACAGGATTTTTAAAGGAATAAAGAAAATAAACTGAGACCTTAATGATGGGCTCTATTCCAATCAAATTGATGTTCTCAGGAGATGAAAAAGTGTAGATAGAGACACCAGAAAAATCTCCGCACTCAGAGAAAACCGTGAAGACACCATCATCTGCAAACCAAGGACAGTGATATCGTGATATCTGAAGGAACCAACCTTGGCAACAACTGCAGATTCATAAAAAAATTATTCAGAAAGCTGTCAAATATGTGCTTTTTTGTTTTAGGGACCCCCACAAACAAATAACTGGCAAGTTCAGATAGTAAGTGCACTATTGTAAGAAAAACATTATGTAGTGATAGAATATATTCATCAACATGGCAAAAAGATAAAGTCACTACACAGGCAAAATGCAAAAAACAAATAATTGATAAAGTGATATAGTTGATTCCTTTATATTCTGAAATGCTGTAATAACTAAATTTACATGATAGAAAAGCCATCATCAACTATGTTTTGTTAAAATGCCATTTCAGTGAAGGCATGAGTGTTACTGGACTACTTCTCCAAATCAGAGAGAAAATCTGTGTCCTAGGTTTTATTGTAGAAACACATATGACAAACAGTCTTAGCCACTGGAAACTATGAATTTCTATAAATGTAATCTTTCTTCCCCACCTTGCATACATTATTTGTTGTTGTTACTGGTGCAGCCAAATTTGATAACTGATCTATTGAATGACTACAATCATGGCAAACTTACTTGGGACTTTGTGTTTAGTAGCTTTTTCTTTTGGTGAATGAGTTTTTCATAGCTGAAAGAGGTTGAAAATTCATACTGTTAAATCACAGCTTTACAGCTGGGCCATTATCCCTTCTGGGTAATACTTTCATCCTTGGAGAATCTTGCCTGTCTCTCTACTTTTGTAACCTTTGAATCCCCAAACCTGGAGTCTCTAGGTTATTTACTTGTAGATTCAGTCATTTCAAAGCAAATGTGACAATGAGCAGGAGAAGATAAAGATCATTGAGATATTTAGGCAAAGTAGCTCATTATGATTATACCTTTAAACTGGTGTCACAGCCCACTCACATAATTACATCTTTGTTTTATTTGTACTGAAAACTATATATTAATCATGAATCCAATTTTCTGATACCCTCAGAGATCATGGGTCATCACTGTTTCCAAAATCTGATAATTTTGCAAGCAGTAGTCACATACTATCTAGTCTCCACAAGTCTGGAATTGTCCCCAACCCACTCCAACTTTCACCACTAGATCCATCTCTATTTAAAAAACTTAAATTTGTTATACATTTAAGTCTAAATTGCTTTAAGGCAGCTTTCAACATCTTCTGGAATCTAACTCTTATCTGTTTGTCTAATTTCTTTTATTACTATTTCCTTTTGGTTCACTAATGATCAATTGCTAGAAATTCTCTGGACTCACCACATTGCTTGAAGGCTTTATGTTTGTGCCTACACATGTTTTGTGAATGCATACAATCCAAATCATGCTCAAATGTCCCATAATAAGCCTATAAACCCTTTCTTACCACACATGCTCACCAATACAAAACAACACAGTCCACATAGTTAATTACTTTCTCTTCCTCTCTCTTATCTCTTTCTTTACTCTGTATATAATTATATTACTGCATTTATCTAATCTATGTTTCTCATACTTTATGTCTTTCCATCTATTTCCCATTACTAGGGTATGAGTTCTTGGAAAACAATGGCCTTTAGTAATGAAGAGGTAAAGTATTTGTTCACCTTGTTTACTTCCCGTATCCACCTGGGTTAATAAGTGTGGCCAAAGAACAAGGATGCTATAATATGAACATGAACATTCATACCTATTAACCTCTAATGCTGAGAGCATTCTCTGCGGAATTATAAAATGCGGTAGCATTTGAAGCTAGAAGTGTTTACTATGTAATAAGAGAAATTAAGCGACTACTCAGTCAGCACTTAGCAAGTAGGAGGAGGGATGGAGACTCAAAGTTCAGCCTTAGATTTCTAAGGAGTTTAAGATCAGTCTGAATTAATGAAACACTGTCTCAAAAAAAAAAAAAGCCAAAATAAATGAATAAGTAAGTAAGTAAGAGAAACATTGCCAACAGAAAACAAGACTTGAAATTTGGCTCCTTATTTTCTACTTTATAACTTTTGTCTTAATCTGTTGAACTTTCTATCTGGCAAGAAGTTTTGATAGAAAGTGATTTTTATTTGTCTAGGAATTTAGAAACACAATGTATTTTTACTATCAAATGGATATTTCTATATTAACAGCCATTACATCCCCACCATTACTATATTAATTATGCTCTTCATATAATACTACAAACTTTATGTCAACCTAGTTGTAACCCTTGATGAAATGCACCTGCGAACTTCCTCCCTTAGCTACAGCTGAAACACCAACATCCATTCTTGAACCAGTGGTCTTCTCTCATCTTCCTGAAGAATACTGAAGACACCAGAGGCAGATGAACCCAGTCTGAAGTACAGACTCCAGGAAAAAACAGCTAATGTTAC
Source organism: Psammomys obesus (assembly GCF_907164565.1). NCBI lineage: Eukaryota > Metazoa > Chordata > Mammalia > Rodentia > Muridae > Psammomys > Psammomys obesus. Next base: position 10,431,055 of record NW_026585894.1, on the reverse strand, counting down.
AGATAAGCAGATGGCTAGGGATTGACATGAGAAAACAACCAACAAAAATCAGGACACCATGAATTAAGCAGCAACTCCCAAAGATCAATAGATTTTTTTAATTCATTGCAAACACAGGAAAATGATCTGAAATCTATGCTTATCCAGGTCTTTTCAAGGGCAGGCTGTTTGACCCCCCCCCCCCCCCCCGGGGAGGAGCAGTCTGTTAGGCCACAGAGGAGGACGTTGCAGCCAGCCCTGAAGATACCTGATAAAACAGGGTCAGATGAAAGGGGAGGAGGTCCTCCCCTATCAGTGGACTTGGAAAGGGGCAGGGAGGAGACCAGGGAGGGAGTGTGGGGTTGGGGAGGGAATGAGGGAGCGGGATACAGCTGGGACACAGAGTTAACAAAATGTAACTAAAAAGAAAAAAATAATAATTAAAAAAAAAAAGAGTAAACAAGCAAAGCTCTCAAAGAAATACAGGTAAATATAGCCAAACGAATAGAGGCACATGTAGAGACATAAGTAGAGATATATAAAGAGGAAACCACCATAAATAAATAAATAAATAAATAAATAAATAAATAAATAGATAAATAAATAAATAAAATAAAGGTCATCATGGAAAGACAGAGACCCACATTCAAACAAATGAAGAAAATGGTGCAAGACATGAATAAAGAACACACAAACAGAGAAAACCCTGGAGCTGGAGAACTTAGAGAAAATATCAGAAACCACAAAGATAAGCATCACCAACATGATACAAGAGATAGAAGAAAGAATCTAAGGCGCTGAAGATACAGTTGTAGAAACTGATACATCTCTCAAAGAAAAAGTAAAATTGGAAAAGCCCCAAACACAAAACATCCAAGAAATCAAGGACACCATGAAAAGATGAAATCTAAAAATAATAGGAATTGATGAAAAAGAAGATTCCAGGCTCCAAGTTCCAGAAAATATTCTCAAGAAAATCATAGAAGAAAGTTTTCCCAACTTAAAGAAAGGCGTCCATTAACATACAAGAGACCTACAGAATACCAAATACACTGAAACAGAAAAGAAAATCTTCACATCACATAATAGTCAAAACACTAAATCTACAGAACAAAAAAATATATTAAAAGCATCAAGGAAAAAAGGTCAAGTAACATATAAAGGTATACCTGTCAGAATCACACCAGACTTCTCAACAAAAACAATAAAAGCCAGAAGGGCCTGAGCAGATGTCATACAGATTCTAAGGGACTACAATGCCATCCCAGACTACTATACCCAACAAAGATTTCAATCAACATAGATGGAGAAAACAAAATATTCCATGACAAAACTAAACTTAAAAAATATCTACATAGCCACACAGCCCTACAGAAAATAATAGAAGGAAAACTCCAATCTAAGAAAACCAACCACACCCAAGAAAACACAGGATATAGATAACATCACAACAAAAAAGCAAAAGAAACAAGCATAAAAAAAACCAGTAACATCACCAACTCCATAATAAAAGAAACTACCAATCATATGACACTCATATCTACTAACATCAATGGTGTCAATACTCTAATAAAAAGACACAAACTAACAGAATGAATGCAGAACCGGGATCCAACATTCTGCTGCATCCAAGAAACACACCTCTGCAAAAAATATAAACACTACCTCAGAATAAAGGGCTGGAAAATGTTTTTCAAGCAAGTGGACCCAGAAAACAAGCTGGGGTAGCTATGTTAATATATAACAAAATAGACCTTCAACCAAAATTAATAAAAAAGGATAAGGAGGGGCAGTTCATTCACATCAAAGGAAAAATCCACCAGGGGAACATCATAATCCTAAACATCTGTAACCAAATAAAAAAAAAAAAACAACTGAATTTGTAAATGAAATATTATTAAAGTTTAAATCATACATTGATCCCAACACCTTACTGGTGGGAGACTTCAACACTCCATTCTCACCAAAGCACAGGATATCTAGACAGAAACTAAAAAGAGAAATAATGGCACATACAGAAGTCCTAAATCAAATGGACCTGATAGATATCTACAAAACTTTTCACCCAAACTCAAAAGTGTAGGTTCTTCTCAGCACCTGGAAGAACATTCTGTAAAATTAACCATATATTCAGTCACAAAGCAAGCCTCAACAGATACAAGATGATCAAAATAATCCCTTTTATCATATCAGACCACCATGGCCTAAAACTAGACCTCAGCAACAACAGAAATAACAAAAAGCCTACATACACATTGAAACTAAATAACTATCTTCTCAATGACAGCTGGGTCAGGGAAGAAATAAAAAAAGAAATTAGAGACTTTCTAAAATAAAATGAAAATAAAGGCACAACTTACCCAAACCTATAGGACACAATGAAAGCATAGCTAAGAGGAAAGTTCTTAGCACTTATTACCTCCAGATAGAAGTTTGAGACATCTCATATAAGCAACTTAACAGCACTCCTAAAAGACCTAGAAAAAAAAAAAAAAAGAAGCAGACACATCCAAGAGGAGCAAATATTGGATATATTCAAACTCAGAGCCGAAATCAATGAATTTGAAAAAAAGAAAACAATTCAAAGAATCAATGAGACCAAAGGCTGGTTCTTTGAGAAAATCAACAAGATAGACAATCCCTTAGCCAAACCAATGAAAAGGCAGAGAGAAACTATCCTTATCAGCAAAATAAGAAACAAAAAGTGGGACATAAGGAAAGACATAGAGGAAATCCAAACAATCATTAGGTCTTACTACAAGAGCCGATATGTCACAAAATTTGAAAATCTAAATGAAATGGACAATTTTCCTGACATATTCCAATTAGCAAAATTAAATCAAGATCAGGTAAATAGATTAAATTGTCCTATAACCCCCAAGGATATAGAAAAAGTCATCAAAAGTCTCCCTTCCAAAAAGAGCCCTGGGCCAGATGGTTTCAGCACAGAATTCTACCAGACCTTCAAAGAAGAGGTACTCCAATTCTCTTCAAAATATTACACAAAATAGAAACAGAAAGAATTTTACAAAACTCATATTATGAGGCAACAGTCACCTTGATATCTGCACCACACAAAGATGCAACAAAGAAAGAGAGTTTCAGCCCTATCTCTCTTATGAAAATTGACTCAAAAATACTCAATAAAATCCTTTCAAACAGAATCGAAGAACATGTAAAAGATATCATCCAACATGACCCAGTAGGAGTCATCCCAATCATGCAGGGGTCATCCAATATATGGAAATCCATCAATGTAATCACCATATATACAAACAGAAGGAGAAAAACCACATGATCATCTTCTTAGATGCTAAAAAAGCATTTGACAAAATCCAACACCCATTCATGTTTAAAGTCTTGGAGGGATCAGGGATAAGAGGCACATGCTTAAACATGGTAAAGACAATATAAAACAAGCCTATAGCCAACATCAAACTGAGTGGAGAGAAACCTAAATCAGCCCCACTGAAATCAGGAAGAAGGCAAGGCTGTTTACCCTCTCCATATCCCTTCAACATAGTACTTGAAGCCCTAGCTAGAGCAATAAGACAACTAAAGGAGATCATGTGGATTCAAATATGAAAGGAAGAAGTCAAAGTATCACTATTCACAGATGATATGATAGTATATATGACTGACTCCCAAAATTCTACCAGAGAACCCTTGCAGCTGATAAACACCTTCAGCAATGTGCATGGATACAAAATTAACTGAAAAAAAAAGCAGTAGCCCTCTTGTATAGGAAAGATAAAGGGGCCAAGAAATAAATTAGAGAAACTGCACCCTTCACAATAGCCACTAATATAAAGTTATTTGGTGTGACTATAACCAAGCAAGTAAAAGACATGTTTGAAAAAAATTTAAGTCTCTGAAGAAAGAAATTTAAGATGATATCAGAAGATGGGAAGTTCTCCCATGATCATGGATCAGTAGGATTATCATAGTGAAAATGCCCATCCTCCCAAAAGCAATCTACAGATTCAATGCAATTCCCATCAAAACACTAACAGAATTCTTTACAGAACATGAAAGAACAATTCCCAATTTCGTGTGGAAAAAACAAACAAACAAACAAACAAAACCCCTAGCTTTGCAAAAAGAATCCTGTATAATAACAGATTGTCTGGAGGTATCTCCATTCCTGATCTCAAACTATACTACAGAGGAATCATAATAAAAACTGCATGCTACTGGCATAGAAAAAGAATGGTGGATCAATGGAATCAAATAGAAGACCCAGAAAAAGCCCACACACCTAATAATTTATTTTTTACATAGAAGTGAAAACCATACAATGGAAAAAAAGCCAGCATCTTCAACAAATGGTGCTGGTCTAACTGGATGTCTACCTATAGGAAAATGCAAATAGATTCATATTTATCACCCTGCACAAAACTGAAGTACAAGTGGACCTCAACATAAAACCAGACACATTAAATTGGTTAGAAGAAAAAGTGGAGAAGAGTCTTGAACTCATTGGTTCAGGAGACAACTTCCTGAACAGAACACCAACAACACAGGCTCTAAGATCAACAATCGATAAATGGGACCTCATGAAACTGAAAAGCTTCTGTAAAGACACTGTTATCAGAACAAAATTACAGCCTACAGACTGGGAAAGGGTCTTCACCAAACCTATATCTAAGATAAGGCCAATATCTGGAATACATAAAGAACTCAAAAAGTTAGATGTTAACAAATCAAGTAAACCAATTAAAAATGGGGTCCAGAGCTAAACAGAGAGTTCTCAATAGAGGAACATCATACTGAAGAGAAGCACTTAAAGAAATGCTTAACATCTTTTTGTCATCAGGGAGATGCAAATCAAACGACCCTGAAATGTCAACCCACACCCATCTGAATGGCTAAGAATAAAAACTTAAGTGACAACACATGCTGGAGAGGGTGTGGGGAAAGGGGAACCCTCCACCATTGCTGGTGGAAATGTAAACTTGAACAATCACTTTGGAAAGCTATCTGGTGCTTTCTTAGAAAATTTCCAATAGTGCTACCTCAAGATACAGCTATACCATTCCTAGGCATATATCCAAAACATGCTCAACTATTCAACAAGAACATTTGCTCAACCATGTTCATAGCAGCTTTATTCATAATAGCCAGGATATGGAAATAACCCAGATGTCCCAAAACGGAGGAATGGATGCATAAATTGTAGTACATTTACAAAATGAAAATTAAAAACAAGGAAATCATGAAATCTGCAGGCAAATGGTGGGATCTAGAAAAGATCATCCTGATTGAGGTATCCCAGAAGCAAATAGATACACATGGTATATCCTTGCTTATAAGTTGTAATTGCAAATATAATAGAGAATAAACATACTAAAACCTGTACACCTAAAGAAGCTAAGCAAGAAGAAGGACCCTGTGTAAGATGATCAATCCTCATTCAGAAAGGCAAATGGGATGGTAATAGGAAGAGGGAGAAAACAGGGAACAGCACAGGAGCCTAACACATAGGTTCCTGAAAGACTCTACCCAGCAGGGTATCAAAACAGATGCTAAGACTCATAGCCAAACTTTGGGCAGATTGCAGGGAATCTTATGAAAGAAGGAGGAGATGAAAGACTTGGAGTGGACAGCAGCTCCACAAGCAGAGTAACATTACCAAAAAATCTGGGCACAAGGGTGTTTTTTTGAGACTGATACTTCAATCAAAGACCATTCATGGAGGTAACCTAGAACCCTTGCACAGATGTAGTCTATGGCAGGTCAGTGTCCAAGTGGGTTTCCTAGTAATGAGAACAGGGACAGTCTCTGACATGAATTCAGTATCTGGCTCTTTGATCATCGTCCCCTAAGGGGTTAGTAGCCTTACCATACCACAGAGGTAGACAATGCTGCCAGTCCTGATAAGACCTGATATGCTTGGGTCTGAGGGAAGGGGAGGATGACCTCCCCTATCAGTGGACTAAGGGGGGGGGGCATTGGAGCAAAAGAAGGAGGAAGCATAAGTTTGGGAGGGGTCTACAACTAAGATACAACATGAATAAATTGTAATTAATAAAAAGTTTATCAGCCTGTGGGAACAATTTACTTGTACTCTGAGACACCATTCTCATAGTGTTTGAGGTAACCTATTTTCCCCTTTTATTGAAAACAGATTCTTTTGTCATATAAATAATATTCTTATTACAGTTTCCTCTCCTTTTGCTTCTTTCAGTTTTTCCTCCATACCCCATGCATCTGTACCTAGTCCCTTTCTGTCTCTCATTAGAATAGAACAAGCTTCTAAGAGATTAAAAAAAATAGTAATGACAAAACAAAATACATGATGATAAAACAGAAAAACCATTTCATCAAAGTTGGACAAGACAAACCAACAGAAGAAAAAGAGCCTCAAGAGAAGACACAAAAATCAGAGACCCACTCATTTACATACTCAGGACTCCCATAAAAATTCTAGACTGAAAGCTATAATGTATACTCATAGGACCTGGTGCAGACCCGTGCAGGCACTGTGCTTAGTGCCTCAGTTTTTTTGAGTTCATATGTGCTTTTTTTCAGTTGAGTTTGAAGGTCATGTTCTCCTGGTGTCCTCTATATCCTATTGTTCTTATACTCTTTTCATTTCTATTTCTATGGGACTACTTGAACTCTCAGGTACTGGATTTGAAGGAAACACCCTATTTAAAGCTATTTGTTCCACAGACTCTCTCTCTCTCTCTCTCTCTCTGTCGCTTTCTGCCTCTCTCTCTTTCTCTTTTTCTCTCTCTCTCCCTCTCTCTCTTTGCATAAAGCCTGGCTTTTAGTCTCTGTGTTTGTACCCATCTGCTGCAGGAGGAAGTTTTTCTGATGAGGATCTAGCAAGAAATCAATCTATAAGTATTGTAGAATGTCATTAGTAGTAATCTTATTGCTGTTTTCCTTTTGCATAACAATAATATTATTAATAATATTTTTCTTTTGGTCCCTAGCCTATCTATTCTCAAGATCTTGGTCACCCAAGCAGTGTTAGTTATGTGTTACAGCTTATGGAGTGGGCCCTAAGTCAAATCAGATATTGTTTGGTTACTCCTGTAGGCTTTGTTCCATTATTGCCCTTGCATATTTTGCATGCAGAACAGCATTGTAGATCAAAGGTTTTATGGGTTGGTAGGTGTTTAGGTTTCTTCTTTAGTAGGCTGCAGAGTACTTTCTCATAGCAAAGATACTAGAATGTAGAGGAAAAGGTTCTATGTAGGCACCAGTTCGACCTCTCCATGTTAAATGAATTTTGTGGATGTTTTCTTCAGCAGTAGGGTCTTGTTGTCAGCTTGTAGAGAACAACTATAGTCTTGGCAAGAGCTTCACTTGTTTGGGTATTTCCACTGGACCACTTTGGTCAACAATTCAGTTGAATTTAACCCATTCCCAGCACTGAAATCTTCATGTGGAGACAAAAGTGGCCAATTGGGACTCCATCTCAATTGAGGGAGCTTATTTATAATAAAATTGCTGCAATACACCAAAGAAGTTGGTGTTAGCCCTTAGCACAACAGTCTCAAAGCAGGATACAAGTGTATTTGAAGGTCTTTGTAAAGGTACCATTTGGCATGGTTTGATTATACTGTAGAGTATTAAAGGACAAAGAAAGTGCATTGTTTCTCTACACAGCATTATGAGAAAGTAAAATACAGTGTTTTTATTGGACCCTAACTAAGCCAAATTTGTAGGATTAGGGTATATATAACAAGGATTCATCTGGTTTTCTTTTTTTCTAAATTGTTTTTTATAATTTATTCACTTTATATCCCAATTGTAGCCCCCTCCTGCTCCTACACTCCCTCTGTCTCTCCCCTCTCCCTTCCCTAGTCCAAAGATAGGGAGAGACCTCCTACCCTACCATCTGACCCTAGCATATCAAGTCTCATCAGGACTACCTAGATCTTCTTTTTCTGTAACCTGGCAAGGCAGCCACACCAGAATGAAGTGATCAAAGAACAGACAATAGAGTCCATGTCAGAGATAACTCTTGCTCCCTTACTAGGAAACTCACATGGAGACTGAGCTATATATGGACTACATCTCAGCAGGGGGTCTACTGAGCCATCTATGGGCTACTTCTGAACAGGGGTCTAGGTTCTCACCATGCATGGTACTTGGTTGGTTCATCCTATCTGTAGGTTCTCTGTGCTCAGATTTGTTGGTGTTTTCATTATCATTCTGAAGCTACTGTCCTCTCCAGGTTCTTCTATATCTACCTCCTCTTCCATAAGACTCCCTAATTGTCTTAGAAAGCGCCAGATAGATTTCCAGAGTGGTTGTACCACTCTGGTACAACCATGAGGGAGGGAGGATGGGACTGGGAGGGAATGTGGGATCGGGACACGGCTGGGATACAGAGTTAATAAAATGTAACTGATAAGAAAAAAATAAAATTAAAAAAAAAAGACTCCCTATACTCTGGATTTATCTGATTTTCTGAGAACAAAGACTTTTTTACATTTGCAGTGTAGCATGCTAACTAAGAGCTAGAGATTCAAGTATGATGAAGATAACATTCCTCTATTAGAAGGTCTCACATGCTAAGGGATTGGGCAGGGGCTGGCTAGCTATAGTATTCTAGTTAGGTGTTGTGGGATAGGAACTATGGGGGTAGTGAGACTGAGTGCAAAGGAGCAGGTACTTCCCCAGGACTAGGCAGAACAAAGCAGAAAGAAATAGAAATCTGAATAGTTGCTCTTTGCTCTGATGCGTGACACAATTTTTAGAATGACTAAGACATATTGAAGGCATTGTAATTTTCTTGAGCATTAAATTCTTTTTATATTTAAGCTAAAATTATCATTTGCAGTGCACCATTGCCACAAAAAGGCAAATTCCTCAGACTTCTTTTCCAGTAGGTAATTACATATATGAAAAAGATGGTGTTAAAAGGAAAACATTTGTTCATTTAAAAAATTATATGTTAATACTTCAAAGTGAATTCAAGAAGGAATTTACTAGACAAATTTTGGGAAATACTCTATGGAGAACCATTGAGCTGTCCCTGCCAAGACAAAAGACAGGTAATTTGCTGACTAATTTAAAAATATAAAGAACATTAATATGAAAAATGAAAACATAATCCATGGTATAACAGGTAGTGAAACCATTCACATAATTACTATTCAAGGTGTCATGTTTCTTTCTTCATTGCAAGAATCTTTTTTTTTTTTTTTTTTCATCTCCAGTCTGTTTTAAAAGCCTGATAAAGTGACATCCCTGGAAGGGTCATGGACACAGCTATTCTGTTCTAGTGGTTCAGGGAATTATGCTGGGATAGTTATAACTGAGAAAAAGAATCAGTGAATGAAATATCTAGAGACTTTGGTGATAATATTATAGTTCTATTATGAACATCTTGAGACATAATATTAAAAATTACATTAATCGGATTTGAGTTTTCAATTAGATATAAGCCACTAGGAAACTTGTTCAGTCTTAGCTTCACTGAATACTACCTCTCTATATAGAGTCGAATCAATGAGCTGTAGGTGATTCTCAGTTTCATCATCTGTAAAGTGGGATAATAGCATTCCTTTATTTTTCAAGGTTGTGAAAACCAAATGAAAGCCCCTTGCTAAAAGATCAGGATAATTAAACATAAGTGAATTATTAGAATAATTAAAAATAATATCTTAAGATAAGCAGTCCATGGAAACGTTGAGTATCCTTTGAGAACTTCTGGAATGCTCATACTTCTGAACCCTATGGCTTGTAAGTGACAAAACACAGAAATGCATACAAGGAAGAACTGGGAAAACACGGTATCCACTAGATATAACAGGACAAAGCTAGCTGACTTTTTGTCAATATTCTATGAGATGTAACAGCATCTTAGTCACTATCTGGTACCTTGATATTAGCCTTTATTTCAATGTAGGAACAGGCTGCTTGAAAACCCATAAGCTTGCATCGTGACCTGGTAAGATTTCCAGAAACATTTACCGTCATGAAAGCCTAATTCTAGATCTTGGTTCTGCTCTTCCATAGCTGTGTGATCTAGAGTTACTAAATCTCTCCCAATCTGACATTTTCTATCAGTTAAATGAATGATGATATTGCACATCTCATTCTTCACTTTTCATATTCCTTGAAGATATAGAGTTGTTTGCAGAATCTAAGCCATTTGATTATTGAAAACTTTAACCATTTTAAATTGGGTATTCTTCAATACCTTGGAGGGAAGGGCAATAAGATGTTGTTTTATGTGAGATCCAGCACTGTGAATTAGTGGGTCATCAACACTGGATTTCAGCACCCAGAGACAAAAGACACAGTCTTATTGTTCATGCTCACAGGTATGAAAAGTTTGGGTAACTCTCTCTTCTTGCCAGCTTGACTTAGAAAAAGAGTACCCCAGGAACTGTCCAGCAACTAACCAGCTGGGTGGACTTAAGCTGCCACATCCCTTTCTTTGAAGTCTGTTTCCTCAAGAATAAAAACTGCAGATGGAACTACTTTATCTCTGATGGTCCTTCAGGTTTGACATTTCCAGCATTCTTGAGGTCTGCCATTCTAATACTACATTAATATTGAAATGCTGCTGAATGTGTGTGTGTGTGTGTGTGTGTGTGTGTGTGCGGTAAATATACATATTTACTGTTGATTTGCTATCTCTGGAACTCCTCTGCATTGTTTATTGCCTGTTCAGAGCCTCCTTGCTGGCTTAAGCTTGAAACGCTATGCCTCCTGCATAATTTCCCTGCTCACAATGTTGCTGTTCCCTCTGGATGGTGTCATGTTTGAAAGGTGAAGCTGAGACAATTAAGAGCAGGAACTGAGTCCCAGATTCATTCCTTTCGGTTACTAAAGCTATGAATCTCTCTGCTTTCTCATCCTCTGCCCTTCTTCCACTTTGTTTCATTGCTGCATTTGGGTTTTATGATTACATCTGCAATAGCAGGCACAGATGTTTCTCTCACTCAATTGTATGGTTAACAGTGAAATGGATTTTGGGAGCAGATGCTCGCATGTGGGTGCTATCTTTTTCTCTTCTGACACATTTTCTATGCAAACAGCAGATTGTGTGTCTGATGTGTTTTGAGCTTAGCAAGATAATTCAAGCTGAATAACACTGGGCTGTTTTTTTTTTTTTCTTTAGCTTCTTAAAAAAATAATGCAGGCACTGAACTTGACAAACCATTTATAGCACCCTGCAGCCCTGTTGCAGACCTGCACCACCAGCTTTAACCACCTCTATTTAAGCGAGCTGAGAGAAAACATTTATCTTTTGAAGGGCAGTTGTAGGAAAGGGAAATATCATGGGATTGAATTAGCTGGACTCAACTACTTTGTTACTTTGGTCTCTACTACCTGAGAAATTTAATTTATCCTTGGATTCTACATCAGTGAGATTAAGTATTAAAATAAGTTGTTGAAGATCATTGGGATAATTGCAAAATAGCCAAGGTCCCTGCTTAAGTCTAATACAATCCATACCCTACAAGTTTTAAGGACTTGTCAGGCCAGAAAACCACATGCACAAGAGACTGAGAAGTTTTCAGGGAAGGAGGTGGGCTTATACCAATATAGGGATCATAGGTTTAGCCCAGGTCTTTTTTACCTTAAAACAGTTGAAAATAGGCCAGGTAAAATGGTTATAGGCAGCTGTTCTATGCACTGTAGCGTGCTTAGCAGCATGCCTGGCCTCAGCCCACTAGATGTCAGTAGTGCTCCCCCTCATGTTATGACAGCTGCACATGCCTCCAGGTGCTGCCAAAAGTACTTTCAAGAAGAGAAGATTAGGAATAATCTTTGAGTGAAAATTGCAATTAGAGGCATTAACCTTTGTCTTTAAATTCTATTAGTTAGCAGAAGTTCAGCAGTTGGTGATTCTTCTCCACTTTGTTAATCTGTAAAATGGAAGCTTTAGGCACTCTTCAGGTAGAATTGTTGAGAGTTTTAAAATGAGAGACAAGTTCAAACTTTGGCACATAACAACACACTCCCTACAACCCCCAGGCTTTTACCAGTACTTTCAAGTTCGTCACAGATATACTCTTCCTCACCTTATACCTTGGTTTAACTAACCTTAGTCTTTGGATCTCAGTTCAAGAGTCATTTTCCTAAGGAATCCAGTTTTGACTCCATGGCATGTTTCACTAAAGAGGTACTAGCATGAATCATTTTATTTTGCCCTCTTGTTCCCATACCAACTTACCCATCAGTCTGGAGACTAAAATATCTAACAGAAAATTGTTGTTCAAGTATCATGACATTTTGTGCTCCTCAAAAATACATTTGGCTAGGCAAATTTTAGTATTCCTTTAAGTTTGAACGGGCTTTGATCTTTAAAGATTTTTATAGTTGTATACAAATATCTCTGTGGCACACAGGTCAGGACTTGAGAAGGTATTGTAAGCTCTTGAAAGTCAGTATGATGATGAGACAGATAACTTTTTATAGACTAAGAAGGTATATTATATTTTTAGGAAGATATTCAAATTATGGGCCTCTTGGGAGGAGCTGGAGAGACAAAGAGGACAGGAAAAATAATGTAATTATGTAACAATTTCAAAATTAAAACTATTATATTAAAAAGAGTATTCTCAGTGTTTCACAGGCCCTTAGACTACCAGCCACTGCAAATACCTAAGTAGGGCTACTTTTGATCTCACAGTCTTGCACTGAATATTTTTTCAACTATTTAGCATACTCAGTTAGTTTCAGTGCGTTCCACTGCCTTTTAAAGAGGGTATTGCCATTTGGAAAGGATGTTTCTCAGAAATTTTTTGCTGATATCAATTCACCAGAAGCTTTGCCTTTAAAGTTTCAGAAATTCATGAAAATTGGATTGGGGAGATCATTTCTCTCTTTAGTATCAAAATCCAAATAACAGAGTTATCTGTACATTTTAGGTTCTATAGTGAAACATCTATTCACTACAGAGGATTAGTTCTTATATTCTAGTTGCATTGGACCCAGAATTAAATCTGTTGCCAAATCCTTTCTCTTGACCTCATTTTCTGCCATTATCTTCTATGTTCTATGTACCATATATTTACTTTAAATCACAATTAATACTTTTTGTCTCTTTTCAAATCCTTTGAAAACCTTTCAGATTGTTCTACTAAAATATCACTTCCATACATTATGCCCTTATCATATTCATTTTATTACAGTAATATATACAATTACTTAATTTATAATGCTTGATTAATTTGCTACTTAGTAAACTATAAACTCAAAATATCCCTTCTATTTTTCTGCAAGTATTCCTCATGCTTGCTTAGTAAATGGCAACAGTGAATAACCAGTTATCACTATTAACCAGTGATAACCAGATAACAGTGATAGCCTTTCCTGTTGGTGGGTGCATCTGTGTGAATGTGTGAGAGCATCCATGTGAAACTGTGAGTAAAATTGCATGGAACTGAGTATAGGTAAGAATATATGGAGAACTCTGTGTGTGTGTGTGTGTGTGTGTGTGTGTGTGTGTGTGTTAGAGAGAGAGAGAGAGAGAGAGAGAGAGAGAGAGAGAGAGAGACAGGGAGACAGCATGATATGAGAAGTTTCATGTGAAATAATTTAATAATTTGATGTGCATGAATGTGTTGGAGCATGGGATTAGGTACACTGCATTGAGTCTCTAACTGAAATTACATCGCCTCTGTGAATTGTTTTGAAAATGTCCTAAGACAGTGTTTCAACATAAGAAAGAATGCGACCAAGACGCTTTTGTGGCTGATGGAACAAGAGAACAAATATAGGAATTTTCAATAGAAACCTAAATGGCAGGTTTGATTTGAACTTTGCACTTTATGCTCTGTGGGTTAGAGAAAGAAAATTAACTCTGAGGGGCATTTTTTTTTCTTTCTGGTTTTGTGAGACAGAGTATTGCTCTATTGTCCTGGCTGGGTTAATACTTGCTCTGTTACTCAGGCTAGATGCAAACTTGTGCAATCCTCCTATCTCATCCTTAAGAGGTTTAATAATGAAGATTTGTCTCATCACGCCTGGCTTGAGGTCCTGTCCCAAAGTTCAAATATTTATCATTTTTGTTCCATCTTAAAACACTGACTCTACAAAGCATGGTCCTCAATATCGTCAACCAACAAAGATGAAATGAGTAAATATTGCTACTTAGTGTATACCAGAAACTTATAAAAACAGTCAATATTTGAAGAATGTGCAGTGAGTCGGGCAAAAAAATAAATAAATAAATAAAGGTATGTCTTGCCATTAGTGTTTTTTCAAGATCAGTCCTGGCTTCGGATATTAAGATATGCCTGCAACTTACAATCTTTAGCTATTTCACTGAAGCCTCTTATTCATTTGAGCTTCACTAAATCTAACTTCTGACTATGAAACATTTTCTCTTTAATATGCAATTAGTCCATTCACACAATAAATAATCATTGGACAATTAAATAATGAATGCTGAATAAACTTTTAATTCTTACAAATTTCTTAGCATTCAAGAAGAAAAAAAGTTTTTCTTAAGATTATGTAGCTCAGGAGAGTCCTAGATGGCAGCAACCAGTGCACACAATACCTGAGGGGCACAGGATCCGAAACTCTGAAATTGGTGAGTGGAGGGGCAGCTGAAGCCAGAATATCCACATTGAGGCTTCCTTGGGGATAGGGGACAACCTGTAAGGTGCGACAGTTTGGATCCAGGTCACCCAGGGCTGTCTCTGGTGACTGAGAGTGGCAAATATTCAACAGTCCTGCACTTCTTCTTGCCTCAAACATAGGCCTCCCTGCTCAGTGGAGGCAGCACTGGTTGTCCCAAGCAGGAGTTTCCATGCTTGGTGACTGAGACTGCAGAAATGGTAGCAGTAAGGGCTTCCCAGGTCTGCAGCTGCTACAGGCTGCTGTACAGGCATCCCAGGTTGGCTCTGCAACAGGCAACTGTACAGATATCCCAGGTCAGCAGCTGTGGCTAGCCCAAGCAGGTGTCTCTGTGCTCAGTGACTGAGACAGCAGAGACAGGTGTCTCATGTATGGGTCTTCCTGCCCTGTTGGCAAACAGTGGACACCAGTGAGCTGACGGATCTCTTATCTTCTCATTTGTACCTGTAGACCCAAATTTGAGAGTAGAGAACTAGGAGAAACCTTGTACTTTCTAGTTAGGCCTTTGAGCTAGGGAGAGTGCCTTCAAATGAGTGCATGCAGAACACAAGAGTCCCAGATCAAGGATCCCTGTATGCAAGCAGCCAGACATCATATCCCTCCAACCTACATCCCCACTGTGGACAACACAGGGACCCTTCTGACTGTGTTCTAAACATTGAAGACCCTGTTATGTGGATCTACCAGTGGAGTTCAGGCAAACAATTCCTAGATCCAAGTCAGATCTGAATAGCAGGAGAACAATAAGACAAGCCTGTAGGCCACTGAGGAATTCAGGGCACATGTGCATGCACATTGTTCCTGCAAACAGTGCCAGCACCCCATTCTGTACTTATGTTCCACCCTTCAAGGCATCTACACTATCTAGCACTCTGTGCCTCAAGGCACATTTCCACCCAGACACCAAAGCTTGCTCACATGCAATTGTGACATTCCTCCCTTAGCTACAGCTGAAACACCAATATCTACTCTTGAGTTAGTGGAGCTCTCTCATCATCCTGAAGAATACTCCACATCAGAGACAAATGGACTCAGTCTGAAGTACAGACTCCAGGAAGAAACAGCAAAAGTTACAGATAAGGAGATGGCTAGAGGTCATCATGAGAAGACAAACAACAAAAATCAGAACATGATTGCTTCACCAGCAACACCAAAATTCAGTGGATATTTTAATTCACCAGAAACACAGGAAAATGATTTCAATGTTATGCTTATCAAGTTACTAGAGCCATACAAAGAGGAAATGAACAAATCTCTCAAAGAAATAACCACATAGATTGAGGCAAATAAAGAGGAAACAAACAAAGCTCTCAAAGAAATACAGGCAAATATAGCCAAACAAACAGAGACACATAAAGAGGAAATGACTGAAAATGTAGAGGCCATCATGGAAAGACAGGTATGAAGGAAATGGTTCAAGACATGAAAACAGAATTAGATCCAATAAAGAAAACACAGAGAAAACTCTGGAGTTGGAGAACTTAGAGAAAAGATCAGAAACTACAAATGTATGCATCACTAACAGAATACAAGAAATGGAAGAGAGAATGTAAGGGCTGAAGATACAATTGCAGAAACTGATACATCTCTCAAAGCAAAAGTAAAATAAAAAAAAGATCCAAACACAAAACATCCAAAAATCAAGGAGGCCATGAAAAGTCAAAATCTAGGAATAATAGAAATTGATGAAAAAGAAGATTCCAGGCTCAAAGGCCCAGAAAGTATTTTCAAGAAAATCATAGAAGAAAATTTTCCCAAATTAAAGAGATGTCCATAAACATACAAGAGACCTATAGAACACCAAATAGACTAGAACAGAAAAGAAACTCCTCACATCACATAATAGTCAAAACACTAAATCAAACAAAGAAACAGAACAAAGAAAAAAAATGCTAAAAACAGCAAGGGAAAAAATGCCAAGTAACATGTAAAGATAGACCTATCAGAATCATATCAGACTACTCAACAGAAACTAAGAAAGCCAAAAGGTCTTGGGCAGATGTCATGCAGACTTTAAGAGACCACATATGCCAGCCAAGACTACTATACCAAGCAAAGCTTTCAAACAACATAGATGGAGAAAACAAAATATTCCATGACACAACTAAACTTAAACAATAGCTACATAGCAGCTCAGCCTTATAGAAGTTACTAGAAGGAAAATCCAACTCAATGAAATCAACTACACCCGAGAAAACACAGGATATAGATAACTTCACAATAAAAAATAAAAGAAAACAATTAATAGTAACACCATCAACTCCACAATAAAATGAACTAACATTCATTGTTCACTATTATCTATAATCATCAATGCATTCAACCCCCAATTAAAAAACACAGACTAACATAATGGTTGCAGAAACAGGATCCAATGCTGTGCTGCATCCAAGAAACACACCACTGCAACAAAAATAAACACTACCTCAGAGTAAAGGGCTGGAAAAGTTTTGTTTTTTTGTTTTTTTTTTCCAAACAAATGGACCCAGAAAACAAGCTGGAATAGCTATCCTTATATCTAAAAATAAATAGATTTTAACTAAAAGGAATAAAAAAATGAAGAGTGACATTTCATTCTCATCAAGGAAAAAATCCACCAGGAGGAAGACACAATCCTAATATCTATCCCCCCAAAACAAGAGCATGTGCATTTGTAAATGAAACCTTATTAAAACTGAAAGAATACATTGATCCCAATGTCTTAATGGTGGGAGACTTCAAAACCCCACTCTCACCAAGGGACAGATCTTCTAGACAGACGCTAAAGAGGGAAATAATGGCACTCTAGAGAGGTCCTAAACAGAATTGACTCAATAGACGTCTACAGAACTTTTCAACGAAACTCAAAAGAGTATAACTTCTTTTCAGCACCTCACAAAACTTTCTCAAAATGGACAATTTTGTTGACAGATTCCATTTACCAAAATTAAATCAAGATCAAGTAAATAGATTAAATAGTCATATATCACCCAAGGAAACAGAAGCAGTCATCAACATTCTCCCTTCCAAAAAAGCTCAAGGCCAGATAGTTCCAGTGCAGAATTCTACCAGATCTTCAAAGACTAGCTAACTCCAATTCTCTTCAAACTATTCCACAAAATAGAAACAGAAGGAACATTACCAAACTCATTTTATGAGACATCAGTCTCCTTGATACCTAAACCACACAAAGACCCAACACAAAAGAAAACTTCAGACCTATCTCTCTTACGAATATTAATGTAAATATATTCAATAAAATACTTTCAAACCAAATCCAAGAACACATAAAATATATCATCCACTATAACCTAGTAGATTTCATCCCAGGCATGCAGGTGTGGTTCAATATATGGAAATATATCAATGTAATCCAACACATAAACAAACTGAAGGAGAAAACCACATGATTATCTCCTTAGATGCCGAAAAAGCATTTGTCAAAATCTACCACCCATCATCTTTATAGTCTTGGAGAAATCAAGGATAAAAGTCATATACCTAAACATAGTAAAGACAATATAAATCAAGCCTATAGTCAACATCAAACGTAGAGAAAATTAAATCAATCCCACTAAAATCAGGAAGAACTCAAGCCTACCCACTCTTGCCATATCTCTTCAACATGGTACTTGAAGTCCTAGCTATAGCAATAAGACAGCTAAAGGAGATCAAGGGGATACAAGACAGAAAGTAGTCAAAAGTATCACTGTTTGCAGATGAACTGATAGCATACATGACTGTCTCCAAAAATTCAACCAGAGAATTCTTTCAGCTGATAAACACATTTGGCAAAATGGCTGTACTCAAAAAAACCAGTAGCCCTCCTGTATATGAAAGTCAAATGGCTGAAAATGAAATTAGGGAAACTACACCCTTCACAAGAGATGCTCAAGTACACAACAAGGACATTTGCTCCACCAAGTTCGCAGCAGCCCTATTTGTAATAGACAGAATCTGGAAACTACCCAGATATCTCTCAACAGAGAAATGGATACAATAATTGTGGAACATTTACACAAGGGGATACTACTCAGCAATTAAAAGGAAGGAAATTATGAAATTTGCAGGCAAATAGATGGAACTAGAAAAGCTCATCCTGAGTGAGGTGACTCAGAAGCAGATAGACATACATAGACTCAGTCATAAGTGGGTATTTGAAATAAAATATAGCATAATCATACTGAAATCAGTACACCTAAAGAAGCTAAGAAAGAAGAAGGACCCTGGGTAAGAAGATCAATCCTAACACAGAAAAACAAATGGGGTGGACATCGGAAGAGCAAGAAAACAGGTAACATTACAGGAGCCTACCACATAAGAACTCTGAAAGATTCTACCTTGCAAGGTATTAAAACAGATGCTGAGACTCAGCCAAACTTTGGGCAGAGTGCATGGAATCTTATGAATTTATGGGGAGATAGAACTGAAGGGTACAGGAACTCTACAAGGAGAACAACAGAACCAAGAAATCTGTGCACAGGTGTCTTTTCTGAGACTGGTACTCCAAACAAGGACCATGCATGGAGATAACCCAGAAACCCTGCACAGATGTAGCCCATGGCAGCTCAGTCCCCAATTGGATTCCATAG
Organism: Psammomys obesus; assembly: GCF_907164565.1. NCBI lineage: Eukaryota > Metazoa > Chordata > Mammalia > Rodentia > Muridae > Psammomys > Psammomys obesus. Next base: position 10,411,940 of record NW_026585894.1, on the reverse strand, counting down.
TAATGGGAACAGGGACAGTCTCTGACATGAACTCAGGGCCTGGTTCTTTGGTTATATGCCTCTTTAGAGGAACAGCCTTACCAGGCCACAGAGGAAGACAATGCTGCCAGATCTGATGAGACCTGATTTTCTAGGGTCTGAGTGAAGGGGAGGAAGACTTTCCCTATCAGTGTACTGGGTGAGGGAGGAGATGAAGTAGGGATGGGTATTGGGAGGGGATCAGGGAGAGGGTTATAGCTGGGATACAAAGTGAACAAACTAATTGATAAAATAGAAATTAAGAAAAAGAAATGGATAGCAGAAAAATAAAGATCATGTAAGTCAAAAGAGCCCTTTTGCTATGGACAAGTAAGATGCATCCTGGAAACATTAAGTACTAATAATATGTAAAAATTTATACAGTCATCCATACACTTGGAATGTAAGCCTACAATCACCTTCTTCTCCCTATGCATTGCCTGAACCATGTTTACATCAATCACATGAGAGCTCCCTTATTTTTTTCACATTGTCTAGCAATTGGATAAACTTTCATGAATTATCTATTCTTTATTACCTTACTAAATTATTATAGATCATTTCTTGTCACTCACTCTCAAAAGATAGTATCTGTGTTTACTGGAGAAAAGAGGAGCAATTAAATGAAAATTTGTATTCCTTTATCATCAAACTCACCCATGTTTGAACACATTGTTCCTAACTGAAAACCCAGTTGAGTTCTGTATCTCATTAACTTCTCTTATCAATATTCATGCATTTCTATTTATTAGTGTTTTCATCAGTTTCCTTCATCAACGTTTTGTAGTTTTCAGTATGCAGACTGTCATTTTCTTGGCTAAATATAATTTTACAAATATAAAATAAGTAGGGAATATTTATTTTGTATATTGTATAAATCATATACTATTTTATGTATTATAGTATTGAAATGGGATAAATTAGCTGGGCATGGTAGTGCATGTCTATAATCCCAGTACTTGTGACTCAGGGAGACAATGGTGAGCCTGGTCTATGAAGTGAGTCAAGGACAACCAAGGTTACACAGAGAAACCCTATCTCAAAACAAAACAAACAGTAAAAAATAAAATGAGATAAATTTCTTAAGCATCTGGATAGTTCATTCATTGTGATAGAAACACACCCAAATTTGTACTGTATATATTTATAATTGAGTTTTGGCTGCAAGATGGCAGCGCCGGGACAACACTCGTTCTGACCAGCAGCACAGCAGGATCGGCACAGTGACCAGCAGTCAGAACTCGCGGCCATAAAATACAAGTGATTATGTTTCCCAGGTGAGAGGATACCCCAAGGTGGGGAATTCAATCAGCTTTAACTCACCCAGCTAAACCGCGGAAGAGATCCCGGTTCCACCAGGCACTTGGTCGCCAGCCCAGAGCCACATGCCAGCATGCTCTGGTCACTGTCCCAGACTGAACTGTGGGCACCACAACATCACAGACTGGAATTTCCAGTAGAGAGATAACCCCACGGTACAGGAAACTATTGGGACCGACCTTAGGTCACCCAGACATCCCCTGGAAAAGACTCAGATCCTGCAGGTGCCCCAGGAGCCAGCCCGGAGCCAAGCAGGGAACCCAGGTGCCAGCACAGAGCCCTGCCTGCGTGCCTGATTCGCTGTCCCAGATAGAACTGTGGGCCCCAGGGCACCAGAGATTGAGTTTCACTGTCAGGTGCAAACTCACAGGTTGGGGAACGGTTGGTCTGATCTCAGAGCACTCAGCTGATACCACCACCCAGAAAAGGTCCCGGGGAAAGTTACCCAGTTTCAGCAGATGCCCAGGCACCCAATCCCCAGAAAGGCAGAGCCATGTAAGTCTGTGCCTGCAGGTTCTACCCACCATCACAGACAGAAAGGCTATCCCCAAAGCAAAGACTGGGTGTGCCTGTCAGGAGGAAACCCCACAGTGGAGGAATCATCAGGTCTAACGCTCAGGATACCCAGCACCAAAAGACTTTCTGGATTCACGTAGACTCTAGGCTCTCTAGCCTTCTACTGCAGGCGTGAACGCTATGCTCACCCGCCATTATTGAGTACCAACAGGGCACTGGAGCACACAGCTGCATCCTCAGACCTACAAAAGCCAGAGAGGCATTACAGCAGCCCTCAGAAACTACACCAAGGATCAACCAGTTATCCCTAGCTAGACTGACAAAACTGTGGGAATCCCTGATTCTTCAAGAGGGCTACACCCAAAAATTACACTTTAAAAGCAACAGCTGCTGCTCACTAAATTCAGGGCAAGAAACCAGCAGCAGGGCAACCATCACTAGGACCTCTCCTGATGAGAGGAGAGCCTTCCGGAATACCACAGTTACCATACAGGTCCATACACCTGAATTGAACTGTGACAATTCCTGAGAAGCACCACTATTCAGTTGACCATACCCAAAAAGCAGAGGAGAACTTCAGAACCCCGAAAGTGGATTCTCTCCGCCCCAGGACTCAGCAGGTACCAGAAATTAACAGAAAACACCTGAGACAGAGAGATGGGTAGAGGCCAGCGAAAAAGCACAACCAACAAAAGGCAAAACAATATGGCATCCCCAGAACCCAGTTATCCAGAGGCAAGTTGCCCTGGACACCCTAACATAAGTGAAATTCAAGAATATGACCTTATATCTATGCTTAGGTTAATGGAGGAAGTAAAGAAAATGCATAAAGAATTAGGGGAAGATATAATAAAACAGATTATGGTCATCCATAAAGAAATACAGGAGGATGCAGCCAAACAGTTTGTGTCACTGAAAGAAATAAAAGAAGCAGAGAGACATTCAAACAAACAGCTAAAGAAATTGAAGGAAAACCAGGAAAATACAGTCAGACAGGTGAAGGAAATCAGCAAAACGGTTCAAGATCTGAAGATAGAATTGGAAGAATTAAAGGAAACACAAATGGAGGAAATCACGGAGAGGGAGAACCTAGGAAAGAAAACAGGAACTACAGAGATAAGCATAACCAACAGACTACAAGAGATGGAAGAAAGAATCTCAGGTGTGGAAGATACAATGGAAGAAATCGATGTATCTGTCAAAGAAAATAATAAATCTAAAAAATTCCTGACACAAACTATCCAAGAAATCCAGGACAACATAAAAAGACAAAATCTAACAATAATAGGAATAGAGAAAAAAGAAGATACCCTCGTCCAAGGCCCAGAAAATATTTTCAACAAAATCATTGAAGAAAATTTCCCCAACTTAAAGGGGAGGCCTATAAGAATACAAGAGGCCTACAGAACACTTAATAAATTAGACCAGAAAAGAAAATCGTTCTGTCACATAATAATCAAAACTGTAAGTATACAATACAAAGAAAAAATACTAAAAGCTACAAGGATAAAAAGGCCAAGTAACATATAATGGCAAACCCATCAGAACCACACCTGACTTCTCAACAGAAACTATGAAAGCCAGAAGAGCCTGGAAGGATATCATGCAGACCCTAAGAGAACACCAATGTCAGCTTAGGCTACTATACCCAGCAAAACTCTCAGTCCTCATAGATGGAGAAAACAAGACATTCAACGACAAAAAAAAATATTTCAACAATACCTACACACAAATCCAGCATTACAGAAGATACTAGAAGAAAAAATACTACCGAAAAAAACTAACTACTTTCAAGAAATCACAGGAAATAAATAACCTCACTACAGCAAAACAAAAGTATCCAAACACACAAACACAATACCATGGCCAAGATCAATATCAAAGGATCTAACAACTACTGGTCATTAATCTCTCTCAATATCAATGGACTCAATTCTCCAATAAAAAGGCATAGACTAACAGAATGGATGCGTAAACAAGATGCAACAATCTGTTGCATACAAGAAACACGCTTAAATCACAAAGATAGACATTACCAGAAAGTAAAGGGCAGGAAGAAGGTTTTCCAAGCAAATGGACCCAAGAAGCAAGCAGGAGTAGCCACTCTAATATGCAATAAAGTAAATTTTCAACTAAAATCAATCAAAAGAGATAGAGAAGGAAACTTCATACTCATCAAGGAAAAAAATCCACCAGGAAGACATCACAATCCTGAACATCTATGCCCCAAATGCAAGGGCAACCACATTTTGTAAAAGAAACTTTAATAAAACTTAAACCACACATAGACCCCCACACATTAATAGTGGGAGACTTCAACACCCCACTCTCAACAAAGGACAGGTCAAAAAAAAACAGAAATTAAACAAAGAGAATCAAATGGACCTCACAGACATCTACAGAATCTTTCACCCAAACTCAAAAGAATTTACCTTCTTCTCAGCACCTCATGGAACCTTCTCCAAAATAGACCATATAGTTGGTCAAAAAGCAAGCCTAAACAGATACAAGAAGATTGAAATAATCCCTTGTATCCTATATGATCACCATGGACTAAAACTGGACCTCAATGACAAAACTAGCAAAAGGCCTACACACACATGGAAACTGAACAACTGGCTTCTAAATGACAGCAGGGTCAGAGAAGAAATAAAGAAAGAAATTAAAGACTTCCTAGAATTCAATGAAAATGAAGACACAACATACCCAAACTTATAAGACACAATGAAAGCAGTGCTAAGAGGAAAGTTCATAGCAGTAATTCTTCAAAAAGAAATTCGAAACATCTCATGCAATCACCTTAATGGCTCACTCAAAAGCCCTAGAAAAAAAGAAGCAGACACACCAAAGAGGAATAGATGGCTGGAAATAATTAAACTCAGGGCTTAAATCAATCAATTAGAAACAAATAAAACAATTCAAAGAATCAATGAAACCAAGAGATGATTCTTTGAGAAAATCAACAAGCTTGACAAACCCTTAGCCAAACTAACTAAAAGGCAGAGAGAAACTATCCAAATGAACAAAATCAGAAGTGAAAAGGGGGACATAACCACAGACACTGAAGAAATCCAAACAATAATTAGGTCTTACTTCCAAAGTCTATATGCCACAAAATTTGAAAATCTAAATGAAATGGACAATTTTCTTGACCGATTCTACATGCCAAAGCTGAATCAAGACCAGGTAAACCACTTAAATAGTCCTATATCCCCTAAGGAAATAGAAGCTGTCATCAAAAGTCTACCATGCAAAAAAAGCCCAGGGCCAGATTGTTTCAGCACCGAATTCTACCAGAGCTTCAAAGAAGAGCTACCAATGCTCTTCAAACTATTCCACAAGATACAAACAGAAGGAACAATACCAAACTCATTCTATGAAGCCACAGTCACCTTGGTACCTAAAACTCACAGAGACCCAACAAAGAAAGAGAATTTCAGGCCAATCTCCCTCATGAACTTTGATGCAAAAATACTCAACAAAATACTTGCAAAACAAATCCAAGAACACATCAAAGATATCATCCACTACGACCAAGTAGGCTTCATACCAGGGATACAGGGGTGGTTCAATATACAGAAATCCATTAATGTGATCCACCACATAAACAAACTGAAGGAGAAAAACCACATGATAATCTCCTCAGATGCTGAAAAGACATTTGAAAATCCAACATCCATTCATGTTTAAAGTCTTGGAGAGATCAGGGATACCAGGCACATATCTGAACATAGTAAAGGCGATATACAGCAAGTCTATAGCCAACATCAAACTCAATGGAGAGAAACTTAAACCATTACCACTGAAATCAGAGACAAAGCAACGCTGACCACTCTCTCCATATCTTTTCAACATTGTTCTTGAAGTCCTTGCTAGAGCAATAAGACAATTGAAGGAGATCAAGGTGATACATATTAGAAAGGAAGAAGTCAAAGTATCACTGTTTGCAGATGATATGATAATATACCTGAGTGGCCCCAAAAACTCTACCAGGGAACTCCTACAGCTGATTAATACCTTCAGCAAAGTGGCTGGATACAAAATTAACTCAAAAAAAATCAGTAGCCTTCCTGTATACAAAGGACAAAATGGACAAGAAAGAAATTAGGGAAACAACACCCTTCACAATAGCCACAAAGGACATAAAGTAACTTGGTGTGAACCTAAGCAAGCAAGTCAAATACTTGTATGAAAAAAATTTCCAGCCTCTGAAGAAAGAATTAGAAGAAGATATCAGAAGATGGAAAGATTTCCCATGCTCATGGCTTGGCAGGATTAATTAGTAAAAATTGTCATTTTACCAAAAGCAATCTCCAGATTCAATGCAATTCACATCAAATGACCAACACAATTCTTTACAGACCTTGAAAAAAAATTCTCATCTTCATATGGAACAACAAGAAACCCAGAATTGCTAAAACAATTCTCTACAGTAAAAGATCTTCAGGAGGTATCTCTATCCCTGATCTCAAGCTGTACTATAGAGCAACAATACTAAAAACTGCATGTTACTGGCATAGAAACATACCGGTGGATCAATGGAATCGAATAGAAGACCCTGACATAAATCAAAACATTTATGGACACCTGATTTTTGACAAAGATGCCAAATCCATTCAATGGAAAAAAAAAAAAACCAGCATCTTCAACAAATGATGCTGGTCTAACTGGAAGTCTACATGTAGAAAAATGCAAATAGATCCATACTTATCACTCTGCACAAAACTGAAGTCCAAGTGGATCAAAGACCTCAACATAAAACCAGACACACTAAACCCCTTAGAAGAAAAAGTGGGCAATACCCTTGAACTCATTGGCACAGGAGACAACTTCTTGAACACCAACAGCACAAGCTCTCAGAGCAACAATCAATAAATTGGAACTCATGAAACTGAAAGGATTCTGTAAAGGAAAGGACACTGTCCTCAGAACCAAACAACAGCCCACAGATTGGGAAAAGATCTTCACCAACCCTATATCTGACAGAGGGCTAATATCCAGTATATATAAAGAACTAAAGAAGTTAAACAGCAAAAAATCAAGTAATCCAATTAAAAAATGGGGTACAGAGCTAAACGGAGAATTCTCTCCAGAGGAATATTGAATGGCAGAGAAACACTTAAAGAAATGCTCAACCTCATTAGCCATCAGGGAAATGCAAATCAAAACGACCCTAAGATTTCACCTTACACCCGTCAGAATGGCTAAGATCAAATTCTCAAGAGACGACACATGCTGGAGAGGTTGTGGAGAAAGGGGAACGCTCCTCCAGTGCTGGTGGTGATGTAAACTTATACAACCACTCTGGAAAGCAATCCCGCACTTTCTCACACAACTAGGAATAGCGCTTCCTCAAGATCCAGCCACTCCTAGGCATATATCCAAAAGATTCTCAAGTACACAATAAGGACATTTGCTCATCCATGTTTGTAGCAGCCTTATTTGTAACAGTCACTAGCTGGAAACAGCCCAGATGCCCCTCAGTGGAGGAATGGATGCACAAATTGTGGTATATCTACACAATGAAATATTACTCAGCAATAAAAAACAAGGAAATTATGAAATTTGCACCTAAATAGTAGGATATGGAAAAGATCATCCTGCGTGAGCTATCCCAGAAACAGAAAGATGCACAAGGTATATACTCACTCATATAGACATATATTATAGGAGAAACCTACTAATATCTGTACACCTAAAGAAACTAATCAAGAGGGAGGACTCTTGCTAAAATGCTCAATTCATATCCAGAAAGGCAAAGAGGCTGGACATCAGAAGAAGGAGAAAAGAGGGAACAAGTCAGGAGCCTGACACAGAGGACCTCTGAAAAGCTCTGCCCTGCAGACTATCAATGTAGATACAGAGACTTGTGGGCAACCTTTGGGCAGAGTACAGGGAATCTTCGGAAAGAAGTGGGAAACAGTAAGTTCTGGAGAGGACAGGACCTCCACAAGGAGAGCAACAGAACCAAAAAATCTGAACACAGGGGTCTTTCCTGAGACTGCTATTCCAAACAAGGACTACGCATGGAGATAACCTAAGACCTCTGCACAGATGTAGCCCATGGCAGTTCAGTATCCAAGTGGGTTCCATTGTAACAGGAACAGGGACTGTTTCTGACATGAACTGATTGGCCTGCTCTTTAAGTACCTCCCCCTGAGGGGGAAGCAGCATTACCAGGCCACAGAAGAAGACAATGCAGCCACTCCTGATGAGACCTAATTGACTAGGATCAGAAGGAAGGAAAAGAAGTCCTCCCCTATCAGTGGACTTTGTGAGGGGCATGCATGCAGAGGGTGGAGGAAGGGAGGGATTGGGAGGGGAGGAGGGAGGGAACCACGGGGGGGATACAAAGTGAATAATAAAGTGAATTAATAAAGAAAAAATAAAAAATAATTAAGTTTTACTGATTTCATTTATTAGTTCTAACCTTTGTTTAATTGTGTCTTTAGTGTTCGTTTTATAAAAGGTGATGTCATTTACAAACAAGCATGTAAAATACCTATTACAAGGAAGATAAAAAAAAGTAAATGTCGAAGACTATATTACAAAGTGGAAAATCTTGACAATTATTGTTGATAATGTAAATTAGTCTAGCCATAATAGAAAACAGTGCTTTTAAAAATTAACTGAGTTATATCTAAAGCATATGAAATCAGCATCTGGATAAATTTAAGCTGTATGCCAAGTTGAGTGAATATTAGCTAACATGGAATCAAACTAAGAGTCTATTGATTGAATGAAATTGATAATACAGGATGTTTATATGTTGTGCTATATTAGTCACCTTACTTGTTGTTAAAACTAATTATCCCAGTGAAGCAACTGAATGGCTGGGATAGGTTATTTGAGTCTATCTTTTCAGAGATTTCTGTTTATCATAGTGGAATCGGCAGAGCAGAGCAGTCTCATGGCATTCTGGAAGGAGAACAGAGCAGCAACAGCAAGGGGATAGGGTGAAATATAATCAGTGAAGACATGCCCCAGTGGCCAATTTTCTCCAGCTAGGCTCCTTATCTTAAGTTCTTGGCCACTTGAGTAGTGTTGGCCATGGGCTGTAGTTCATAGAGTAGGTCTTAAATCCAATCAGATATGGTTAGTTGTTTACTCCTACAAGTTTTGTGCCATGATTGTACCAGTGTATTTTGAAGGCAGGTCACCATTGTAGATCACAGGTTTTGTAGCTAGATTGGTACTTACTTTTCTCCTTTGGTTGCATTTATAGTACCTTCAGGTACTATGAACACTAGTCAGTAGGGGTGAAGGATCTAGCTAAGCAGCAGCTCAACTTATTCATGTTCAAAGAGGTATGTAGGTGTAGTCTTCAGCTACAGAGTTTTTCCATCTGTTTTTGGAGAGAACCCAACAGCCTTGTCAATAGCCTGAGTTGTTTGGTATTCCTATTGTGTCCCTGTGTCCAAATATTCAATTAGATATAACCCATTTCTCAGACTGGAGGCTTTATTTATTGATGAACAATGTCCAGTTGGGGCTCTGTCTCCCTTTTTATATAGCAATTTTATTTAGATAACATACACACATATTTTATATATAACACATATTGTTATATATCTGACAAGAAGAAGCTATCCTCTTAAATATGGTTAATATACTAAGTGAGATTTCATTAGGGAGAACTCATTTTTCTTTTGCAACGGAATGACAATTGGAGATAACTTCTTGGTAAGATTGGGAGCCCTTGTTCACTTCTGCCTCTCAGTTCTGGAGCTCTGTCTGGCTTGAAATTGTACAGGCCCTGAGTGTGCTGTCACAGTCTCTGTGAGCTCACATATTCTTCAAACTATATATTTAAATATATATATTTAATATATATTAAATATATATATATATTCACATATAAGCTTCTATTATATTGTTTCCATGCAGCCAGTCAAATAGTCCTTAGGTTTATCTATCCTTCATTATATTTCCATCTTTCTCACCCTCTTCCCTTCCCCTTTCTATTTTCCTCTTCCATTCCAGTCTCCTTATCTTCCCATCCATTCATATCTTTATGTTTTATATATGTTTCCTCAAACTCCTCTCCTTGCAGCTCAGGAAACAGTGAGGAAGAGGTGGCAGAGAGATTGTAAGGCATAGAGAAGAGGGATGACACCAAGGAAACAGTCTTCCAGACACAACAGAACCAATGTACATATGACTTCATAGAGACTGTGACAGCATGCACAAGTTCAAAGCAGACAGGTTCCCATCACTGAAAGGGAAAAGTGGACATAGAATTCCACTCCTTACCAAGAAACTATCTCCAACTTACATTCATTTGCAAAAGAAAATTTGTTTCTCCCCAGTGGAATCTCATTTGATTTATTAACCACACTTTAGGGGATGGCTTCCTCTCATGATGCAGGTGGTGCTCTATTTATTATCTCAACCAAGTGGTCTTGACCACTTTAGCTTTTTGCTCTTTTCTCTCTTATGTTTACACAACAAATTTCATTTCATTAATATTACTTATTAATAACTGAAATCACTTTGTTTGTTTCTACTACAACATATCTTCTTTGAGTCAGAAGATTTTGTATTCCTTTTCTTTTTTATTTATTTTTTTATTTTTCTTTTTAGTTACAATTTGTTAACTCTGTGTCCCAGCAGTATCCCGCTCCCTCATTCCCTCCCCCTCCCCAACTCCCTCCCTGGTCTCCTCCCTGCCCCTTTCCAAGTCCACTGATAGGGGAGGACCTCCTCCCCTTTCATTTGACCCTGTTTTATCAGGTATCTTCAAGGCTGGCTGCAAAGTCCTCCTCTGTGGCCTAACAGGACTGCTCCTCCCCTGGGGGGTGGAGGACAAAGAGCCTGCCCTTGAGATCCTGTTAGAAATAGTCCTTGTTCCCCTTGCTTTGGAAAACTACTTGGTTACTGAGCTACCACGGGCCACATCCGAGCAGAAGTTCTATGTTATATCCATAGATGGTCCTTGGTTGAGTGTCAGTCTCAGAAAAGGCCCTGTGCCCGGATATATTTGGTCCTTGTAGAGCTCCTATCCTTTCCATATCATACTAACTCCCCTTCTTTCATATGATTCCCTGCACTCTGCCATGGTTTGGTTATGAGTCTTAGTGTCTTTGTATTCCTTTTCATTCATATTTTCTAATGAGTACATCAATCCTGGTTCACAGTAGAAGTAAGTGCATGGAATATATGAATGAAATCTAAAAACTTGGAACCATTAATAATCGTTTGCTAGAACATGCTGAAAAAATCTTTAGAACATATTTGGAAATTATTCATACAGTGTAAACTCTCTTATTTACAGTATTTACTATTGTGTGTACTTAGATTTGATGCGTAACTGCCCTAAAGTCATACTTGAAATATCTGAAAAGGGAAATGGAGCCTGAATTGGCCATCTGTTGTAACCAGGAGGGACTTCCAGGGGAAGGAGAGAGACACCAATCCACACACAAAACCTTCCATCCAGCCAATCAATGACTGGCCCAACTTGAATCACATGCCATGAGAGAGATCCCACCACTGACACTACTAATTATTCTCTGCTAGTCTTGCATACAAGTAGGCTAGCATAACTGTCATCAGAGAGGCTTCACACAGCAGCTGATGAAAACAGATGCAGAGATCCACAGCCAAATATTAGGTGGAACTCCTGAGGAGGGGGAGGAAGAACCAAATGGGTCAAAAACACCACAAGAAAACCTCCAAAATCAACTAACCTAGACCCGCATGGACACACAGAGATTGAACCATTAACCACAGAGAATCTATGTGAGGGTTCTAGGCCACCTCCCCACATACAGGTGCAGTGACTGTCTCTTACTCTGCTGCCTGCCTTTTAAATCCCGTTTACCTGACTAGAGAGCCTTGCCTAGGCAAAATAAAAGAAAATGGGCTCAGTCCTACTTGGTATGTCAAAGTATCCATGGGAAGTCGCTTCTTCTCTGAGGAGAAAGGGAGGTAGCACAGGGAGAAGGGAGAAGGTCTGAGAGGGAAGGACTGGAAGGAGAGGAGGGAGGGAAACTTTCTACCAGGATGTAAAAATAGATAAATTAATTAATAAAAAGAAAATATCTGAAGAAAAAATAATAACTTAAAATGGTCCAGTCTATTCATAGTCCTTGGTTGTTGTTTTAGTCTCCCCAACTCCCACTCTTCCACAAGGCTCCCTGTGCTCCATCCAATGATTGGTTGTGGGTCTCATTGTCTATTTTTATCAGATGCTAGGTGGAGCAATGCAGAGGACAGCTATGCAAGGCTCCTGTCTATAAGCATGGCAGAGTGTTGTTACTTGTGTCAGGGGTTGTCTCTCTCCCACTCCCTCTACAGATGTATCCAAAGGGCAGCTTGGCCCTCATATGGGTCCCCTATTAAGGGGATTGGGGGGGATTTTGACATAGACTCTATTGCCTGCTTTTCATTCACTTTTTCCCTGTCAGGGCTACCTCACCATGCTACAAATGAAGAGAATGCTCTTAGTCCTGATGCAACTTGAAATACTGGGGTGGATGGGTAGGGAGCTCCCCTTCTCCAAGGGGTATGGGATGGGGGATAGGGGAAACAGGGATGGAAGAATGAACTTGGAGGAGAGGAGGGAGGGGGCTACAACTGGGATGTAAAATGAATAAATAAAAATTTAAATTTAAAAAAGAAAAAAAAGTGTCACAGGTACCTAGGTTAGTGGTTTATATCTCATGCTTTTATTTCCTTCCCCTCAGCATAGAATATTTGTTTGTTCAATCAGTATATATTGATGTTTAATTTACATCAGTGATATTGTAATATAACTGATATAACTGATTCAAACTAACTCATTGAGGGCATTACTAGATAGAACTTTTTTAGGAGTTGAGTTCATCTTATACCTTTGGCAGTAGGACAGTGAAAAAATTAGTGGAAGATCAAAATCACACTATGCTGTGTAGTGCCATAGATTTTCACTCCACATCTAAAGATTTATACATAGGGAGAGAAATACAAAATGAAGTTAGATAAAAGTTCTACTAATTATATATATTGAACATTTTTTTCCTGTCTGCCCTGAATGCTCATGATATACTACTGGGATTTAAAGAAAGTATGTCTAAGAAGTTCAAAAACTATTACATGCCTTGGTTAAATATGTCCTGATGAGACCTGATAGACTAGGGTCAGATGGAAAGAAAAAAGGACCTAACCTATCATTGGACTGGGGGAGGGGCATAGGAGAAGAAGAAGGAGGGAGGGTGGGATTGGGAGGTGATGGGAGAGGGGGCTACAGCCGGGATACAAAGTGAACAAACTGTAATTAATAAAAATACAAAAATTAAAAAAAATACATAATTTTCTTTTTTGCAGTTTGGTAGTACCATCTGGATATCAGCTTTTAGCGTGTAACTTTAAAGGTTAGTTATTGTGACAGGGAAAGACAGCTTATCTAAATTGTTTGGGGCCAACAAAGAGTCTGTAAATCTAGGCCACCAAGGAGAACTCTAATGAGAACTATGCACAAATTCTCATTCCAACCACTGAGATGTCAGAAGCAGTCCCTGTTCCCATTACTATGGAACTCACTTGGACACTGAACTGCCATGGGCTACATCTGTGCAGGGGTTCTAGGTTATCTCCTTGCATGGTACTTGGTTGGAGTATGAGTCTCAGGAAAGACCGCTGTGTTCAAATTTTTTGGTTCTGTTGCTCTCCTTGTGGACCTCCTGTCCTCTCCAGATCTTACTATTTCCCACTTCTTTCATAAGATTCCCTGCATTCTACCCAAAGTTTGGCCACAGAGACTGCTTCTGACATGAACTGATTGGCCTACTCTTTGATCACATACCCCTGACAGGGGAGCAGCCTTACCAAGCCACAGAGGAAGACAATGCAGCCACTCCTGATGAGACCTAACAGACTAGGATCAGAAGGAAGAAAAAGAAACCCTCCCCTACCAGAGGACTTGGGGAGGGGGCACTCTTGGAGAAGGGGGAGGAAGGGAGGGATTGGGAAGGGAGGAGGTAAGGAACTAGAGAGGGGATACAAAGTAAATTAAGTGTAATTAAAAATAAAATAAAATTAAAAAAACACTGAGATGAATTCCTGCAAGTGATGGAAATGCATTAAGAATCTACATACTGGCCTGCTCTTTAATTACCTCCCCCTGAGGAGGAAGCAGCATTACCAGGCCACAGAAGAAGACTCCTGATGAAACCTAATTGACTAGGATCAGAAGGAAGGAAAAGAATTCCTCCCCTGTCAGTGGACTTGGGGAGGGGCTTGCATGCAGAGAGTGGGAGGAAGGGAGGGATTGGGACTGGAGGAGGGAGGCAACCACAGGGTGGAAACAAAGTGAATAAAATGTAATTAATAAAGAATTTTAAAAAAGGAGTCACAAAAAGAAGAAGAACAAATGTGAGAGTTAAAATAAACAGATTTGATATACTAAAAAATAAAAAAATCTACGTACTTACACATTTATACTTATTGTGAAATATGCTTTCAAAACTACCAGTGCCAAAGTAATATTAATGAAAAAAATATGTATATATTATCTTAAAATTTTTGTGGAGTATTTTCACATCTTTTGTTAATTATAAATTGTATCTTTTCTGTGAAAAATTACTAATGATTGATTTGAAAAAAATTTTTTATCAGTTATCCCTTTCAGTATTACACTTAAAATGTTTTATCTCAGTTTTTTATTTGAATTCATTTATAGAATATCTAGATACTCACAAAATAATATATACATATTTGAAGTTATATAAGTTTCATTCTATATTTCATAAATGTTTTGATTGTTTTGCAAAGAAATGTTTACAACAGTGAATTTACAAAAATTACAAGATTTCTTTCTAAAGTATCCACTTCATGTGTTTCATTTTTAATCAAAGTAAACTATTTGTAGGTAACTATTTAAATATACTCCATTTTTATATATCCTAGTACACACTGATTTTTCAGTCCTTCACTTCATTGATTACCACTACATTGATTCATCTCTATACATACTCTAATATTCATACTCTACATATTCTTCTTGACTCTCTTTTTTGTTTTACCTATGCATTATTTTCTGTTCTTTTGCCGAGCCCATACTTAATCAAAGCCAATGGTTTTATAATATATTTTGGTATCTACTAGGTAAAGTCTCTTTATGGTAGTCTTCACAGTTTTCTTGGTATTTCTTGTGTATTTTTTTGTCATTGATCCAATTTCTTGTTCCCATAATTGCAAAGACATAATTTGATTTTGATTGAAAATGTATTGTTTTAACAAATTTTACCAGCAAGCATTATCAACTATCACTAAGTAAATTAACCTTAGTTGTGTAACTTAAGAAGTTGCTATCCACCTGGGCACATGGTGGTGCAAGCCTGTAGTCCCAGCACACAAGGAAGCGGAGGTAGGCAGCTCTCTGTGAGTTCGAGGCCAGCTTGATGTACAAAGCTAGTCCAGGACAGCCAAGGCTACACAGAGAAACCCTATCTTGAAAAAGAAAAGAAGGAAGGGAGGGAGGGAGGAAGGGAGAGAGAGAGAAAAGAAAGAAAAAAGCAAACAAAGAAATAAAAAGAAGAAAGAAAGAAAGAAAGAAAGAAAGAAAGAAAGAAAGAAAGAAAGAAAGAAAGAAAGAAAGAAAGAAAGAAAGAAAGAAAGAAAAGGCAAGGAAAGGAAAATTAAAAAAACAAAACAAAACAAGAATTTGCTATCCAAATTGGAAAATCATCTTGGTTGAAAATAAAAATATGCAATTTATAGAGTATAATCTAACTGTTGCATGCTCTATGTTTTCTTTTTATATAGTTTTTAAATTTACATTTATTTTTTATAATTTATTCACTTTATATCCTGATTGTAGCCACCTCCTTCATCTCCTCCCAGCTCTACCCTCCCTCCCTCTTCCTGCCTATTCCCCTCTCCTTTTTCTCAGAAAGGGAGAACCCTTCTCCCCTACCATCTGACCTCAGCTTATCAAGTCTAATCAGGACTGCCTGCATCTTCTTTGTCTGTGGCCTGGCAATGGTACCCCCACAAGTGGGAAGTAATCAAAGGGCAGGCAAAAGAGTCCATATCAGAGACAGCCCCTGCTCCCCTTACTAGGAAATCCACATGAAGACTGAAAGGTTGTAGAGAAAGGGGAACCCTCCCCCACTGCTGGTGGGAATGTGAACTTGTACAGTCACTCTTGAAATCAATCTGGTGCTATCTCGAATAATTTGGAATAGTGTTACCTCAAGATCCAGCTATATCACTTCTGGGAATATATCCAAAAGATGTGCAATCCTGCAACAAGGACTATGTTCACAGCACCTTTATTCATAATAGCCAGAATCTGGAAACAAGGAAGATGTCCCTCAACTGAAGAATGGATACAGAATTTGTGGTACATTTACACAATGGAACACTACTTAGTTTTTTTTTTTTCAATTTTTAAAAATTTATTTACATCCTCCCTCTTCTGCCTGCCCCTCTCCCCTACTCCTGAGCCCTTCCCCCCACCAGCCCACAGCAGCACATCAAGTATCATCAGGACTAGACACATCTTCCCCCATGGCCTGGCAAGGCAGCCATGCCAGGGAGAAGTGATCAAAATTCAGGCAATAGAGTCCATGACAGAGACAGATGTCTCTCCCCTTTCTAGGAGTCCCATATGAAGACCAAGCTGCCCATCAGCAACGTATGTGTAAGGAACCTACGTGAAGTCTATGCATGGTCCTTGGTTGGTTCTTCACACAGGCTTCCCTGGACCCAGATTATCTGGCTTTGTTGATCTTCTTGTGGGGATCCTGTCTCTTCCAGGTTCTTCTATCTCGCCATCCCACTCTTCCACAAGATTCCCTATGCTCAGCCCAATATTTGGCTGTGAGTCGCTGTTTGAGCATCTGTTTTGATTGTCTTCTGGATGGAGACACTCAAAGGACAGCTATACTATGCTCCCATTTGCAAGCATAGCAAAGTATCAAAGGTTTGCTCTCTCCCATGGGGTGGGTTTCAGGCTGGGCCAGGCATTGGTTGGACATTCCCTAAATCTCTGCTCTTTTTCCCTGTACATCTTGTAGTCAAGGTAAATTTTGAGTCAAAGTTTTTGTGGGGAGGTGGTTGTCCCCTCCCTCCCTCCACTAAGAATCCTGTCTAATGATTTCTATAGCTCTCTGTGTCATTTGAAATGAGCAGCCATAAAGATGTATTGTGACTCATTGTCAAATATTCTGGAGGGCACTGTTTATTGTTGAAGGTAGCCACAGAGCCCTCCAAAATGATTCTTCTGTACCCAGCTATTTTCTATTTTATAGCTTGCCATATTGTCCTTAATGTTTTTAAAAGAAGAACCCAAACAATGTTTGTAATTTGTATTTATAAATATATAACATGTTAGTGCTTGAGTAATAGACTTCGCCATGTTCTTGTAAATGACTCAGGCCCAGCACCCACTTTGTGTGGCTCACAGCTCTGTGACTCCAGCTCCAGGGGTGTTGATATCCTATTCTGGTCTGTATGGGGGCTATATTCACATGCAAAAGCACACAAGTAAACCCATATAATTAAAAATAACAAGGAGGATGTTTAAGTGGATAGAGGGTTGAGTGAGTCAGGCATATGAGGGGATGGGTGAATAACAACAAAGATATTTGAAAAAATCCATATAGAAATTTATTTTATAAGTTTTAAAAAAAGATGTAATCACCCTTATACAAAGAATAATGCTTCCCCTAGAAGCCATAGGCCACCAAATAATAAGCCCAGTACCAGGTGTGGAAGAACTCCTTTCAAATTTTTGGTCATAGGTATCCCAGTGATGCACAAACAACACACTCTACTGCCACTGCTCTTGGTTGCTCACTAGCACATGATGATTAGATCTTATTGCTGAAGACTGCATGTCCTTTGGTCTAAAGAAAAATCCACTTAGTACTGTTTAGCATTCTTTTTTTTTTTAAACTCTACTTTATTTGGGTTGTTTATGCCTCATTCTACCTGCCCATATCCCAACCCTTACCTGGGAGAGAAAATGTTAGGGGGAAGAGAGAGCCCAGACCATTTTATTTCTACTGACTGTTTAGGGTCACAGGGTTCTTTTAGGGCTCTATACCAATCTCTGTCAACTGCAGATGCAGCTAGCAGTCTCTTCCATGCTACTGTGTCCAGAAGCATTTCTTTCCATCTGTCTGCTCCAAACTGCCACACTGTCTCTGGTCTCAGGTCTCTCCAAACTGCTATACACCACAGGCTAACACCAAATGCCACCTTTCTTTCTGAGAGCTAATATTTATACTCTCAGAGTCCTAGATCACCCCCCCCCACATGCCTCATGTGGAAGGCTGCAAAATCCATGCTCCAAATGAGACAATTAACAGGTGTGGACAAACTATAGCACAACTAAAATCCAACACTTGGGATTAAAAGAAAAACATATTTACACAACATAACTGAGTTTACAAAAAACCCAAAACTTCCATTACAAATTGACCAAGAAGCTTCCTTCCTGATGGCTGGCATTCATAGTACCAGAGGGTGCTATGCAAGATGGTGGGGGAGAAAGTCATCAGTATTTTTACTGACCTGTGACTCCTGTAATAATGATCATGTTGCAAAATATGCCCATGGGTGTTATAACGGTGTGAATGTTATGGGGCTAACAAACCACCTTCTGATTTGATTTAAAGCCTATAACACATGATCTGTAAACCTAGACAATAACTTATATTTGAGGAGCAGATAGGGCAGGGTGAGCCTACAACTATTTGCTAAGTACACATAATATGTCATACAAGCATATGGGTAGACCTGGTGACACAGGCCTGTTGTTCTATTTTAGATGCTGGAGCTTTATGAAATCCTGTCTCAAAAAGACAAAATTAGGGCTGGGGATAGTGTCCATGAAACCATGGTTTCAATTACTAACCAGTGCTATAGACAGACAGGCACACACACACACACACACACACACACAAATACACAGGCGTATACAAATACTCAGGCACATACATGTATACCCACAGTTAAAAAGAAGACTGGGCGATTTTGCATGCTAGTGGAGAATCTATGTTATCAATGGATGATAAAATTTTCACTTGTCTTTATATTTTTAGGTAGTTCTAAAATTTATGTCATGAGCACATATAAATTTCATGATAAAAATATGTCATGAAGTCCAAGACAGAGAAGTGATTTCAGACACTGAGAGGGAGAGAGGATCCTTAGTAAGTTTTCAAGGTATGTTTATTAATATACAAAATGTTAACTGCAGAAGATTTTTAACATAATGGCAGATGTCCAGCATCCTGTCTTCCTGTTTCTATGAGCCTATTTGATATTGCTGCAGATCTGGGTAATGCTGGCATTGCCGCTGTCTTCAAGTGCAAACTGACCCTGCCTATGCCACCCACAGAACATATTTGCAACAAACTCTATTTGCAAAATTGCTACTTTGTTACATATGGGTAGATAAGTAGGGAAATAAAAGCATTTGTGTGACGTGTTTCCTAGAAGACTATTTTTTAAAGAATCTTTTTCTTCTCCTATATGTCATTGTTTGCTTACCAAACCATCAGTCACCTCTTTATGTGATGTAGTTGCAGGTAAACCTTGTCTCTTTCCAGGTTTTCTGGTGCTTTATTTAGCTATCTTATTCACTTTATAAAAGTGGTTATAACTTTTGCTCTCTGGTAGAATAAAAGAACTCAAGTCTCATATTTTTATAGCCTTTGCCCATTCTTTCTATAGAGAAAGATATTAAACCTGAATTTGCTATTGTCTGTGCTTTGGCCAGTTTAAGCCACTAGAGTGTCTTAAATCCTCAGATGGCATTGCCTTATGGTTTGTTGTCTGAGACTATTGATTTTTTTTTCCATTCTGGTGGGAATAGAATGGAAGAAATGAAGGTTAAGGAAACCAAGTTGAGTAGAGTTTGCCAAAAGACCATTACATAAAAATCTGAGCTTAAAGCTACCCACTATCTTTCAAGCACAGAGTACAAGGATATATCGCTGAAGCTATTTATTTATTTTTTTTGTAAACAAACTCAAATGTTAAAGATTTTCATGGAAATGTTAGTTCCTTGTGGTTTGTTATGTGGATTGCTGTATGTGACTGTGTGGCCTTGATTTGAAAAAAAAAAACATATATCACTTTTATACATGTTTGGGAACTTACACAATATTTTCTTCCTTTCTTTTTACTATAAAGAGGTTGCTATTGAAAACAAACTGTTGCTTTGTCAAGCTCATAGTCTGTTACTTGGCATTATTTATACAGAGCCTAATAAAATGTTACGCTACTAATCAAAGGTAATTGATACAAACATTGTTTTGTCTTCTGGAAGTATGGATTATGCTAATGGCCATATGTCTGTAATTGATATTTCAATCTTCAGTCAAAGAGAAAAAACAAACATAATCAAATATAAAAGAAAGACAAATGTTTTGTTATGATAGATGTTTATGTGGTTTTCTTTTATTAGCCATTATGTTTTCATAATTTCTTAGTAAATTATTTAGAACTCTTTAATACTTCTGTGACACTAAGAATGTCATTGCATTCCAAATGGGGTTTGAGGTTATTTTAGATGTATACATTGCTATCATGCCTAATATACTTACACCTCTGTACATAGAAAGGAACAGGCAAGCCAATTGCATTAAGTAATGATGAGTGAGGATGAAATTTTTCTTTTATTTTTATACATGCTGATGTTATTTCACAATCAAGTTTTTATAAAATAGGAATTAGTAATGAAAATGCAGTAGGGAAAAATGCTGCTTATATAGTTACACTTGAAAATAAATTAGTTCAAAAGCCTCCTTGTATTTGGCACTTACAGGCCTAAAAGAGAAATACTCATTTTATAGGAATACATTTGTAGTCCCATATATCATTATAATAAATGGCTCCTCCTTTCACAGGTGCTTGATTGTAATATGGATACATATGATTCTTGCTGTCTAGAGTGAATTCCACTAAACACCACTAAATATTATATGGAAATGCAAAAGAAGTTAAAAATCTGGTACTTGTATGGATTAATTTACAATGAAGTTGGGAATAATCTACAATTTAAGGGCACTTGTAAACAAAACATCCAGAATCAATTGGTAGATGTTTCACATGGTAGAAAGTAGGGACTATTTATCTCTGTACCCATTTTTTTTTATTGGATTGCTTGGTGCATTGGTGTTTACCTTCCTAAGTTCTTTATATATTCTGAATATTAGCTATTTGTCAGATATAGGGTTAGTGAAGATCCTTTCCCAGTCTGTAGGCTATCATTTTATTATGATAACTAGTGTTTTGCAGTTGCAAATTCCAAATGGCCATTTCCTGGTTTTGTGTTGCCATTTGTGATTTTGTTGGAAGTTATAAATTGATTCAGTATCCACAAGAATTGGAAACAACATACGAGTGATGTTTGACTATTTTAAGCAACTCAAATTTGCTTAGATTAATATGTAAATTTTCCTCAATTTCTAAACAGCATGGAGGAAACAGACCATCTTCTCTAAATTGATGCATCTATATATTGCCTTTAAGTCACTCAAGTTCTGTCATTGATAATTAAATTACGAAATAAAATATAGATTGTCCTAGGATCATGAGAATTTTTCAAATGTTTTACATTACACAATTTGAACATAATAAGTAAAACCTATGGTTCATTTATGGATATAAATATTGCTTTGACAAGTTTATTTGTGATTCTAATAATTACTACTCTCATTGAAAAGACAGAGTGCCACATAATGACCATGCGATAACTGACTTTCCTAATGATCCTTACGACTAGCAGAGCTTTGAAGCTCTTTCTTCTAGGAAGATCAGTAATGCCCTTCTTCTGGAGTACTATTAAGTACTTTTTTGTGCATATCCGTATTTGAAAGCAGAAAAGTCATTGATCTCATCAGAAACAGGATGAATTATTTATGAGTCTTAAAACTCATGAATAGAGAGCTTTACATGGTGGCTCACATTTATAATCCCAGGATGTGTAAAGCTAGAGCAAATGGATTGCTATGATTTGAGGAGAGGCTGTGCTATAAAATGATTTCATACCCAGCCTGTTCTTCATGAGGAGACACATTTTAAAGAATCAAAATCAACCAACAAGAAATAAGCACAAAGTCATTGCTAGTGAGAAAAATATGGATGAAATTGTCACATGAATCTTTAATTTTTAAAAAAATAAAATAAATTAGAACTTTTAGGTGATTTAATGGATAGTCTTATAAGTAGTGTCCTTCCTAGTTCTTCATAGTTATCAATCTGTTGTACCCATTGTTCATGGTTTTTGTACTATTTATTTCTATCTTGTCTAAACAATATATAAAATACTCCTAAAATATTTGTCATACTTCAAGGACAGTATATTTGAAAGAAAGTGTTATGCTGAAGCTACTTGGGGATATTTTTTTTCTGAGATGACCATTGTGTATTCTACATGTCTTCCACATGACTGAGGATTTTAAAATAAGGGAAGACACCACTGTACCTTGGTATTACCATACAGCCAAGGGAACTGATTGAGAAAAGCAACCAATTCTAGCGAATGTGCTGAAAGACATTCACTAGAGAATAAAGCAGAGTGAGTTTCAGAAAAAAAAAAAGACTGATTTTGAAAGCTAGCTGTTTGCCTGTACAAATGGTTCATTGTAGGTCACTTAAGGAAAACAATGAATGCTCATGAAAATGAAATTTAAACAATAAATATGTAGTCACTTGATGGCAAGGAGAACTTATTGGTGTGCTGCTGCAGCTGCCACAAACATAAGACTCCTTGCTTGGTGACTGAGCCTGCAGAGGTAGCTGCAGTAGGTGCCCGAAGCACAGGCTTCCTAGTTGCCAAACAGCAGACACCAATGATGGATCTCCTACACTATCATTTGCCCCTGTGGACCCAAATTTGAAAGTAGAGAACTCTGGGACCCATATGCTTTATGCATATGCCTGCAAGTGAGTGCGCCTTTGAATGAGTGCATGCAGACCCCCAGATCCAAGGTGCCTCTACACAAGCAACTATACATTGGATTTGTCACACACACCCCATTGTGGGCAACATAGGGACCCATGGGACAGCTTTCTCAACATTGAAGTCCCTGTTTTGTGGGCATCCCAGTGGAATTCAGGCAAACAATTACTGGAGACAAGATGGTGCAACCAAGACAGATCTGAATGTCTGGAGGAAAGTACCATGGGCCTCTGGGCCACTGAGCCATTCAGTGTACCTGCAAATGTGCGCAGCTCCCGAGAAGCACACCAGAACCACCACTTGCACTTACATGCTCCACCTTTCCAGGCATTTACAGACACAAGAACCCTGTCCTTCAAGGCCCACTTCCATGCACACTCCCTCACTTATATACACGTGCCTGCAACACTCCTCCTTTAGCTACAGCTAAAACACCAACATCCACTCTAATATCGGTGAACCTCTCTCATTTTCCTGATGAATACATCAGACTACAGAGACAGGCACACCCAGTCTACAGTATAAGCTCCAGGATCAAACAGTAAAAGCTATGCACCATTAGATGACTAAGGACTGATGTAAGAACAAATCCAACAAAAATCAGGACATCATGCCTTTACCAGCAACCCCCAAAATCAATGGCTATGTTAACTAATCAGAAACACAGGAAAATGATCCCAAATCTATGCTTATCCAGTTATTAGAGGCACACAAAGAGGAAACAAACAATGATCTCAAAGAAATGCAAGCATATACAGCCAATCAAATAGAGGTACATACAGAAGAACATAGAGAGGAAATGAACATAAAAATAGAGGTTATCATGGAGAGACAGAAATCTAGATATAAACAGAAGAATGAAATTGTGCAAGATATGAAAATGCAATTAGAATCAATAAAGAAAACACACACTAAGAAACTACTAGAGGTGGAACAGGTAGCAAAGTGATCAGAAATCACAAAGGTAAGCATCACCAATAGAATTAAAGATATGGAGGAGAGAATCTCAGGCACTAAAGACAAAATTGAAGAACTCAAAACATCTCAAAAAAGACATAAAATCAGAAAAAGTCCTGACACAAAACCTCTCAGAAATCAAAGACACCATGAAAGACAAAACCTAAGAATAATAGGAATAGATGAAAAAGGAGATTCCAGGCTCCAAAGTCCCGAAAATATTCTCAAGAAATTCATTGAAGAAAATTTTCCCAACTTAAAGAAAGAGATGTCCTTAAATATACAAGAGGCTAATAGAACACCAAATAGACCAGAAAAGAAAATCCTCATGTCATATCATAGTCAAAACACTAAATCTACTGAACAAAGAAAAAAAATATTAAAATAAGCAAGGGAAAAAAGCTAAGTAACAGATAAAGGTAGACCTATCAGAATCACATCAGACTTCTCAACAGAAATTAGGAAAGAAAGAAGGGCCTGGGATGACATCATGCAGACTCTAAGAAACCACAGATGCCAACTCATACTACTATACCCAGCAAAGCTTTCAATCAACATAGATGGAGAAAACAAAATATTCTGTGACAAAACTAAACTTAAACAATGTCTATACAGCAACCCAGCCCTACATAAAATACTAGAAGGAGAAACCCAATCTAAAGAAATCAATTATACCCAAGAAAACACAGGATACAGACAACTTCACAACAACAAAAAAAAAAAAAATTAAAAAATCTTCAAAATTGCATATATAGTGGGGAACAAAGCAATCCTCAACAGATACAAGAAGATTGAAATAATCCCTTGTACTCTCAGACAAACATGATTTAAAACTAGAACTCAACAACAGAAATAACAAAAAGCCTACATACTCATGGAAACTAAACAACTCTCTATTCAATGACAGATGGATCAGGAAAGAAATGAATAAAAATTAATTAAATATTTTTAATTTTTAAAAAGGAATTAGAGACTTCCTAAAATTCAATGAAAATGAAGGCACAACTTACCCAGACTTATGGGACACAATGAAAACAAAGCTAAGAGGAAAGTTCATAGCACTAATTGCCTCCAGAAGGAAGTTTAAGACATCTAATACAAGCAACTTAATGGTACACCTAAAAGCCCTAGGGTAAAAAAAAAGAAACAGACACACCCAAAAGAAGTAGACAATTGGAAATAATCAAACTCAGAGCTGAAATCAATGAATTAGAAACAAAGAAAACAATTCAAATTAACAATAAAACCTAGATCTGTTTCTTTGAGAAATTTATCAAGATAAGCAGATCATTAACCAAACTAACTAAAAGTCAGAGAGAAACTATCCCAATCAGCAAAATCAGAAATGAAAAGGGGGACATGATTACACACACTAAGGAAATCCAGACAATCATTAGGTCTTGATACAAAAGCCTACATGCAACAAAATTTGAAAATTTAAATGAAATGGACAATTTTCTTGATAAATTTCACTCACCATATTTAATCAAGACCAGGTAAATAGATTAAATAATCCTATATAGCCCAAAGATAGAGAGGCAATTATCAAAAGACTCCCTTTTAAAAAAAGTCCAGGGCCTCATGGTTTCACAGCAGAATTCTACTAGACCTTCAAAGAAGAACTAACTCCAATTCTCTTCAAACTATTTCACAAAATAGAAACAGAAGGAACATTACCAAACTCATTCTATGAAATCACAGTCACCTTGATACGTAAACCACACAAACACCCAACAAAGAAAGAGAATTTCAGACCTATCATTATTGTGAACACTGATGCAACAATAAAATAGAATAAAATAAAATACTTGCAAACAGAATCCAAGAATAAATAAAGTATATCATCCACCCTGACAAAGTAAGGTTCATCTCAGGCATGCAGGCATCATTCAATATATGGAAACGAATCAATGTAATCCACCATATAAACAAACTGAAGGAGCAAATCCACATGATCATCTCCTTAGATGCTGAGAAAGCATTTGACAAAATCCAACACTGATTCATGTTTGAAGTATTTGAGAGTTCAGAGTTAAAAGGTAGATACCTGAACATTGTAAAGAAAATTTACAGAAAGCCTAGAGCCATCATCTAACTTAATGGAAAGAAATGTTAATCAGTCCCACTGAAATCAGGGACAAAGCATAGCTGCCCACTCTCTCCTTATCTCTTCAACATAGTACTTGAACTCCTACCTAGAACAATAACAGAACTAAAGGATACCAAGGGGATACAAATCAGAAAAGAAGATGTGAAAGGATCACTATTTGCAGATGATATGATGGTATAAATGACTGAACCCCAAAATTCAACCAGAGAACTCCTTCAGCTGATAAACACCTTTAGCAAAGTGGCTGGATACAAAACTACTAAAAAAAAAAATCAGAAGCCCTCCTGTACACAAAAGAGAAGAGGGCTGATACTAAAATTTAGGCAATACCACCTTTCAAAATAGCCACAAATAACATAAAATACCTTGGGATGACTCTAACAAAGCAAGTGAAAGATCTCTTTGAAAAAAAAAATCTTCAAGTATCTGGAGAAAGAAATAGAAGAAGGTACCAGAAGATGGAAATATCTTCCATGCTCATGGATCAGTAAGATTACCTTAGTGAAAATGGCTATCCTACCAAAAGCAATCTATGGATTTGATGCAATTCCCATCAATATACCAACACAAATCTTTATAGAACTTATAAGAAAAAATTCTCTATTTCATATGAAAGAAAAATAATAGAATTGCTCAAAAAGTCCTGTACAATAATACATTATCTGAAGGAATCTCCATTCTTGATCTCAAGCTGAACTATAGAGCAACAGTAATAAAAACGGTGTTGATAGTGTCAGAGAAACAGACTGGTAGATCATTAGAATTGAATGGATGACCTAGAAATATACCCACACACCTAGAGATGTTTTATTTTTGACAGAAAATCGAAAAACATTAAATGAGAAAAAGACAGCATCTTTAACAAATGGTGCTGGTCTTACTCGATGTCTATATGTAGAAAAATGCCAACAAAGCCATATTTATCACCCTGCACAAAAGTAAAGTCCAAGTGTATCAAAGACCTCAACATAAAACCAGACACACTAAATTGTTAGAAGAAAATGTGGGTAAGAGCCTAGAACTAGTTGGCACAGGAGACAACTTCCTAAGCAGAACACCAACAGGCACTAAGATCAATAATCAATAAATGCTACCTCATGAAACTTAAAAGCTTCTGTAAAGAAATGACACTGTCATCAGAAGAAAATGACAGCCTACAGCCTGGGAAGGGATCTATGGCTATATATGACCAAGAGCTACTATTCAGAATATATAAAGAACTCAAGAAGTTAAAGTAAAAAAAATCAAGTAATCCAATTAAAAACTAAGGTACCAACCTAAACAGAGAATTCTCAATAGAGGAATATCAAATGGCAGAGAAACACTTAAAGAAATGTTCAATGTACTTAATCATCAGGAAAATGCAAATAAAATTAACCTGAGATTTCACCTTACACCCATATGAATGGCTAAGATAAAAAACTCAAGTGACAACACATTCTGGAGAGGATGTGGAGAAAGGGGAGACCTCCTTCATTGCTGGGGGAATGTAAACTTGTACAACCACTTTTGAAATAAATTTAGGGCTTTCTCAGAAAATTAGGAATAGTGCATCCTTAATATCCAGCTATACCACTCCTTGGCAAATATTGCAAAGATACTAAAGTATACAACAAGGGCATTTGCTCAACTATGTCCTTACAGCTTTATTCATTATAACCAGAAACTGGAAACATCCAAGATGTCCCTCAATGGAGGAATGGATACAGAAATTGTGGTATATTTCTACAATGGAATACTACTTAGCAATTAAAAACAAGGAAATCTTGAAATTTTCAGGCAAATGGTGAGATCTAGAAAATATCATCCTGAGTGATATCCCAGAAGCAGAAAGACACACATGGTGTGTACTCACTTATTAGTGGATATTAGAAATATAAACATATTAAAATCAGTTCACCTAAAGAAGTTAAGAAAGAAGGAGGACCCTGGGTAAGATGATTAATCCTCACTCAGAAAGAGAAACGGGATGGACATTGAAACAGGGAGAAAGCAGGGAACAGGACAAGAGCCTACCACAGAGTACCTCTGAAAGACTCTCCCCAGGAGGGTATGGAAGCAGATGCTGTGACTCATAGCCAAAATTTGGGCAGGATGCATGGAATCTTATGAAAGAAAAGGGAGTTAGAAAGACCTGGAGGGATCGGGATCTTCACAATGAGAGCAATAAAACCAAAAAATCTGGGCAAAGGGGTCTTTTCTGAGACTGATAATCCATACAGGGACCATTCATGGACATAATGTAAAACCCCTACGCAGATATAGCCCATGGCATCTCAGTCTTCAAGTGGGTTCCCTAGTAATGGGAACAGGGACTGTATCTGACATGAACTCAGTGGCTGGTTCTTTGATCAACTCCCCCTGAGGGGGGAGCAGTCTTACCAGGCCACAGAAGAAGACAATGCACCAAGTCCTCATGAAACTTGATATGCTAGTGTTAGAGGGAAATGAGGAGGAGCTCCCCTATCAGTGAAGTTGGAAAACTCCTTGGGAGGAAATGAGGGTGGTAGGGTAGGTGTGGGAGGGGACAAGGGAGGGAGATACAGCTGGGATACACAGTGAATAAACTGTAATTAATAATAAATAAATAAATTTTAAAAATAATTAATTAAAAAATGATTAAAATATTCCTAGGATTTCATTTTTCAGTAGCCAAGTAGTATTCCATCAAACATATGAATAAGATTATCCAACTATCAGTTCATGAAAAATTATGCTTATTGCTTTTTGTGAGTACTATCAATAGTTCTGGAGTGAACATAGTAGCACACATGTATTTTTGACATATGTACTAATTTTCTTTACAAATATACCAAATGGTGGAACTAATGTAGTTCTATTTTCAGTGTCTTAAAAACTTTCATACTGTTTTCCCACCATTTTTATCTAAATAGTGTGCAAGATTTCCATTTTATCTTATATCTCCACAAGCACTTCTTTAGTCTTTTTGATATTAATTGTTCCTATTGGGGATAGAGAATGTATATGTTATTTTTGTATTACTGTGACTAAACAGCATGAATAAGGTAATGTATAGAATGAAAGGCTTATTAGAGTTTACAGTTTTAGAGGGATAATGGTCCATCACCATATGTCAGGGAAGCAATGGCACCAGGCGTGCATTGCAGCTGAACCAGACAAACACTCACATTCCAAACCTCATACAAGATGCAGATAAAGCAAAGCAGAAATGACTTCAGTCTTTTAAACTCTCAAAGCTTGACACCAGTGACATACTTCCTTTAACAAGAACACACCTCTGAAAACACCTTCAAATAGCACCACTGCCTGGGGTCCAGGTATTCATATATCTGAGCCTATGTGCGATAGTCTCATTCAAGACACTATATGTGATACATAGCATCCTAGTCTTCATTTACCTGTAATTGGTGATGTTGAACACTTTTATCTATAGTTGTTATTTGTTCATGTCTCCTCTGTTGTCTTTACACCCGTAACAGTGTTTTTCAAGGATCAGAAGCTCTTGGTATATATTGTATAATTTAGTAATTTCTTATTTTTATAATGGATTGTGTTTTTATTGTATCAAAATAACAGTTACTGCAAACCAATAAAGATTTCCTCCTTTCTCATTAGCATAAAAATAATGGGTTTCATTAAAGCATTAATGTGTCTATTATTCTCTTTCCCTATTTTAGTGCCCTGCTCCACACCCTTTGTTTCTATTATGTCAGTCTTCTTCTGTCCCCAAATAACCCTCCATTCTGCTTTCATGTCACATATACTATAGTCACCTCTCACATGTAATATAGTATTATCATTTTTCTCATATTTCTCTCATAATACATACATATACAGAAAGAGAGGTGGGAGGGAGTCAGAGAGAAAGTTAATTATCAACTTGGCAGAATGTAGAGTCACATAGGATACAGACCTCTGGGTATGTCTATGGAAGACTGTCTTGATTATGTTAGCTACAGTAGGAAATTCCACCAGCTGTTGGTGGTACTAGTTCCTAGGCAGGGGTCATAGAGTGTATAATGCCTTTAAGAAACGTTTCTTTATACTTATCATTAAAAACTTAATTGTAGTATATAGATGTTATGAAATGAACTATGACTGGTGATTTCCTGGATAATTATACTTGGATTTACATGCTTTTTTTACTTTAGGAAAGCTTTTTGTTACTTTTCTGTTCCTATAGCATTCTCAACTTCTCTTGGATTACAATAATGTCAATATTTTAATGTTGCCCCTAAATTCTCATAAGCTATGATGAAGTACTAAAAATGATAATCCATCCTTTAAGCCTTTCAGTGGGTTTGGTTGGGGCATATGCAGCTTGTTCAAAGTCATTAGTGTATGGTCAAGAACTGTAGAATTCTGCAAAACAGAATCACCTTAGAGGGAGTTTTCTCAATGTCCTGTTACTTATGTATAAAGGGCTGAGATAGTGTCTCATACCAACAGCTCCGTGCAGGCTGAGACCAGTTCAGCCTAGGATAGGATGAAGGCCTATACTGTTTTAGGTTGCATACAAAGCTTGGTTACCTATGGATAAATTTATGAAATATGAGATGGTCCTTTGTCCCCAGGGAAGTTTCAAAGACTCTTTCCTTCTATAAACAATCCTCAGGATGGTGACTTTGAATATATTCACACGCTTTTTTTTTTCTTTAGCTTTTATCGCCCAAAAGTTATTCCCCACAGTAAGAACACGTGGCTACTTGTATGTCTTAACCTAACTTTTGCTTCATGCTATGCTGCTGAAGATTTGGGGTTTATTGATGAAAGCAGTCCATTAGCTACCAAGAATGGTGCTAAACTATGCTACCCATGAATCTCATAGCCATAGGAACTTAGTAATACAGTTCAAAATTGTATTCTATGCTTATTGTATGGCTAGCATTCGTGTAAACTCAAACAGCCATAATCTACAGGGTTTTATGAGGACTTCTGATAATGTATAGGTGACTTTGGCTTCTGCCTGATTGTTGGTATATCGGGCCCATGATGGGCCTAGTATTGATTTCCAGGATAAAGTATCCTAGCTTTTCTACCTTGTTTCCTTTCTGGGGAGGTTCATTTCTCATTCTGCTACCTAACATTGGGATAGGTGAAACCAGTTATTAAGCTGTCCTGCTAAGGCAGTTCCAGTAGCCAGTTTCATGGGTGTTGACTGACAGTTTCATTTGGTAGGATAGGTTAAAATTTTAATGTTTAATGCCTGAATTGAATTTCCTCTCCCTTCAAGCAAGTGTCTATCTACACTGCTTGGAGCTGAGGAGGGATAAAACAGAAAACAGTTTCTTTTTCTTTGTTTCTTCTATATTTCTGTATTTCTTTCCATGTTGCTTTACTAAAAGTAAGGACTACAGTCTCTCAGCTGACTTCTTAGCTTATGCAAAGGTGGATTTCTGCATGAATATCTGTCTCCATTGTACTGGTGGTGACATGAGTGCATGGAGGAATTTAGCTTCACTCTTTTCCCCAACAAAATAAGTTTCTTTAAAAATTATCACATTGTGTGTGTGTGTGTGCATGTGTGTGTTGTGTATGGATTAGTTGTTTAGTTGAGTAGAAGGCTAGGTGTGTAGATTAATGTTATAACACTTGCCTAGCATATATATGCAAGACTCTGAGGCTGATACCTCACACTGTCAAAAAGAGAAAGATACAGAAAGTAAAAAATGAGGAAAGAAGAGAGAGAGAATATATTTTAAAATCTGGAAATATAATTTTAAAAAAGATGGTCAAAGGACCAGATAAATAATATAATGAGGGAAAGGTAATTAGAAATACATTTTGAACCCAAAACATAAAAAAAAACTAAAAACATATTCTGTACAACTTTATGCTAGTACATATTTACAAATGTATAAAATGGACAACTTTCCAGCAAAGCAATTCTTCTCAAAAACATCTTACAAAAGAAATCCAGGAAAAAAAATGAGTATACCTGTAACCATAGAATATAATGTAATACATAGATAAAAATACACCTGTGAAAACTATACTGTCATACATAAGAACATTTGTACACATCCAGGTAATTTTACAGTCATATATTATCAGACCTTCAAGGAAGATGTAATATCTTCATTATATAAACTATTCTCAGGACTCAGCTTCTGTGTGTCTGGCAAACAGCTAAAAAAAAAAAATCCTCAAGTTGCAGCAGCTGTGTTTACAACCTGATCAACTTACCACTGCCTCCCAGGAGCTAATGAGCCCACAGGTGGCAGAATTAGTCAGTTAAAGGCATTATTATTGTTCACAAAGCCATTTTTGTTTCCTAAATTATGGTTAGTATTTTATTGATGCTGGAAGATTTTATTAAAATTTTGCATATTTTTCTTATTCTGAATTTCACACTGTACAGTTTATTTATTTTTGTTCACTTTACATCCTGGATATATCACCATCTCTCCTCACCTCCAGTCCCACCTTTGCTCCCCTATTCCTCAGAAAAGTGGACCCCCCCCCTTCCCATCCACCCCAGCTTATCAAGTCTCATCAGGACTGAGTGTGTCCTCTTCTGTGGGCTGGCAAGGCACTCCCACCGGAGAAGGTGATCAAAAAGCTGGCAAGTGAGTCCATGTCCAATGTACACCCTACTTTCCTTACTATAGGACCCACATGAGGCCTAAGCTGCCTATCTGCTACATCTTTGCAGGGGGCCTAGGTCCGGTTCCTACATGGTCCTTAGTTGATGTTTCAATCTCAGCAAGCCTCTCTGGGCCCTGGTTAGCTGGTTCTGTTGTTCTTCTTGTGGAGTTCCTCTCACCTCCATGTCATTTTCTCTTTCCTCCCACTTTTTCCCAAGATTCCCTATGCATCAACCAAAGTTTGGCTAGGAGCCTCAGTATCTGTTTTGAGGAGCTGCTGGGTAGAGCCCCTCAGAGAACAACTCTGTCAGACTCCTGTCTGCAAGTTTAGCAGAGTATTAATAGTTCATAGTGTCAGGGGTTGGCACTCTCCAATAAGGTTAGTTCTTTGGTTGGGCGGGGCATTGTTTGGGCTTTCCCTCAATCTCTGTTTTATCTGCTCCTTTCCACTTGCCTCTGCTGTCCCCTGCTCTGATTTCCACTCTCATATTTCTCTGCACCCCCTTTTCTACCTTTTTCCCTCTCTTCAACCGCTATCTCTGTATATTATATTTTCCCCTCTTTCCTGTTAGGAAATTTTCTCTTCTGGATTACACAAGAGATTGTGTATTTCAGGCTCTAGAACTTTACTGGCATTTGTTTCTCCATATATACTCAATACTAGAGAAGTAGTTAGAAATTTGTGTTCATATAAAAATTCGCTTATAGTAAGTCCATCATATTAACTACATAGATTATGCAATTAAATAGTAATATTTGAGTGAATGTATGAGCAACAATTGCAAGCACAGTAAACAGTGGTAAAATGTAAGAACAACAGTTAACATTCTTTTTTTTTTTAATGTTGATTCAGTAAATACTCAACTGGGTAGTTCCTATTTTTCTTCTGGAGGATAAGAGTCAATTTTTTCAAAATTGTTCAAAATGGTATTATTTGAAGCAGGAGAGGTGGATCAGAAGTCAAGAACATTGGATACCTTTTCCGAGGACCTGGCTGTGATTCTGAACATTTACATGAATGTCATAATCATCTGTACCTCCAGTTCCAGGGTATCCAATGTCATCTTTTAGTTCCTGCTGGCCTTTATTGAATGCACAGGATGCAACAAGTACTCATACATATAAACATGAAAACAAAGTGAGAACATTTGTAGAGTAGATACAAATTGTACCGAACACAAACATGTAATTTCTAATGAATGCCTTCCATTGGACTGGACTAACAAAACTCAGATTAGAAAGAAAAAAAAAATACCTGCTCATTGTAAACGTATATGAAGCCCCAAAGTACCCAAACCATTTGTGAACTGAATGATGTCAAGGAAATTAACATAACAAGTACAGAGAAAGCATTCTATTTGTATATTCATAAACTTTGCTCACACTCAGATAGCTATAGTCATAAACATTAACTAAATGACTGTTACCTTTGAATTACTTTTATTAGCATTATCTTATTCAACATAGTTTAATAAAATAGCTTTTCAGTTTGAAAAGTATTATTGCTGTTTTAAGCAACATTATTGTTACTTTTTACAAAAAAAAGGTGTAGTGCATGGTCTGATGATTTGCTTAAAATCACATGGTTTAACTAGCATTCTGACTTAAGTGTACTCATTATTATTCCAAATGTTCCCAACATTTCTCTGCAGTTGGCTCCTTTTGTAATCTCTTCATCTTAGAGCCAAGAAATACCAGCAGAACAGTGTCTGTAGCTACACCAAAAAACAAAAGCAACAAATAAATCTTTTAAAAGAAACCCTAATTTCTTTCTGTGTTCTTTTTGGGCAAAGTGTGAGGAATTATGCCTTTCTTAGGAAGATTTTAAAATTATCTTTGTGCTATATATATTTCATCATATTTTGCACTTTGCTCATACATAACCCCATTAATTTTTTTTGCCTTTCAGTTGGCCCATTATTTCCCCCAGTAGTTCTTTTTTTAAAATTTTTCCTTCACAATTTATTTATTATATATTATGTTTGAAGACCCCTTATTCATCTCTGCGATTCTCACCTTCCCTCCCTCTTCCCCTCACCCCCTTCTCCTAGTCCACTGAGTGGAGGAGTTCTCCACTATTGCCATCTGCCAGTAGCTTATCAAGTCTCATCAGGACAGCCTGGATCCTCTTCCTCCTCTGCTTGGCAAGGCCGCATCATCAGGGGTGATTGGTCAGAGAGAAGTCAACTTCGTTCTTTTATTTACGCATGCACACACACACACACACACACACACACACACACAAACACACACACACAAACCATGAAAAAGAAAACATGACATTTGTTTATTTTTTTCTACACTACTCTCTTATTGCCTACTTCATCTCTATATATGCCATTCATCCACCCCATAGTCTCTGTTTTACTCTTCTCTCTCTCTCTCTTTCTCTCTCACACAAACACATACACACACAAATGCACACACAAATTTTAGGCTCTGAGTATATGATAAAAAGTAAAAATTTTTGGATAATTTCTCTTAATAGACTGATTTACAGTTTCACTATTGTCCTGTAATATAATTTTATTCTTTATGACTGAATAAAATTTTATTATGTATATAGACCAGTTTTCAATTTCTTTATGCATTTATTTTAATAGACCATTGGCATATGTACATATCTTGGTTATTTTGAATCATTTTTTAATAAACATAAATGTGCAATTATTTCTATGGCATCCTGACATACTCCTTCAGGCACAGACCCAACAGTTGTAAAGCTGGATCATATGGTAGTGTGCAGTTTAATTTTGAATGAATCTTTATCATACACTGTATTACAGACTAGAGGAAGTGGAAGCTTGTCCAGTACATAAAGATTTCTTTATCTAAACTATTGTTCAACCCTTGTGTTTTGTTTTATTGATACTAGCCATTCTGATTAAAGAGGAATGAGATTAGGGTATTGCTTTGACTCACATTTCTCTAATGGCTAAAAATGGTGAAGACACCTTTTATGTATTTATTGGTTACTTGCTTGTTTTCTTTTGAGTTCTCTTTGAGATCATTGCAATTTACTGATCGGATGGTATTTACTTGGGTATTTCCTTTTGGGGGTTCTTTACATATTTTAGATGATAAAGCCCTTTCAGATACATAGCTGAAATTTTTTTCCTCACATTCTCTAGGCCATATCTCAGTTTTATAGACTGTTCACAAGCTTTTTAAAAATTTTTTATTTTATTTTCATTACACTTTATTTACTTTGTATCTCTCCTCTAGTTCCCTCCCTCTTCCCCTCCCAACCCTTCCCTTCCTCCTCCTTCTCCACATACTCCCCTCCCCAAGTCCACTGGTAGGGGAGGGTTTCTTTTTCTTCATTCTGATCCTAGCCTGTTAGGTCTCATCAGGAGTGGCTGCATTGTCTTCCTCTGTGGCCTGGTAAGGCTGCTCCCCCTCAGGTGGAGGTGATCAAAGAGTAGGCCAATCAGTTCATGTCAGAAGCAGTCCCTGTTCCCATTACTAAGGAACCCACTTGGACACTGAACTGCCAGGGACTACATCTGTGCAGGGATTCTAGGTTATCTCCCTGCATGGTACTTGGTTGGAGTATGAGTCTCAGGAAAGACCCTTGTGCTCAAATTTTTTGGTTCTCTTGCTTTCCTTGTGGACCTCCTGTCCTCTCCAGATCTTACTATTTCCCACACCTTTCATAAGATTCCTGCATTCTGCGAAATGTTTGGCCATAAGTCTCAACATCTGCTTTGATAGTCTATAGCGCAGAGCCTTTCAGAGGCCCTTGGTGGGAGGCTCTAATTTGTTTCCTGTTTTCTTCTTCTTCTGATGTCCATCCTCTTTGCCTTTCAAAATGGGGATTGAGCATTTTAGCCAGAGTCTTGATTAGTTTCTTTAGGTGTACATATTGTAGTAGGTTTATCCTATATTGTATGTCAATATGAGTGAGTATATACCATGTGTGTCTTTCTGCTTCTGGGATACCTCACTCAGGATGATCTTTTTCAGATCCCACCATTTA
This sequence comes from Psammomys obesus, assembly GCF_907164565.1. Taxonomy (NCBI): domain Eukaryota; kingdom Metazoa; phylum Chordata; class Mammalia; order Rodentia; family Muridae; genus Psammomys; species Psammomys obesus. The sequence goes on along the minus strand of NW_026585894.1, from coordinate 10,375,569 downwards.
CCTGCAAATTTCATGATTTCCTTGTTTTTCTGAGTAAATATTATTGCTGAGTAATATTCCATTGTGTAGATGTGCCACAATTTCTGTATCCATTCTTCAGTTCAGGGGCATCTGGGTTGTTTCCAGCTTCTGGCTATTACAAATAAAGCTGCTACAAACATGGTTGAGCAAATATTATTATTGTGTACTTGGGCCTCTTTTGGATATATGCCTAGGAGTGGTATAGCTGGATCTTGAGGAAGTGCTATTCCTATTTGTCTTAGAAAGCACCAGATTGATTTCCAGAGTGGTTGTACAAGTTTACATTCCCACCAGCAGTGGAGAAGGGTTCCCCTTTCTCCACAACCTCTCCAGCATGTGTTGTCCCTTGAGTTTTTCACCTTGGCCATTCTGATGGGTGTAAGGTGAAATCTCAGGGTTGTTTTGATTTGCATTTACCTAATGGCTAATGAGGTTGAGCATTTCTTTAAGTGTTTCTCTGACATTCAATGTTCCTCTATCAAGAATTCTCTGTTTAGCTCTGTTCCCCATTTTTTAATTGGATTACTTGATTTGCTGCTTTTCAACTTCTTTAGTTCTTTATATATACTGGATATTAGCCCTCTGTCAGATAGAGGGTTGGTGAAGATTCTTTCCCAATCTGTAGGCATTCGTTTTGTTTTGATGACAGTGTCCTTTGCTTTACAGAAGATTTTCAGTTTCATGAGGTCCCATTTATTGATCGTTGCTCTTAGAGCCTGTGCTGTTGATGTTCTGTTCAGGAAGTTGTCTCCTGTACCAATGAGTTCCAGGGTCTTCCCTACTTTCTCTTCTAACCGATTTATTGCGTCTGGGTTTATGTTGAGGCCTTTGATCCACATGGACTTTAGTTTTGTGCAGGGTGATAAGTATGGATCTATTTGCATTTTTCTACATGTAGACATTCAGTTAGATCAGCACCATTTGTTGAAGATGCTATCTTTTTTTCTATTGTATTGTTTTGGCATCTTTGTCAAAGATCAGGTGTCCATAAGTGTGTGGGTGTATTTCTGGGTCTTCTATTCGTTCCACTGATCCACCAGTCTGTTTCTATGCAGTACCATGCAGTTTTTACTGTTGCTCTATAGTACAGCTTGAGATCAAAGATAGAGATACCTCCAGAAGATCTTTTATTGTAGAGGATTGTTTTAGCAATTCTGGGTTTCTTGTTATTCCATATGAACTTGAGAATTTTTCTTTTCAGGGCTGTAAAGAATTGTGTTGGTAATTTGATGGGAATTGCATTGAATCTGTAGATTGCTTTTGGTAAGATGGCCATTTTCAGTATGTTAATCCTGCTAAGCCATGAGCATGGGAGATCTTTCCATCTTCTGATATCTTCTTCTAATTCTTTCTTCAGAGACTTGAAATTTTTTTCATATAAGTCTTCGACTTGCTTGCTTAGGGTCACACCAAGGTACTTTATGTCATTTGTGGCTCTTGTGAAGGGTGTTGTTTTCATGTACTGTGGTTATTTGTCAGTCTAAATATTGGCTTCTGAGCTACTGGAATCCTTTTCAGAAAATACTGTCATGAGTATAACTGAAATGTTTTAACTCTGTTTCCCTCTAGAATTTTCAAACATTAAAGTTTTAAATTAAAGTCTTTATCCAGGTTGAATTGATTTTTGTACAGGATGAGAGATAATGATTTAGGTTCTTTAAATTTGTATACTTAGTTTACTTACTTTACATATCAATTACAACTTCTCCTCCCTCCTCCCCCTCTCACCTCACTTTTCTACCACCCTCCTGTCCTCCCTTTCTCCTTAGAAAATATTTAGAACAAGGAAGTCCTCTCATAGCTTTCAACACACTTTGGCAAACCAAGTAACAGTAGTATTAGGCTCATTTTCTCATCTTTTTTTGTGGTTAGGCAAGGCAGCCCTCTCAGAAGACAGGTATCCAAAGGAATGCAACAGAGTCAGATGCAGCTACTGCTTCTTCTGTTAGAGATCCCACATGAAGACCAAGCTGCATAACAGTTACATATGTGCAGAGGGCCTAGGTCCATATCATGTATGCTTTCTGTTCCTTGGTTCTGTCTTTGTGAGCCCCTATGGGCTCAGGTTAGTTGTTTCTGTATGTTTTCTCTTGGTGTCCTTAACCCATCTGGCTTCTTCACTCCTTCATCCCCCTTTTTGATAGAATTCCCCAAGCTCGAACTAATGTTTGGCTGTGGGTCTCTGCCTCAGTTTCCATCAGTTGCTGGATGAAACCTCTCAGATGACAGTTATGCTAGGCACTTGTCTGGAAGTATAACAGAAAGTCATTAATAGTGTCAGAAATGAGCTCTCTCTCATGTAATGGGTCTCAAGCTGGGCCAGTCATTGGTTAGCCATTCCCTTAATTCCTACTTCATCTTTACCACTGCACATCTTATAGGTAGGAGAAATTGTGGGTATAAGGTTTCATGGTTGAGTTGGTGTCCAGGTCCCTTCATTGGAAGTCTTTTCTGGTTACAGGAAATGGTATTTTAGGCACCATATCTGCCATTGCTTGGAGCCTTAGCTAGAGTCACCTCCATAGACTCCTAAGAGTTTCATTTGTCCTAAGTTTCTAGCTCATTCCAGTGATTCCCCTCTCCTAACAGATTTCAGTTCTCTTTCCCTATATTCTCTCCCTCCATCCTTTCCAAACTTGAACCCTCCTGCTCTCCTCCTCACCCCCTACCCCACTCAGTTTTCTTCTTCCATCCACACTGATGTCTATTCTATTTTTCCTTCTCTTCAAGATTCAATTGCCCCCTTGTTACCTCCTTCTAACTTAGCTTCTTTGGGTCTGTTGGTTGTAGCATGATTATCTTGTACATTATGGCAAATGTCCACTTATAAGTGAGTGTATAACATCTGTGTTTTTCTGTGTCAGGGCTATCTCCCTCAGGATGATATTTTTTTTAATAACTCTGTCCATTTGCCTGCAAATTTTATGATGCCATTGTTTTTAACAGCTGAGTAAAACTCTGTTGTGTAAACATATCCACATTTTATTTATCCATTCTTTAGTTGAAGGACATCTGGATCATTTCTAGTTTCTGGGTATTACAAATAAACATAGTTGAGCAAATATTCTTGTGGTATGGTGGCACATCTTTGGGTATGGTATAGCTAGGTCTTCTTTTTTTCCCATTTCTATTTATTTACTCTTTGGTTGTTATGATAAAATAGTACAACAAAAAGCAGTTTGGAGGAGAAAAGGTATTTTGTCTGAAAGTTGCTGATGAGTATAATCCATCTTGATGAGTACATGAGGTCAGCCTGTCAATCATAAAGCAGTGAGGAACCATGAATAAGGCTGGGCTATAAAGTCTCAAATTCTATCTCCAGTGGCATATTTCATCCAGGAAGGCTTTACCCAGAAAGGTTCCATAACCTTCTCAAAAGTTTTTTTTTTGTTTTGTTTTGTTTTTGGTTTTTTGTTGTTGTTGTCTTAGCTAGGTCTTGAGGTAGATTTATTACAAATTTTCTGAGAAACTGACTGCTGGAGCCCTCCAGCAGAGTTGAACAGTTCCTGAATGGGGAGTGGGGATTGGAAGAAAATAAAGAGTTGGGACATAAAGTGAATAAAGTGTAATTAATAAAAATTAATAACAATATTTTTTAAAAAGAGACCAACACACTACACACAGGATCAGTTCAAGAGGGTTCCCAATAGAAACTGTCACACAGGTTTCTTCCACAATTCTTTTTTATAGTCAGAGCACAGCACCTCTATACAATGAAGGGGCTCATGGAGAAGTCAAACTTGTTTACCTTGATGACTTGTTTGTATGATCTTCACACAAATAATAGGAAGTGAACTTGGCAGAACATTTTGCCTATCCCTGTCTCCAGGTGAAGATCAGAGTGAAAAAAGCAGTACTCCACAGTTAACACATTTAATTCCAAAGAAGTTGTATAAGTTTGCACTCTCACCAGCAATAGAGGAGGTTCCCCTTTTTCAAAATTCTCACCAATTTTTGCTGTCTCTTGAGTTTTTTATCTTGACTGTTTGGATGGATATAATCTCATAGTCATTTTGACTTGCACTTCCCTGATGACCAAGGATATTGAACATTTCTATAAATGCTTCTTGGTCATTAGATATTCCTCTTTTGAAAATTCACTGTTTAGTTCTGTAAGACATTTTTAATTGTTTTTTAATGTCTAGTTTCTTGAGTTTATATATTTTGGATATCAGTCCTCTGTCAGATGTATGGATGGTAATTTTTTTCTAATTCTGTAGACTGCATTTTTGTCCTTTTGATGATGTCTTTCACCATACAAATGCTTTTCAGTTTCATGAAGTCCCATTTATTAATTCTTGATCTTTGTGCCTGGGCTCATTTATTAATTCTTGATCTTAGTGCTTAGTGTGGGTGTTTTGTTTAGGAAATTGCCTCCTATGCAAATCTATTCAAGGTTATTCACCACTTTCTCTTTTATCAGATTTAGTGTATCCGAATTTTTTGTTTAGGTCTTTGATCCACTTGGACTTGAGTTTTGTGCAGGATGATGGATGTGAATCTATTTGTATTCTTTTATATGCAGACAAAGCCCCATATTTAGACCAGCCCCATTTATTGAAGGTGCTTTTTTTCCCCATTGTATAGTTTGTCAAAAATCACCTGATTTTTGTGTCTTCTTTGTCAATAATCAAGGGGCCATAGGTGTGTGTTTACTTCGTGGTTTTCAATTCAATGCAGGTTCATTTATTCATGTGTGAATGACCACTTCCTCTAGATATATACAGGCTAGGATGTATTTTTCAATGTAGGTTTTTTGCATCATTGTTAAACAACAACAAAACAAACCAGGTGGCTGTTTTGTAGAAGTTTATAATATGAATCTTTGTATTGCTTTCAGTGGTAATGATTTTAACATTGTTAATTTTTTTAATTTATGAACAAGTCATATCTTCCCAATTATGCGAGGGATTGTTAGTTTTGTTATTATATGTTGTATGCTTATCAGTCTTTCTGCACCTTGGTTTAGTTTGTATTTTATTATGTTTTTAAGTTTTTCCAACCTTTAAAGACATATTTTTAATAGAAAACACCAGTGCTCTTCAAAATATCCTGTAGTATGACAAAGGGAAAACTCTGAAAAATTCGTTTTATGATTTTATGCCAAAACCCAGTAAAGACAGAAAAATGACAATAAGAAATTATAGGCCATTTTTTCAATTAATATAGGTACAAAAATATTCAGTAAATACATGCAAAAAGGATTCAATGATATATTAGAAAGATCATACATAAGGCTAAAGAATCAACAGTTAAGAGTTCTTGCATTGGACCCAGGTTTGATGCTCACACCCACATGATGGCTGACAACCAACTTTTAGGGAATCTGATGTTTTCTTGGCCTTCACAGGCTTCTGCATGAACATGTCCACACATATATAAAAGTGCATGTGTTTGTATGCATGCACACGCAAACAAAGACACACACACACACAAATAAAACGTAGGACTAAGTCAAGCATGTTTAATTTTTGGAGAGTTGGTTGATCCTGTACTGGGATTTTATTTGTTGGTAGATGATTTTTGGTTCAATGTTGCTGCTCATTATAAACCTATATGTTTTTAATCATACTGATTAAATTTAGGTAGTCATATGTTTCTCAGAATTTATATATTTCTTCTAGATTTTTTCATCTTTCATCATTTTAGAGAAAGTTTCAAAGCATTTTCTAGTAATCCCATTGATTTCATTCATATATTTTCATCCTTAATTTGTTAATTTGATCATCTATTTCTTTTTGTTTTGTTTTATTTGGCTAAATTGTTTTCCATGTTTTTTTTTCTTTTAATCTACTGCATTTTATTTTTTCACATTATAATTTTTATTTTTCTTTATTAATTACACTTTACTCATTTTGTATCCCCCCATGGTTCCCTCCCTCCTCCCCTCCCAATCCCTCCCTTCCTCCACCCTCTGCCTGCATGCCCCTCCCAAAGTTCACTCATAGGGGAGGACTTCTTTCTCTTCCTTCTGATCCTAGTCAATTAGGTCTCATCAGGAGTGGCTGCATTGTTTTCTGTGGCCTGGTCATGCTGCTTCCCCCTCAGGGGGAGGTAATTAAAGAGCAGGCCAATCAGATTATGTCAGAGACAGTCCCTCTTCCCATTACTATGGAACCCACTTCGACACTGAACTGCCATGGGCTACATATGTGCAGGTGTCTTAGGTTATCTCCATGCATGGTACTTGGTTGAAATACCAGTCTCAGGAAAGACCCCTGTGCTCAGATTTTTTTGGTTCCGTTGCTCTCCTTATGGAGTTCCTGTCCTCTCCAGATCTTACTGTTTCCCACTTCTTTCCTAAGATTCCTTGCACTCTGCCCGAAGGTTGCCCATAAGTCTCTGTATCTATATTGATAGTCTGCAGGGTAGAGCTTTTCAGAGGTCCTCTGTGTCAGGCTCCTGACTTGTTCCCTCTTTTCTCCTTTTTCTGATGTCCAGCCTCTTTGCCTTTCTGGATATGAATTGAGCATTTTAGCAAGAGTCCTCCCTCTTGATTAGTTTCTTTAGGTGTACAGATTTTAGTAGGTTTCTCCTATATTATATGTCTATATGAGTGAGTATATACCATGTGCATCTTTCTGCTTCTGGGATAGCTCACTCTGAATGATCTTTTCCAGATCCCACTATTTACCTGCAAATTTCATGATTTTCTTGTTTTTTATTGCTGAGTAATATTTCATTGTGTAGATATACCACAATTTGTGCATCCATTCCTCCACTGAGGGACATCTGGGCTGTTTCCAGCTTCTGGCTATTACTAATTAGGCTGCTACAAACATGGTTGAGCAAATGTCCTTATTGTGTATTTGAGAATCTTTTGGATATATGCCTAGGAGTGGTATAGCTGGATCTGGAGGAAGCGCTATTCCTAGTTGTCTGAGAAAGTGCCACACAGCAAAACAAAAGTAGCCAAACACACAAACAGTACCATGGCCAACATCAATATCAAAGGATCTAACAGCCACTGGTCATTAGTCTCCCTCAACATCAATGGACTCAATTCTCCAATAAAAAGACACAGACTAACAGAATGGATGTGTAAACAAGACCCAACAATCTGTTGCATATAAGAAACACACTTAAATCACAAAGATAGACATTACCTGAGAGGAAAGGGCTGGAAGAAGCTTTTCCAAGCAAATAGACACAAGAAGCAAGCAGGAGTAGCCATCCTAATATCTAATAAAGTAGATTTTCAACCAAAATCAATGAAAAGAGACAGAGAAGGACACTTCATACTCATCAAGGGAAAAATCCACCAGGAAGATATCACAATCTTGAACATCTATGCCCCAAATGCAAGGGCACCCACATTTGTAAAAGAAACTTTAATAAAAATTAAATCACACATAGACCCCCACACATTAATAGTGGGAGACTTCAACAACCTACTCTAAACAAAGGACAGGTCAACAAACAGAAATTAAACAAAGAAACAATAACTTTGACAGAGGTCATGAATCAAATGGACCTCACAGACATCTACAGAACCTTTCACCCAAACTCAAAAGAATTTACCTTCTTCTCAGCACCTCATGGAACCATCTCCAAAATAGACCATATAGTTGGTCACAAAGCAAGCCTAAATAGATACAAGAAGATTGAAATAATTCCTTGTATCTTATCTGATCACCAAGAACTAAAACTGGACCTCAATGACAAAAATAGCAAAAAGCCTACACACACATGGTTTTCCATGTTTTAAAAGAAGTAATGCTTTGTTTCATTAATCCTTTTACTATTAATTTTATTGATTCCTGCCATAAAATTCATTATTGCTTTCTTTCTATTGGTTTTTTGTTTGATTGCTTTACATTTTCCTAAGACACTAAACTGCTTCATTATTTATTTGAAATCTCCTTTATTTTTAATGTAAGAGATTAGAGCTGTAACTTGTTATCTCATATAAGTTTCTGATATATCCTGAAGGTTCTGACAAGTTGTGCTTTCATTTTTATTTGAGTCTATAAAATAGGAACATTTTAATTTCCTGTGTTTGAATTTTCTAAAGCATTTTAGTAAAACAAAAAGTAGAAAATGAAAAGTGAGAGAAAGAAAGGTTGTGCGTGATAGTGGTGTCTCAAGTACAGAGATGTAAATTTAGTAAGAAAGATGGTGATAAAAATGTCTACATGTACAATAAGAACACTGCCCAAAATTTCCCACAGTTTCATTCTTAGGTGATCTTCTTATAGATCATGAATCAACTGAATGTGGGGTCATAATAGCTGTAAAGTTCTAACACAAAGTTCTTAAGTCAAGCTTACATACTTCTGGTGTGATAAATAAGCAAGCATAGAAAGAACCAAAATGCAAAAATCACTTTCTCCAGTTTTAATTGGTTCTCTGGTTGTGAACTCATAATGTTGCTTACTCTCTGCTTGTAGCTATTGCCTTCTGCTCCTATAAATATGTCTACAGTCTTCAGAGTTTAGATTTGATTTCTTTAAGAACCCTTGTAGTAATGGTAGTATATGCACCCATGGGAGAAAAGAGGCAATGAATTTCCATATCATTTGACTGAGAACATTCTTTCATCAGAACTCTACTGAAAGCCATTGTTAAATCATATTTGTCTGTATTGTTACTAATATCCTAGTAATTCAGATTATTTTAATTTCTTATCAGTCATATTATTACCAAAAGTTCTTTTCTTTTTATATAAAATTCCTACCAGGCCACAGAAGAGGAAAATACAGCCACTTTTGACGAGAACTGATAGACTAAGATCAGAAAGGAGAGGAGAACCTCCCCTATCAGTGGACTTGAGGAGGGGCATGCATGCAGAAACAGGAGGGAGGGTGGGATCAGGAGGGGAGGAGGGAGGGCCTTATGGGGGGATACAAAATGAATAAAGTGCAATTAATAAAAATGTATGTAACCTAGAACCTCTGCTCAGATGTAGCCTGTGGTAGCTCAGTAACCAATTGGTTTCCCATAGTGAGGGGAACAAGGACTATTTCTAACAGGAACTCAATGACTGGCTCTTTGGCCTCCCCACCCCCCAAGGGAGGAGCAGTCCTGTTAGGCCACAGAGGAGAGCTTTGCAGCCAGTCCTGAAGATACCTGATAAAACAGGATCAGATGAATGGGGAGGAGGTCCCCCCTATTAGTGGACTTGGCAAGGGGCAGGGTGGAGATGAGGGAGGGAGGGAGGGACTGGGAGGGAATGAGGGATCAGGACACGGCTGGGATACAGAGTTAATAAAATGTAACTGATAAGAAAAAAATAAAATTAAAAAAAAAAACAAGATTTAAAAGCAATCTGGAAACATTATTACCTCCACAATCTATCATGAGTAATAGACTCTATTATACAATCATATTTGTAAATAAAATTATTTCTTCAATTAAAAAAAAGTTTAAAAAAAGTTCTTTTCTTGTATAGTATAGTATAACTTGGCTATAAAATGAACAAATGATGTTTTCTTTAATGCTGTCTATAATTTTAAAATATGAGAATCAGTAATAACCCCTATTTATCTTCTCTTTCCATTCATTATTATTATTATTATTATTATTAATTACAATTTATTCATTTTGTATCCTCGCTGTAGTCCCTCTCTCATCTACTCCTGGTCTAACCCTCCCTCTCTTCTATCCCTGTATGCCTCTCCCATAATCCATCGATAGGGGAGGTCCTCTTCCCCTACTATCTGACCCTAGCCTCTCTGGTCTCATCAGGATTGCCTGGCTCCTCTTACTCTGTTGCATATTTAGGCCACCTCACCAGGGGGAGGTGATCAAAGATCCAGCCACTGAGTCCATGTCAGAGAGAGTCGCTGCTCCCCTTACTAAGGAACCCACATGGACACTGAGCTCCCATCTGATCAGAGATCTATGTCCTCTCCATGCATGGTACTTGGTTGATTCATCAGTCTCTGCAGGAACCTGTGAGCTCAGGATTTTTGGCTGTGTTGTTCTCCTTGTGGAGCTCCTGTCCCTCCAGCTCTTTCTATCTCCCTCTTTTTCCACAAGGTTTCCAGCACTATGCCCAAAGTTTAGCTATGAATCTCAGTATCTCCTTCAATACCCTGAGTAGAGTCTTTCAGAGGCTTCTTGTGAAAGGCTCCAGTCCTGTTTCCTGTCTTCTTCTACTTCCTATATTTATCCTGTTTGCCCTTCTGAATGAAGATTAAGCCTCTTCCCTAGGGTCCTCTTTGTTGTTTTGCTTCTTTAGGAATATAGATTTTAATATGTTTATCCTATATTTTATGGCTAATATCCACTTATAAGTGAGTTTATACCATGCATGTCTTTTTGCTTCTGTGTTACCTCATTCAAGATGATCTTTTCTAGTTCCTACCATTTGCCTGCAGATTTCACCAGAAAGACATTCATAGCATATATTCACTTACAAGTGGATATTAGTCATTTAATATATTATAAATATACTAAAATCTACAGACCTGAAGAAGCCAAACAACAAGTACGACCCCAGGGAGTATGCTTAATTCTCATTCAGAAGGCAAATAAGATAGACACTGAATTGACAAAAGAGAGGGAACTGGACTGGAGCCTACCACATACATCCTCTAAGTGATTCCAGTAGGGGATGGAAGCACATGCAGAGACTCACAGACACACTTTGGATAAATCACAGGCAGTCTTATGGAAGAATGATGGGGGTTGGGGTTTGGAGGGTAGAAGAGTCAGCAGGAGACAGGAGCTCCACAAGAAGACCAACAGAGCCAAAAAATCTGGGCCCAGTGGAGCCTGCAGAGATTAATGCATCAACCAAGGATCATGCATGGAGAGGACCTAGATCCCCAGCTCAGATGTAGCCCATTAGCAGCTCAGTATCCATGTGATTTCCCTAGTAAGGGCAGCAGAGGTTCTCTCTGACATGGAATCTATTTGTTCACTTCTCCCTGGCTTGGTGGCTTTGACAGATCATAGAGGAAGAGGATACAGGCAGTCCTAATGAGACTTAATAGGCTGGGGTCAGATGGTAGGGGTAGAAGTGGCCAACATTCTGAGGACTAGAAGAAGGGTATAGAAGGGAAGAGGGATGAAAGTTGGGGCTAGGAGATGAAAAAGGGGGCTACAATCAGGATGTAAATTTAATAAATTCTAAAAAAGGAAAAATTGAAATAAATAAAAAAGAATTGTAGGTAAGACTCAAAACAATTTATATCAGTGTATCATCATTTTATCCTGTAACTTATGATGTTCAGCAACCATCCTCTAGAGGGTGAGCACATTTTCCTGTTTTTTTTTTTTTCTTAGATGGATCCATTTCCATTATTTTATACTTTGTGTTTTAAATGTTGAAGAATTTCACAAAATTCGCTTATGTGAAGATTTTTTTCCAATGTCACTTTTTCTGAGACATTTTCAGACTGTCTATTCTAACCACTTTTCTGTTTTGTGTTCTATCCCTCCCCCCCTCCCAAAAAAAAAGAAACCCCATTGTTTTATTCTTGGCCATTTCCATCTAGTTTTATGAAATAATGCCTGGTTTTACTACTGGGAGAAAAGAAAGGAACACAAATATCTTTAATGTATGTGCGTACTGAAATCAGATGTAGAATGATTAGTAATCACCATAGGTTTGTATTATATTAAATTATGTGATAGGCTACTTTTCATAGTGCATATCTGCTGTTCTTACACTTAAGTGTGGACTAGAGGGTTATTGGCAGAATCTGACCTTTATACAAATGTTTAATGTGAAACAGAGTTGGTAACTAAGCTATATTTTTGGAAGTTGATATTAGATAGCATGCAAAATATATTTGTTTGCTAGGTATTGTGAAATAAAACACTGTAGTTTGAGTAATTTTAACAACAGAAATTAATTTTCTCACCTTTTTTCTGGGTAGAAGTAAAGATGAAGATGTTATTGTGGTTGATTCCTTCTGAAGGTTATAAAGGCAAGAAGTACTCTAGACCTTTCTTTGATTTGTAGATGATTTCTCTTTCCTTGTCCCTTCAGATGGACTTCCTTTTGCCCTGTACCTCTCTCTCATGTGGTTGGGAGCTATAACTTTCTTATTTTATCTTCTTTAATTTAGAAATATGTATACCTTTGTATGTGGCAATTTTTATTCATGGTTGTCTTATTCATTATGGTTTCAATTATACTACTTACTCCAGGTATTAGTCTTTTTTGTGTGTGTATGTATACATACATAATGCATATAGTCCGTGGTTTGCCTGTTCACTTGTTTAATGATGTTCCTTAAGTAGCAGAATAATTTTATAATATTAAAATATTAATTATTATTACCATTAAAATATTAAGATAGATAGATAGATAGATAGATAGATAGATAGATACTTCATAGTTTTAATTTTATGTTAAGCCCTTAATTGATCTGAAATTAATATGTGTATACCTAATGAGATAAGGTATAAGGTCCATTTTTTCTACGATTCCACAATAGCTCTAGAATGAAAATTCAATAATATCAATAGCAATTTTCAGTCCTAAGCATAGCTTCTTTATTTCTGTAGGCTGTTCTCCACCAAAGGTAATGAGGGTCACTTTAATGACAATTTCAGGAGATGGGGCAGAAAAATGCTAGATGAGTTTGATGTATCATATTATTTACTATCCCAGAGAAAAGGTGCTCAAGGAGTGAAATAGACTCTAGTTTAAACTATTCCAACATAAGTAAACCTGAGAAATTTGTGCATCAACATGAATAATGATAGTAATTGATTATAATATATTGAAATATAATGAGAATATCTAGGTTCATACTACTAAAAATAAATAGGTAGAAAAGGACAGAAAATCCCGCTTCCTTAATAGAATGCAAATTCATGTTAAATGTCTAATAAGGAATACAAACTATTACTTTAACCTAAAAGTACAAACACCTGGCAGTAAACATTCCAATTACAAAGCCTAGGCTGGCCTTAGCCTTGCTATGTAGTTGAAGAGGACCTCAAATTCCTAATCCTCTTGCATTAGTCTCCTGAAATTTGCTTAGCACCAAAAAAACAAACAAACAAACAAACAAACAAACAAAAACCAAAAAACAAAACAAAACAACAACAACAAAAAACTTTAAAAGTTATTACACAGCAGTTTTATGACAAGACTGACTGAAAAAAATTGTTCCAGACTGCAAAAGATATAGTGACTTCTTCAAAAAGTTTAATAGAGGACTAGTTATCTGTGTTGAGATAAACCTGTATTGGTGAACAAGCTAAACTCAGAAAACATGGGCTATTAAATGAAAATCAAAGTGTCCAGCCTGAGATTGGATTCTGAAATTCAAATTTCATTGGTATAATTGAAGGCAATTTTAGAGGTCAGTGGATTAAATAGTAGCATGCATCAATGTCAACCACATTGATTTGTTACGTATTGTGAGGTTTGGAGGATAGTGTGTTTGTTTTTAGCAAATTCATGTCAGAGAAATATGTAGAAGGGAATTATGTTTGCAACTCTTGAACTGTTCAGAAAAGCACAATGTAATTATATACAGTTCAATATGCATAAATAACGACCCACAGAAGAGCATAAACAAATATGGGAAAATGATGGCAGCTAGTTTACTCTGAGTTAGTTTGTATCAAAATTTATAAAATTTTTGGGTTTTTTTGTGTTCTTAAATTTATTTCAAAGCAGGTTTTAAAAGAATTCATTTTAAAAATTAATGCATGAATATTTTACACTGTAAAACATTCTGTTATGTTAAATTTCTTATCTGAGCCATAGTTATGAGAAGGCCTTTTAGTTACTTTTTGCAAAATAGAAAATCAAGAAATTGGGATCTGGACATGCTCAAAACTTTTTCCTGATAGAAAAAAAAAAAATGATGCAGAGCTTGGTCAGCGCTACGTGTAGAACTGGGTTTTTTGACACCAAACTGGTGTTCTTTTTCAATTTTATATCACTTTAAGTTAACATTTTAGCTTGCTTCCTATAGTTGTTAATCTCCTCTGGACCCCTTTCTTCTTCATTTGTCTTCTATTTCATTAATGAATGACATTGGTCACTGTCTTCTCTATGAACTATATAATTACATTCTCACTTTTCACAAGCAGTGCTGCACTGGCAAGAACCAATAGGAGATGTGAAAAATGGTGTAGTATTTAATCTTATATAACCTCATCTCATTTTGGGAAAGTATTCCTTCAATGAAATTATTTTCTTTATTTTAAGAAATAGTCAAAATGTATAGGAGAAATCAAAAGACTTAAAAAAGATTAGAGAAGACTCAGAATCTGAGTCTTAGACTCAACTGAGGTGAGACTCAACAACCTCCTAGTACTGAGAGATGCCTCCAGGTTTACTGGTTTCTCCTAATGTCACTATAAGGGTTCACACTTGCCTTGCTGGGAGCCAAAGCTATCTACTGAAGCCAAAGTCAATTAGTGAGTCAAAGCTATCTAGTGGAGACAAAAGGTGTTTACTAGACCAAAGCCAAATAGTGAACAAAGGTCATTTAGTGGAGACCTAAAGCTATTTAGTGAAAGTTATCTAGGACCTTAACTCTTGGGTGATAGACTGTGAGGACATCAGTTTGTTAGAGCATCCGTTAGAAAACATCCCTATGGTATCTTGCAGGTACCCTATTTAACACATGAAAGCACTCTTCCTGTCTCCTGCAGCAGTTAATTACCTTCCCCCTTTTCCTGCCTTCTCCCTATATAAGTTAGATAAAAATTTCTAATAAATGAAGCCTTGATCAGACAAACAGACTTGGCTTCCTTCCTTGCACTTCTCGTCCCCTCCCATTCCTCCCACTCTCCTCCCTTAGGAACCCACGTTGAAGTCCCGCAGATCAGGGCACACACTCTGATGAAAAAATTGTTATTAGTCAGTCTTTATGCCAGGTAGGTGTGGTGGTGCATGTCTGCAATATCTAATTGATAGGTGGAAGCACAAGGATCAGGAATTCAAAGATATCCTTGTGTACATAACGAGATCCAGACTAACCTGGGCTACATGAGACCTTATCTACAAACAACAACGAAAATAAAAACAAAAGAACATATTTATATTTCCCCCTAAACATTTTATAATTTGTCAGACTTGTTAAAGACCTGTAAGCCTAGTACTTAGAAATTTAAACAAGAATATCTTAAGTTCCAAGTTCCATACATATAAAGACCCTGTCTTAAAAAAATTAAGAAATCAACAAATTAAGTGATAAACCTCAAAACTTATCCTGTGTGTGACTGATAATTGTGAGAGTGAAAGCCAAGTGACACTTTGGAACATACATCCAATTACTTATTCAAGAATAAACTTTTATTTTAAGCTTTGTTAATACATTTATAGGTACTAGGTCAAATGAGAGAGGTGTAAAACTGCACAATAAAATTTAAATGATGGTAGTAATATAATGACTACAAGTCTAGTAAATGACAATACGCCAGTTAATCATAATATGTCAGTGCACATGACACTTTGAAGCTTTCTAGACAATGTCTTGTTCTTCCTGTATTATTATGATAGAGGTCATGTTAGGGGACCCACTTTCTCATAAGGCAACTGAGGAACAAAATAATAAAGCTCAATCCACACAGTTAATGAGCAGTAATATTAGGAACTGAATTTAGGATTCTTTATTTTTTTACAAAAATATTTTTTTCTTATAATATAGTCCTCAGCTGCATTTTAGGTCTTTTATGTAGGCAAATATGTTTCCCGAAGGAAAACACACACTTTTTTCAGAAGGGAGAAAGAAGTATGGGGAGGTCATAGACTAATCATTTTGTGTATATCTGTGAAAAGGGAAAGACAAGGCACACATTTTAGGAGCAGTTAATAAGATGGATTGAAAAAACCCAACCAACCAACCAAACAAACAAACAAACAAAAAAACAGCCCCCAACTAGGAGTGGCTCTAAGTTGAAAGGATTAAGACATGTGTTTTTGTTGAAGTAGGTTTGGCCTTGTTGGAGGAAATGTGTTACTGACAGCAGGCTGTAAGGTTTCAAATGTTCAAGCCAGTCCCAATGCTGTTCTCTCTTCCTGTTCTCTGGTGATCTAGATGTAATAACTGTCAGCTACCTCCTCCAGCACCATGTCTGCCTGAATGATGCCATGTTTCCTGCCATGATGATAACAGACTAAATCTTTGAACTATAAAACAACCCCAATTAAATGTTTTTCTTTATAAGAGTTGCCATAGTCGTGGTGTCTCTTTACAACAATAAAGTCCCAACTTAGACAGCTCATTTAAACAATTATCATGGGCTTTGCAAACAGGGTCTCTCCCTAGCTGTCTACTATCAGTTTTTTTTTTTTTAACATGGTTTGTGAATAAGAACAGAGAAAGAGTTTCAGAATATGGTCTCTGGATTATCAGGAAGAGGTAAGAACTTTGGCTGACAGCTTGATAGCCTGACTGCATCATTAATAGATGCCAAATAGATGAATATAAAATGTATGAAAAACACATACACATTAAAAAAAGATTATATCAGGTCCTTTGAATTAGGATTTATGTTTTTAAATGCAGCATACCTTTAATTTCTGCATGTTTCATGTCCCTATTTGCATGCAACAAAGCATTCAACAACTTTATGGCTTATAGTAACGGCTATTTTATTTTCTCATGGTTCTGTGTATTAGTAATTGGTAATTCATTGAGTGTTCAGCTGGGTGAAATTTTCCCCCCTGTTTTGCTTTCTATGTATCAGCAGGAGTTCTTCATTCAGTCACTCTCACATGATGACTCTACTGAACTTTGAAGTACAAGAAGAGAGTGTCAGTTGCCTGCTTATTTGCCTTACTGGCAATTCTGCATAAGCTCTTTCTCCATGTGGATTCCTTGAACCCTTTCCCCAGCACATCAAGGGGAAATCTAGAGGCAGAATCTAAGTCTGTGAGATTTTTTTTTCATAAGTTTTAAGATATTTCATTACTTGTCAGATAAAATCACAGGAAATAAAGAATTGTTGCTCTCTCTTTGCTGACTAGGTATAATGTGGTTATCTTTAGATAACCACACCATTTTGACCCATAGACAACTGAGCCTGCATTAAAGAAAATAGCTACTACTACTTAAAACAACCCCAAATGATATCAGACTTACTCTCTTAACATTTGTTTCAACAGTTTTAACATTTCCCCACACATTTCCTAAAGTGTGTTAAAGTGCTAGTAGCTAAGTAGGTTTAGAATCTTTTGTATTATGAATGTGATTCATTGTATTATTGTAACTGGGCAATAGAAAAATAAGAGTAATAATCCCAATGCAATATACTAGAGGTGACAAATTCAATATTGCAGTACTTAAAAAACACACAAATATACTGTACAAATTAAAGTTTATAATACAT
Organism: Psammomys obesus; assembly: GCF_907164565.1. Classification (NCBI taxonomy): domain Eukaryota; kingdom Metazoa; phylum Chordata; class Mammalia; order Rodentia; family Muridae; genus Psammomys; species Psammomys obesus. The sequence continues at coordinate 10,358,292 of NW_026585894.1, read as the reverse complement.
TAATTTCTAGAAGTCTACAAATTTTGTAGAGCCATTTGGTACCATACTTTTACAGTGTTCATCAACTCCATGGCTGGTTCTTTGATCACCTCCTTCTGAGGGGGGGGAGGGTTCAGCCTTACCAGGCCAAAGAGGAAGATAATGCAGCCACTCTTGATGAGACCTGATAGGCTAGGGTCAGATGGAAGGGGAGGAAGACCTCCCCTATTAGTGGCCTGGTAGATGGGTATGGGAGGAGAAGAAGGTTGGAGGTCGAAATTAGGAGGAGTTAAGAGGGGAGGCTACAACTGGGATACAAAGAGAATACATTTTAATGAATTTAAAAATAAAAATTAAATACTAAACTAAGAAAGAGTGAACAGAGTTATGTTTTCTCAATTCTGAAGGAGGAGATATTTCTAAGAATTTTAAAAGTCCGGGAGAAAATGGTTTGTTAAAAGAAGGATGATGAAGGGAATAAAGCATGGAGGGAAGGTAAAGAGGAAGAGAGAAGGGAAGAAGGAGGAGGAAGGCAAGGAGATTTGATATTTAATTTTCAGTAGTTTTGTTAAACTATATTTTTGGGGGAAGCAATGAGATGTTTAGAGTGTTTCCTGTTAACAACACCATTATTTACTAAAATTTCATTCAATTATGAGTTTATTAATTGAGTGCTTTTAATTTAAAAAATTTTGAAAAAAAAATCCGGAACTCTTTCTGGGCACTTTGATAAGCTGGGAAGAATAAAAGAAATTTTCTCATTCCTGTCTTTTTATTTTCTTTCTTAATTAATTTTTTTTGTTGTTGTTCAGAGGTCTTTAAAACGTCTAGATTTAGTTTCCAGATAAAACAGTCCTTGGATACATTTGGCTGAGATGATTACATAGGTTTGACTCTGCAAAATGACCAGGATCTTTGTTTGTCTTACAAAGTGTTCCTTTTAAACGGATTTATGCAAGCTATCCTCTGACTTCTGCACTCACCGCTCCCCCAAACACATATGAGCACATGCTTGTGTAAAAAGTACGTGGAATTAAAAAAAAATGTTCTCCAAAGTTACTTTTTGTTCTTAGAGGCATATCTTAATGCCACATGTGCTATTTATGCCTCTCTGGTTACCAAGAGACCAAGACATATCTTTTTTATGTTTATTTCAAGAAAATTTGACAGTCTGGCTGCTAGGTATATACTGAGGCAGAACTTGGAGCATGGAAGGTAGATACAGCAAGAAACTATGCATTCATTGCCCTTAGGTTTTTATTCTTGACACATGATGCAGTCCAAACCACTATAATGAAGTTAATGAGTCTCAGAAGACTGCCTGTCTTTGCCTTTGACACCTTTACACAGATCTAAAGGAACAGTCACAGGTCACTGATGGGGAGAAAAGAATGAGGAAATCTACCTTCACCCTTGAACACAGTGAATGGTAACAGAAAGTCTGATGGATCTTGACACAGGTATGTGAGCCATATGTCACCCAAATGTTGCTTAAATGACTATTAGTTTCTATATATGCTTCCCACTGGTACTGATTTTTAATTTTCTTCCCCACTGCTTCCTCTGTTATCCATCTCCAACTGCCTGTCCCTATTGCCTGAAAACTTAGAAATACTGCTTTACAAAGTCCCTGCTCAGCTCTTGGTATTTTTGAACAGGCCAATGCCTGCTTTCCAAGATCAAAGGGCTCCCCAGAGGAGTTACTGGTGCTTATCTTATCTGCTTTACTTCATCCATGGTTGCAGAAACAGGACAAAGGTAGTCTTGGCCTCCAAAATGTTTGAATTTTGTTAAGAGACAGATGATCAGAAGGTAGAGAGTTTTCTGGTCAGTTTGACCTTGTTTTTTCTAGTCCTTGCATCTAAAGTGTATGGTGTCTTCAGCTACTGGCTCTTGCCATCTAGTTATGGTGGGCAACCAAGAGCAGCTACAGTAGTCTGTATTGTTTCAGATGATTCTAGGGCCTCTCTGGCCAATAGCTGTTAAGAAAGTATCCTGTACCTGGCACTGCAATTTTCATTTAATAACCTGTGTTCTCAGGGAGTAACACTGTCTATCCATAATTCATTTTTATGCATTATATTTTTATTTAGCTTACAAATTGGTAGGTTTATATTTTGCCTCTTTGTGTATTCTTAACTGTACTCTCTCTTCCAATAATCTTCCTACCCTCACTAAATCTTTAACTTCCAGTATTTCAAGGAGCTTCTTTTCTAATGGGAGAGTTCATAGCATAGTATAAGACAATGACAAGTATTTTCTCTTTTTTCCTCTTGATTTCTTTCTCACCACTGTGAGGCTTCCTTTTTTCTATACTTGGGCTGTGGCTCTGGCTTTCTCTTCCTTAGCCTCTCACCTCCATGCATCACAGTTCAATTTAATTTTAAAGGACTAACTAAGATTGATTTCAAAGATTTTTTTCAATTTTATTTCATCAGCCATGTTTATCACCAGGAACAAAACTAAAGTGGATGAAAGACCTCAACATCAAACCAGACACACGAAATCTGTTAGAAGAAAAAGTGGGGAAGAGCCTTGAACTCATTTGAAACAGGAGACAACTTCCTGAACAGAACACCAACAACACAGGCTTTAAGATCAACAATCAATAAATGGGACATCATGAAACTGAAAAGCTTCTGTAAAGCAAAGGACACCATTGTCAGAACAAAATGACAGCCTACAGACTGAGAAAGGATCTTTACCAACCCTATATCTCACAGAGGGCTGCTATCCAGAATATATAAAGAACTAAAGAAGTTAAAAAGCAACAAATCAAGTAATCCAATTAAAAAATGGGGTACTGAGCTAAACAGAGTATTCTCTGTAGAGGAATCTAGAATGGCAGAGAATTATTTTTTTTAGTTTAATTTTTATTTATTCATTTTACATCTCGGTCATAGACCCCTTCCTCCTTTCTTCCAGGTCCCACCCTCTCTCCCTGTTTCCCCCATCTCCCCTCCCCTGCTCCTCAGAGAAGGGGAGTCCCCTGTACCCATATATCCTAGCATTATCAAGTGGCATCAGTAATGAGTGCATCCTCTATCCCTGTGGCCTGACAAGGTAGCCCTGCCAGGGGAAAATGATCGAAAAGTAGGCAACAGAGTCCACAGTTATTTTACAGCAAACATGGCAGTTTAGTACTCAGAAACAAAGACACTGATAACAGGACATGAAAAGAATCAATGCCAGGATGCTTGCAAGTGGATACCCCTTGTACATTTTCCAGATCTTTTTAATGAAATTGTTGGCCTAATTGGGACTGAGCAGATCCTCTTCCACTGAGGCCAGGCAAAGCAGACTGCCAGGGGGAAGTGACAGAAAAGCAAGCAACAGAGTCCATGTCATAGACAGCATCTGCTCAATTCACTAGGGGATCCACATGAAGATCAAGTAGCCCATTGTGGGCTGGTGAGGGGGAGTTCCTCTTTTCTGAGGAGAAGAGGAGAGGGGTTAGGGAAAAGAGCGTGGGAGGGTGGGGCAGGGAGGAGAGGAGGGAGGGGGTTATAATCGGGATGTCAACTGAATATATAAATTAAAAGAAAAATAAAAATACAATGTGGTGGCACAAGCCTTTAATCCTAGAACTCAGTGAGGCATAGGCAGGCAGAATGCTGTTAGCTGGAGGCCATCGTGGACTAAAAACAAGTCCAGAACAGCCAAGAAACCCTGTCTAGAAAAACCAAAACCAAAACCGAAAAAGGAGTTTATTACCAACTAAAGAGAAATCCTTGTTGAATAAATATATTCATTTATATAAATAAATCATTTATTTACTTAATGAAAGGCAGCGCCCCTTGTGAGTCTTAATGGCTTCCTGCATTGCGGCCCTCAGGTCAGTTTCAACTTTGCAGGCCAGCTCTGAGTCTCAGCGTCTGCGCTTTCGCAGCCCTCCATTGTGGTGAGCTTAGGCCAGCTCTGAGTCTCAGCGTCTGCGCTTTCGCAGCCCTCCATTGTGGTGAGCTTAGGCCAGCTCTGAGTCTCAGTGTATGCGCCTTCGCAACCCTCCATTGTGGTGAGCTTAGGCTTCCTAGGGCTAAGGAAACTGGCGGTTGCCAGCGGGGGATGCTCTCCTGGTCACGCCCTCCTTCTCAGCCAAATCCACCCTTGCTGCTAGCCTGCCCCCCCTCCATGGTTACGTCTCCACGCAGCCAGCACCCAGCCCTCAGCCCTAGCCACGCCTCTTTTGCCGCATTGCGCTAGTGCGCGGGCGCGCTGGCTCCCAGAGTGACCTTGTGGGTGGAGCTTCCACCGCTCGTCAGACCCTTTGCTTATAACCCAGGGTCAGCGCTCCTCTGAGCACACGCACTTCCTGCTAAGCTTCTGTGATCAGCTCCGCGGAGCCAAGCCGTTCCCGAGCCCGAGCCCGAGTCCTTCCAAGAGGTTCGCCATGGTTGATGAGCTGGCTTTGCTTCTGCACGCGCTTATGATGAAGCACCGCGCCCTGACCGTGGAGAACAGCCGCCTCATGCGTCAACTGCGGCTGCTGCTGAGTGAGAGGGCCAGTCTGCTGCGCCAGGTACGTGTACCGAACTGTCCGGTACCCTTCCCCTCAAGGTTTAATGGCGAAAGGGAACGGCTCCCCGAGTTCATTGTGCAGACGATGTCTTACATGCTTGTGAATGAGGACCGCTTCTGCAACGACATCTTGAAGGTGGCATTCATGATCAGCCTCCTCTCCGGGAATGCTGAGAAGTGGGTGGTGCCTTACATCCTGAAGGATAGCCCTATACTGATTGATTATCGGGCCTTTGTTGATGAGATGAAGCTGCATTTTGGCTGGGATGATGACGAAGATGATGATAGTGATGATGATGATGACTACGACGAGGATGATTACTAGGCCACAGCCCCCTTAGGCCTAGATGGGGAGGGCCCAGCACGCCGCCTCTTCCCCATCCCTACCCGCCTCAGCGCTCTCCCTTTGCATTGCCGTCCTCTTCCCTGCCAGTCTGGCTCTCCGTCATCCCGTTTAGTGCTTGTCTTTGTTCCAGTTACCTGCTGAGTTGGGCCTGGGCCTTGTTCTGAAGCTCACAGTGTTCAGCTGTGATTAATCCAGGCACCCTTCTAATACGAACTGTGTTTTGAGCTCCAGCCGTTGTCCAGACTTGTCTTAGAACTGGTCAGACCACCTGCATTCCTGGCGCTGACATCATCAGAGCCTCCAGCCATCATCCAGCTGCCCAGAAGCAGATGCCTGTCATCTCACTGCCACCACCCGTCACATCTCATCTGCAGCCATCCACTTTTCAAGATAAGGACCAATCAGAAGATGACGGATCTGGTTACACCATTTCAGACTCTGATTTGGACAGATCACCAACCCTTGAAAGGGGCCAGTCTTAGAACCTGGTTAGTGTTGTATCTACTCCTAGGTTCCGTCACTGCCTGACCAGATTACTGCAGGAGCCTGATGTGTCTGCTGGACAGTTAAAATGTTGGCATTTTTTTTTCTCATATGCGTCAGTTTTGCACAAATGTCATTTTTCTTTCATGATTGCAGGAGTCTCACAATTGTGTACATGTGGACAGAGTAGTACTAAAATAAAGACAAAGGAACAGGCTTTCAGCCCAGACCCTCTCTGGTACCTGGAAAAAGTAATGTCATTCTTTTCAATAAATATCAAGCACTGCAAAGCTAAAAAAAAGTTGTCTTTTTATTGTTAACTGCTGTTATTAGCACTCTCATCCCCCTTTTATTTCATTACAATCGGGTAACTTGGTTAATTCCCAGCCTTCTCCCTTTCATTTGTAGGCTTCAGAAGACAGCTGCGACAGCGTTTTAAAAGCTTTGGTGAAGAAGTATTGTCTGGAGCCTCCAAGGGGACATAAAGGGGTGGCTGAGTAGGGGAAATATATCTCAAATTTGGTCGCTATTGAGAATGAAAGGGGAATTATTAGTTTTTATTTAATTAAATAATACAACATTAAGGCTTAGCAGTTTCAGTAATGACATCACTTGATTTATTATACTGCTAAAGCTCAGGATGAAATGGGATGCTGGTTATCATGTGATTAGTAACCTTACAGGTGCGGATTAAATCAGTTCGTTCCCATAAGGCATTTGGAACAATGCCTGCTACGTTTTTCAGCACACCACAAGCGTGGTTGGTTCCTTCCAAGCCATGAAATCAAAGGCTCAGCCAGAAGCTTGCTTGCTATAAGATTGGCTTTAGCAGGAAAATGTCAAGGTAACTTGGAACTGAGCAGAGTGTGGAAATAAAAGTGACAGTAACCCTTTCTTTCTTTGCGGCTCATAGGAGACATCAGCATGAAAAGCATTTTACCTGGTAAGTACACAAAGGTCAGAGCAGGAGCAATTTCTGGGACTGAGGACACGTGCTTCCTGGAAGACATCTGCTTCCTAGGGACAGGTGGGAATAGGGAAGGCTTGACAAAGAAGCTAAGGTCTGGGTGGAAATGGGGCTGTTCCAGAGCTGCTGTGTTCAGTGCTGCTGAATAAAGAGAATTGTAGGTGATTTGAAATTCAGTTATCACTTTCCCTCGTCTCAGGAAAACACTCTTGGAAGAGTAACAGATACATTTTAAGACATCATATATAAGGCCATAGAACCACCATTTCTTCCTCACTAGAGAGGGGTGGAGGGTTATTAGTGGACAAGAATTAAGTAAAACACCCATTGATACTAAAATTAATATATTTATTCCAAATTTATGAGCCAGGTATGCAGAGAGGAGATATGAGTTCAGTACCTTTTATCTCATGATGGCTCTATATTGTTCCTGTGAGGATACTTGGGCCAGAACTGTAAGTATGACTGGGTACAATTCAGGGTAAGAAAGAGAACCTGTTCTTGACTATATCTGTAATTAAAATTTTTGTGATAAAAGTTGAGAACAGTTAAGGTCTGTCTATCCCAAAACCATGTACATCCTATGTGGGGAAGAGGGGTTCCTGCTTAGGGAGACTGCCATGCCAAGGCACATTTAAGTTACATACAAGATAATTAGGCCAAGGACTGGGTTCTGAAACATGCATTTCCTAAGCACATGCACATGTATATATGAGAATTTCACAGTTGCATGTGAGCAGACATGAAGATATAATGTGGAAAAGGTTATGCTGTGAGCTGCAGGGAACAAAAGTGTGGTATTTTGTTTTTGTTGGAAGCAGATTTCTTAAGAAATGCCGATAAGAGCAAGGGCTCTGCCAGTGAGGGGGAAGTTCCTGAAGATGGCTGAATACTGAAAAGGCAAGGAAAAAAGGATTTTTAGACAGATATGTCTAAAAATAAAAACTCCACTTAAATGAAAGTCATTAAATATTAGAAACAGACAGAAGCTTCTGAATTCTTACTTGATATACTAGTATTGAAATGGTCACTGAAATTTACACTCTCAGTAAAAGAAAGTAAACATGCTAAAATTTATAATCAGTGAATAATCAAGCATTCCAATATGCCCTTACACGTCATTATTTGAATAGACAAGAAATGACATCTGCTTAGTCCACGCTTCTGTGTTTTGCAAGATGGGATGTAAAGGTGGAGATTCCCTGTGCATATGGTGAATTTGATGTTTTTCAGTTCCTAAATCAATGAAAAGCTCAGCAGTTTAGAGGTACACAGGCTAGATGTAGAAGTCTTGAAACAAATTCTAGATTTACATTTTAAAAAGGAATTTAAAGCATTTTCCAGCTTATTAAACCAACTAAGGAAAAGTTAACCAAGAATTGTCCATGCAAATTCATCAAATCACATCAGGACTGAAATCTTCCTCTTCCCCTGAGATATACAGTGCTAGTTGGATTGTTTACCTCCTTTCCAGGCCACAGAGGAAGACAATGCAAGCAGTCCTGATGAGACCTGATGGGTTAGGGTCAAAAGAAGGAGAGGGTGACCTCCCCTATCAGTGGAGTAGGGGTGGGACATAGGGTGAGGAGAGGGAGGGAGGGTGGAACTGGAAGGAGATGACGGAGGGGACCACAGCCGGGATACAAATTGAATAAATTGTAATAAATGATAATAATAAAAAAATCCACCAAAAATTGATAAAAGAAATCAGAGGGAATTACACTTCAGTGGGAACTTAAATAAATGTCAGTAATTGATTTAGCTGTTCTCTAAATACTGATAATTATACTGATAGGCTGCACTTTTAAAAGCCACAATTTTTTTTTTTTTTTGAGAGATGGCTTCTTGGACAGGAGCACTTTTTACATAAGCAAGAGGACCTGAGTTGTGAGAGGCACAGAGGTCCTTGTGCTCACTGATAAGCACATTGCATCACTAACTCAAATCAAAAGCTGTTTGCATACTTACTTGTATTTCTAGTGATGAGTGTAAGGGGCAGAGATAGGTGGATCTCTGGTTTGCTGGCCACAAGCTTGCTTACCTTTAAAGTTCAACTAGAGACCTTGTCTCAAAGGAATAAGCACAGTAATAGAATGTGACACAATATCCTCCTCTGGTCTCTTGTGTGTACATGGAGGCAGGCAGCCCCCACCATGTGTGCATACATCACTCACACACACACACACATTTTTTTACACATACAATAGTAGAAGAGTACCATAGCGTAATGAATCCCCATAGACTCACTTTTTTTTATTCAAAAGTAATCTTTATTTTTGCTTGATTTATCCATTTTCCATCTTAGAATTTTTGGTGAAATATTTTGTACCATCCAGATACCAAAATAATTAATTGACAAATTTAGCATTTTTATAATAAATAAATCCCCCCAAACATAAAAATATTATTACACCTAGTAAAATTAGGAATAACTTGGTATTTATTTCTCAACCTATGTTTTAATATCATCAGTGTACCAAACATGATTTTTGTTGTTGTTTTGTTGTTTGAATTAAGGTCTTAAAAATCTTAGTACATTGATTCTCACAACCTAGTAATTAATAATTATTCATATCATTCTTTTATTTCTGTACAAGTTATTCTATACAAGCTTCTTTCTTGGGGGAGGGTGATATTTTTCCCGTCAGTTTTATAAAAGGCCTCATTAGTAACCTGTCTTATATCTGCAGTTTGTCATTAGCTCTTTTAATTTCTCCATGGTATCTCAAGCTGTTGTGAAAAAGTTTGGTACACTTCTATTTTTCTGCTCTCCCATCACTGTATTGCCAAATTATTTGCTTGGACTATTTTTGCTACTGTTGCTATCCTTCAGCAGTAAGTATTCTTTTATTATTTAGGCATGAATGTTTCTTTTGCATCCTTAGAGATAAAAGTCAAGGTACTCAACCTATATACAAACATTCTTTCCTTGTCAACTTTGCAAGAGGTATCACTTCTGTTAGCATTTTAGTGATTGCATTTTCTTATGACTATGATTTTCACATTGTTTCAATCTTGATATACCAGATAAATGTATTAAATAGTTAACATGACTTTTTTCAAGTTTTTTTTTTATTGCCTTGCTTTTATTTTACTATTTAAATAATTCTTAGTTATAACACAATTCTGAGAATTACATTCACCAATATTCAGAATGTGAATGACAACAAGATTACACAAAACTAGTGGGTTAAACGCACCTTATTTTTAAAATTAGTTTTTGAACTTTTTAATTCATTTTTCAAAAGATAACGTCTTGTATATATTGTGGCTAGTCACACAATTTCTATATATTATGTGACTGTATAAAATTGGGGAAATACAAATGAGAGAAAGTATAGAGAATTTGTCCAAGATACCTTAATTTCCTTAATATGATCATCTCCAGTTGTACCCATTTTTTAATTAACTTTTTTATAAATTTATCCACTTTACATATTGAATGTAACCCCCACTCTCATCTTATCCAGGTCCTACCCTCCCTTCTTCTATGCCCCCTGTTCCCCTCCCATATTCCACAGAAAGGGGAGAGACCTCCTCCCTTACCATCTGACCCTAGCATATCAAGTCTCATCAGGACTGCTGCATCCTCTTCCTCTGTGGCCTGGCAAGGCTGCCAAGCCAGGGAAGGTAATTAAAGAGCAGGCAATAGAGTCCATCTGAGAGACAGCCCTGAAGCCCTGAATATTGGCTACATCTGAGTAGTGGGTCTAGGTCCTCTCCATGCAAAGTCCTTGGTTGGTACATCAGTTTCTTCAGGTCCCCCTTGGGCCCAGATTTGTTGGCTCTGTTGATCTTCTTGTGGAATCCCTGTCCCCTGGTGGTTCTTCTAGCCCCCAACCCTAACTCCCACTACTCTTCCATAAGACTCCCTGTAATCTGCCCAAAATTTGGCTGTGAGTCTCAGCATCTGCTTTGATCCCCTGCTGGGTGGAGTCTTTCAGAGGACATCTAAGGTAGGCTCACATCCTATTTCCTCTCTTCAGCCACATCCAGTATCTATTCTATTTGCCATTCTGAATGAGAATTAAGCATCCTCCCTAGAGTCCTCCTTGTTACTTAGCTTCTTGAGGTCTGTGGATTATAGTATGGTTATCCTGTACTGTATGGCTAATATCTGCTTATAAGTAAATATAGCATCCTTATAATTCTGAGTCTGAGTTTCCTCACTCAGATATCTTTCCCAGATCCATCCATTTGCCTGCAAACTTCATGATTTCCTCTTTTTATTTTTTCCTTTTCTTTCTTTTTATTCAATTATTATTGTCACATACATACATACATATGGCTATATAAATACAATCTGCTGAGCCCATTAAGTGTTGCTCATGTGCATATGATTTTCGGGCTGGCCACTTAGTGATAGTAACAGTTAGTGGATCACTCTAGGGAAGACTGTCCCTTTCTTTTTTTTTTTTAATTTGTTTATTTTTTATATTAATCAAAGGTATTTACTTTGTATCCCAGCCATATCACCCTCCCTCCTTCTCTCCCAATCCCACTCTCCCTCCCTCAACTTCTTCCTGCCCCTTTCCAAGTCCACTAATAGGGAAGGACCTCCTCCACTTCCATCTGACCCTAGCTTATCAAATCTCTTCAGGCCTGGTTGCAATGTCTTTTTCTGTGGCCTAGCAAGGCTGCTCCTCCCTTGGGGAGGGGGGTCGAAGAGCTCGCCATTCAGTTCATGTCAGGAATAGTCCCTGTTCCCCTTATTGGAGAACACATTTGGACACTGAGCTACCATGGGCTATATCGTAGCCAGGGTTCTAGGTTATATCCATACATGGTCCTTGGTTGGAGAAACAGTCTCATGAAAGACCCTGGTGCCCTGATATATTTGGTCCTTGTGGCACTCCTGTACTCTCCAGGTCTTACTAACTCCCCCTTCTTTCATATGATTCCCTGGACACTGTTGAAAGTTTGGTTATAAGTCTTAATATCTGCTTTGATACACTGCTAGGTAGAGTCTTTCAGAGGCCCTGTGCTGTAGGCTTCTGTCCTGCTACTTGTTTTCTCCTATATTCATTGTCCATCCCATTTGTCGTTCTAAGTGAGGATTGGTCATCTTACCCCGAGTCCTTTCTTGTTTATCTTCTTTAGGTGTATAGATTTCAGTATATTTATCCTATCTTATAGGTCTATATAAGTGAGTATATACCATGTGTGTCTTTCTGCTTTTGGGATACCTCACTCAAGATGATCAATTCTAGGTCCCACCATTTGCCTGCAAATTTCCTCGTTTATAATTGCTATGTAGTATTCCATTGTGTAAAAGTACCACAATTTCTGTATCCATTCCTCAACTGAGGGACATCTGGGTTGTTTCCAGGTTCTGGCTATTACGAATAAAGCTGCTATAAATATGGTTGAGCAAATATCCTTGTTGTGTACTTGAGCCTCTTTTGGGTACATGCCTAGGAGTGGTATAGCTGGATCTTGAGGAATCACTATCACTAGTTTTCTGAGAAAGCACCAGATTAATTTCCAAAGTGGTTGTACAAGTTTGCATTCCCACCAGCAATGTAGGAGGTTTCCCCTTTCTCCACATCCTCTCCAGCATGTGTTGTCACTTGAGTTTTTGATCTTAGCTGTTCTGATGGGTGTAAGGTGAAATCTCAGGGTCGTTTTGATTTGTATCTCCCTGATGGCTAAGGATGTTGAGCATTTCTTTAAGTGTTTCTCTGCCATTCTACACTCCTATACAGAAAATTATCTGTTTAACTCCGTGCCCCATTTTTTAATTGGATTACTTGATTTGTTGCCTTTTAACTTCTTGAGTTCTTTATATATATACTGGATATTAGCCCTCTGTCAGATGTAGGGTTGGTGAAGATCCTTTCCCACTCTGTAGGCTGTCGCTTTGTTTTGATGACAGTCTTTTGCTTTACAGAAGCTTTTCAGTTTCATGAGGTCCCATTTATTGATTGTTGCTCTTAGAGCCTGTGCTGTTGGTGTTCTGTTCAGAAGGTTGTCTCCTGTGCCAATGAGTTCTAGGCTGTTCCCCACTTTTTCTTCTAACCGATTTAGAGTATCTGGTTTAATATTGAGGTCTTTGATCTACTTGAACTTCAGTTTTGTGCAGGATGATAAATATGGATCTATTTTCATTTTTCTGAATATAGATATCCAGTTGGACCAGCACCATTTGTTGAAGATGCTGTCTTTTTTCCATTGAATGGTTTTGGCTTCTTTGTAAAAATCAAGTGTTCTTAGGTGTGTGGGTTTATTTCTGGGTCTTCTATGTGCTTCCATTGATCCTCCTTTCTGTTTCTATACCAATACCATGCAGTTTTTATTACTATTGCTCTGTAGTACAGATTGATATCAGGGATGGTGATACCTCCAGGTGGTCTGTTGTTGTACAGGATTGTTTTGGGGATTCTAGGTTTTTTTTGTTTTTTCTTTCTCCATATGAAGCTGAGAATCTTTTTTTCAAGGTCTGTAAAGAACTGAGTTGGTATTTGGATGGGAATAGCATTGAATCTGTAGATTGCTTTTGGCAGGATGACCAATTTCACAATGTTAATCCTACCAATCCATGAGCACAGGAGATCTTTCCATCTTCGGAGATCTTCTTCAATTTCTTTCTTCAGAGACTTAAAGTTTTTTTCAAGCAGGTCTTTCACTTGCTTGGTTAGAGTCACCCCAAGGTATTTTATGTTATTAGTGGCTATTGTGAAGGGTGTTGTTTCCCTGATTTTTTTACTCATCCTTTTTCTCTTTGGTATACAGGAGGTCTTCTGATTTTTTTGAGTTGATTTTGTGTCCTACCACTGTGCTGAATATGTTTATCAGCTGAAGGAGTTCTCTGGTTGAATTTTTGGGGTCGCTCATGTAGACTATCATATCCTTTGCAAATAGTGACACTTTGACCTTTTCCTTTCCAATTTGTATCCCCTTGATCTCCTTCAGTTGTCTTATTGCTTTAGCTAGGACTTCAAGTACTATGTTGAAGAGATATGAAGACAGTGGGCAGCCTTGTCTTGTCCCTGATTTCAGTGGGATTGATTTAAGTTTCTCTCCATTGAGTTTGATGTTTGATATAGGTTTGCTGTATATTGCCTTTACAATGTTTAGGTATGTGTCTTGTATCCCTGATTGCTCCAAGACTTTAAACATGAATGGGTGTTAGGATTTGTGAAATGCTTTTTCAGCATCTAAGGAGATGATCATGTGGGTTTTCTCCTCCAGTTTGTATATGTGGTGGATTACATTGATGGATTTCCGTATGTTGAACCACCCTTGCACGCCTGGGATGAAGCCTACTTGATCATGGTGGATGATATCTTTGAAGTCTTCTTGGATTCGGTTTGCAAGGATTTTATTGAGTATTTTTGCATCAGTGTTCTTTGGACTTCCTCAGATTCTATTGTTATGTCTCCCTTTCATTATGATTTCGTTAATTTAAATACTTTCTCTTTGCCTGTTTGTAAGTATGGCTAGGGGTTCATTTATCTTGCTGATTTTCTCAAAGAACTAGCTTTTGATTTCATTGATTAGTTGTATTGTTCTCTTTGTTTTTGAATTATTGATTTCAGCCCTGAGTTTGATTATTTCCTTCAATCTATTCCTCTTGTGTGTGTTTGCTTCTAATTAATTTAGAGCTTTTAGGTGTACCTAGAAATTACTACTATGAGAAATCTCTAATTCAATTACGAAGGCACATAATACTATGAACTTTTCCCTTAGCACTGCTTTCATTGTGTCCCATAATTTTGGTTATATTGTTCCTTCATTTTGATTGAATTCTAGAAAGTTTTTAATTTTTTATTTCTTTCCTGACTCAGTGGTCATTGAATAGGAAGTTGTTCAGTTTCCTTGTGTTTATAAGCTTTCTGGTGTTTTGGAGTTCCAGCTTTTATCTGTGGTGCTGTGATAAGTTACAAAGGATTATTTCAATCTTGTATCTGTTGAGGCTTACTTTGTGACTGAATGTATGGTCACTTTTGGAGAAGGTTCTGTGAGGTGCTGAGAAGAATATATATTCTTTTGTGTTTTGGTGAAATGTTCTTTAGATATATGTTAGGTCCATCTGATTCATGACATCTGTGAGTTTCACTATTTCTCTTTTTAGCTTCTATCTCAACAATCTGTGTATTGGTGAGAGTGAGATGTTGAGGTTTCCCTCTATTAATGTGTGGGGTTCGATATGTGATTTAAGCTTTAGTACTGTTTTTTTTTTTTTTTTTTTTTTTTTACAAATGTGTTCAAAATTGCGTTCAGAATTGAGATGGCACCTTGGTGTATTTTTCCTTTAGTAAGTAGGAAGTGTTTCCCCCCCCCCTTTTTTTGATTAATTTTGTTTGAAAGTCTATTTTATTAGATACTGGAATAGGTGCTCCAACTTACTTCTTGTGTCCATTTGCTTGGGAATCCTTTTTCCAGCCCTTTTCTCTGAAGTAATATCTATCTATATTGCTGAAGTGTTTTTTCTTGTATGCAGAACAATGATGGGTCCTGTTTTTGTATCCATTCAGTTAGCCTCTGTTTTTTTTTTTTTTTTTTTAAATTGGGTTTTGAGGACATTGATGTTGACAGATATTAATGACCAGTAGTTATTAATTCTTGTTATTTTGATGTTGGTGTTGTTAGAAAGTATGTGTGTGCTTTCTTTTGCTTTTGCTGGTGTGGGTTTATTTATTTTCTGTTTTCCTGGTGTAGCCTTCTTGGATTGGAGTTGTCCTTCTAGTATCTTTTGTAGGGCTGGGTTTGTACATAGATATCATTTAAATTTGGTTTGTTGTGGAATATCTTGTTTTCTCCATCTACAGTGATGGAAAGTTTTCTTGGGTATAGCAGTCAGGGCTGACATCTGTGATCTCTCAATGTCTGTAAGGTATCTGCCCCAGGCCATTCTTGCTTTCTGGTGAGTTTCTGGTGAGAAGTCAGGTGTAATTCTGATATGTCTGCCTTTATATGTGACTTGCCCCTTTTTCCCTTGTGGCTGTTAATATTCTTTGTTTGTTCTGCATATTTAGCACTTTGATTATTATATGGCAAATAGATTTTCTTTTCTCCTCCAATCTTTTTTGTGTTCTGTAGGCTTCTTGTATGTTTATAGGCATTTTGTTTTTTAGGTTGAGGAAAGTTTTCCTCTATGACTTTGTTGAAAATATCTTCTGGGCCTTGAAGCTGGAAGTTTTTTCCTTCTCTATTCCTATTATTATTAGGATTGTTCTTTTCATAGTGTCAAAGATTTCTTGGCTGTTTTGTGTCAGGAACTTTTTAGATTTAACATTTTCTTTGACTCATGTATTGATTTCTTCAATAGTATCTTCTACACCTGAGATTCTTTCTTCTATCTCTTGTATTCTGTTGGTGATGCTCGTGCCTTTAGTTCCTGATTTCTTCCCTAGTTTTTCCATCTCCAGTATTGCCTCAAATTGTGTTTTCTTTATTGTGTCTACCTCCATTTTTAGGTCTTGAGCAGTTTTATTCATTTCCTTCTCCCCTTTGAGTGCATTTTTCTATATTTCTTAAAAGGATTTATTCAGCTCCTTCACCTGTATGATTGTATTTTCCTGTATTTTTGAGATATTTATTTTCCTCTTTTAAGTCCTCTATCATTTTCATAAGCTCAGATTTAAGATTGCTTTCTTGCACTTCGGGTGTGATAGGATTTCCAGGGCTAGCTGCGGTAGAATAGTTGGTTTCTGTTGGTGTTACATAGCCCTGCGTTTTGTTGCTTGTATTCTTATGCTCTCCTCTAACCATCTGGATGTCTCTGGTGTTAGCAGCAACGGTGGTCCCTTTGCTGGGTCTGCTGGTTTTAAACTAGGCTGTTCCAAGCCAAACGAGAGCTGATGGAAAGGGCTCCAAGCTGAATGCTGCTCGGGCTGCCCACTCGTCTCCTCGGGATGCTGGATAATGTGGGTTGGAGCCCACATACAGCTGACTATGCTGGCTGTGTCTCAGGTGTTCTAGGCAGATCAGGAGTAGGTGGAGAGAGCTCCAAACTGAATGTTACTTGTCCCCCAGCAGGCATCCTTAACATGTTAGACAATAGGGATTGCAGCCCACAAACAGCTCACCTCTGCTGTGTTTGGCTGGCTGTGTTTCCCCATTTTCTTAAAAATGACATGACTCCATTCTTTCTTAGAGCTGAAAACAATTCTACACCATATATATACAAAGTTTTGTTTCTTTATTCATCTGTTGTTGAATCTGGGGTGGTTCCACAATCTTTCTTTCTTTCTTTCTTTCTTTCTTTCTTTCTTTCTTTCTTTCTTTCTTTCTTTCTTTCTTTCTTTCTTGTTGAGCTTTTTATTTTTTATTTTATTTTTAAATTAAATTTTTATTTTTTATATTAATTACAGTTTATTTACTTTGTATCCCAGCTGTAGCCTCTTTCTCATTCCCTCACAATACCACCCTCCCTCCCTCATCTCCTCTCTGCCCCTCTCTAAGTCCACTGATAGGGGAGGTCCTCCTCCCCTTCCATCTGATCCTAGCTTATCAGGTCTCATCGGGACTGGCTGCAATGTCCTCCTTTATGACCTAGCAAGACTGCTCCTTTCTCGGGGAGAGGGAGAGAAATGTCAAAGAGCCAGCCACTGAGTTCATGTCAGAGACAGTGCCTTTTCCCCTTACTTGGATACTGAGTTGCCATGGGCTATGTCCAAGCAGGGGTTCTAGGTTATATCCATGCATGGTCCTTGGTTGGAGAATCAGTCTCAGAAAAGACCCCTGTGCCCAGATATATTTGGTACTTGTGGTGCTCCTGTCCTCTCCAGGTCTTACTAACTCCCCCTTCTTTCATATGATTCCCTGCACTCTGCCCAAGGTTTGGTTATGAGTCTCAGCATCTGCTTTCGGTTCCACAATTTAACTATTACAAATATTACTTCAGTAAACACCAATGTAGAATTATCTCTGTGATTTTTTTTGACTTGCAGTTCTCATGGTGAATACCCAGTTGTGATATATCTGGGACATATGAATTGTCTATTTCTATTTTTTTAATCTCCATATAGATTATAATAAAGGTTGAACTTGTGTACATTCCCAGACATCACAAAAGTTGTGGCTGTATACAACAGTCCTGTACAGAACTGGACTATTCCCTTCTGAACTTCTGATTGCTGATAAATTCTGTGGTAAGGGCAGTCATGATACTCAGTTTTGTAGCCACGGTGGAGATCATCAAGATGTAATATATAGTTTTAAATCCAAGGTTAATCAAATTACTCAGGTGAAATTCAATGGGTGTCATAAAAACAGAACAATAACAAAATCAGGAATGTGAGATGGGAGAGTATTTGTGGGGAATCGAAGGTTAATAAGCATGAGATATATATTAATAAGTTGGGTTATTATAATAAGGATGCACATTACACATTTATGAAATTGTCAAATAGTAACCTCAACAAAAGTTAAAAGGAATAAATAGTAGTGTGCTTTGGCACCTGATTAAATGGGAACACAAATTAACTGAACATGTAAGTGCATTAGTCAACAAACAAAGGATTCTACACTGAACACACACACACACACACACACACACACACACACACACACACACACAACTGGCTATATTTTCTCCAATGTGTGTTTTTGGCTCCCTTTTCAAAAATCAGGTAACTGTAGATCTATAGGGTTTCATCTTGGTCATCCTATTTTGTTCTGTTCTGTTCTGTTCTGTTCTGTTCTGTTCTGTTCTGTTCTGTTCTGTTCTGTTCTGTCCTGTCCTGTCCTGTTCTGTTCTGTTCTGTTCTGTTCTGTTCTGTTCTACTCTGCTCTATCCTATTCTATTGTATATAGCTGTTCTGTGCTGATCTCAGGTTTCTGTTTCTATGCTTCTGTACTAGAAATTAAAATCAGATATGATATTAATTCAGATATTATTACTTTCCTTAGGATTTCTTTGGCTAACCAAAGTGTTTTGTCAAACTTTCCTTGCTTTTATTGCTCTTGTTAACATGTTAACATTGGATGTAATTTTGTAAAAGTCTGAGGCTGTTCTAATTTTCCTCTTAAGTTTTTAAAAGATATTTATTTTATATTTTCTGATTATGATTATATCATTTTCCTTCCCTTTCCTCCCTCCAAGTCCTCCCAATAATAACCTTTCTTGATTTCTTTCAAACCTATGGCTTCCTTTCTTTTTAATGATAGTGTCAAATAAACACACACAACTTACAACACACACACACACTTACAATAAAGCCACTTTTTTATTTTTGTGAATAATCTATTTGCTATATTTCTGTGTTTTATTTTAAGTATTGTATTGATGATTTTTGAATCTATGTTCATCAAGGATATTAGTCTATAGTTTATTTGTTGCATCTTTTTTTGGTTTGGGCAGTTAGGGTGGTATTGTATTCGTAAAAGGACTTTGCCAGAGCTCTTTCTGTATCTATTTTTTGGGATAGTTTAAAAGGGATTGGCTGTAGGTCTTTGAAAGTTTGGAAGAATTCTTTTGTAAATCCATTTGGTCTTTCAATTTTTTTTAAGCTGCAATGTTTTCTCTTCTAGGTTTAATTTTGGTGGTTAGGCAAAAATCTAGAAAATTCATCACTTTTTAAATATTTTCCAACTAATATGAAGTATAGGCTTTTAAAATATTCTCTTATGATATTCTGAATTTATTCAGTATCTGTTGTGTTTCCTTCATTTCAATTAAAATCTGCATCAAACTTATCCCTTTGATCTTTAAAATGTTTTCAAAGATTATCTACTATTCTCATAAGTAGGATTTTGATTTTATGACAGTTCTGTTTTTTATTCTTTGCCAAGTGATGCTAGTTCATTATTGCTTTCTGTTTATCTCATAACTGTTCCTGAGTTTAATGTTTTTGCTTTTTTCTCTTAATTGATTTATTCACGTTTTTAAACAGTATGATATATGATACTAAAATTGGTCATATTTCTTTCTTCAAAACATTTTTTCTAAGAAGAATTTTTTTTTCCTTTTTCTCTCCTGTCCCTTTGCTTGTATGGTCATGGTTCTGGAAACTTTTCAGTATGTTACTATTCGATAGTATTACTACTTGTGAAACTTTGAATAAAAATGACCCCTATAGGTTCATATATTTGAATACTTTATATTTATAATTTTAACTTTATTTACATATTTATTTATTACAGTTTATTCACTTTGTATCCCCACTGCAGCCACTCCCTCATCTCCTCCCAGTTCCACTCACCCTCCCTCTTCTACTTTTATGCCCTTTCCCCAGTCCCCTTATAGGGGAGGACCTCCTCCCCTTCTATGTGACCCTGTCTTATCAGGTCTTATTAGGGCTGGCTACATCATCTTCCTCTGTGGCCTGGAAATGCTGCACCCTCCAGGGGGAGGTGATCAAAGAGCAGGCACTGAGTTCATGTCTGAGACAGACCCTGTACTCCTTACTAGGAAACCTATTTTGAAACTGAGCAGCCAATGGATTTCTTTTGAACCGGGGGCCTAGGTCCTCTCCATGCACGGTCCTTTGTTGGAATATCAGTCTCTGCAGGCACCACTGGGCCCAGGTACTTTGGCTCTGTTGTTTTCTTTGTGGAGCCCCTGTCCCTTCCAGACCTTTCTATATCACTCTTCTTCCATAGGATTCCAGAACTCTGCTCAAAGTTTGGCTATGGGTCTCAGTATCTCCTTCTATACACTGGTGGGTAGAGTCTTCCAGAAGTTCTCTGTGGAAGTCTCCTGTCATGTTCCTTCTCTTCTCCTACTTCCAATGTCTATCTTTCTTGTCCTTCTGAATGAGGATTAAGCACCTTCCCTAGGGTCCTCCTTGTTGTTTAGCTACTTTAGGACTATAGATTTGAGTATGTTTATCCTATATTACATGGCTAATATCCACTTATAAATGAGTATATGTCATATGTGTCTTTCTGCTTCTGGGTTACCTCACTCAGGATGACCTTTTCTAGTTCCCACCATTAACTACAAATTTCATGATTTCCTTGTTTTAAACTGCTAAGTAGTATTCCATTGTGTAAATGTACCATACATTTTGAATGCTTAGTCTCTAAGGAATAGAACTGTTTAAGAAGAAGTAGAATATATATGATTGTTGGAGTAGGCATGACCTTGTTGGAAGAAGTTTTTCATTAGAGGTAGGGTTGGAGTTTTTTATAAAACTCACACCAGGCCCAGAGTGGATCTCTCTACTTTTTCTTGTAGATCAGAATGTAGCTCTCAGCTATGTCTGAAGCACTATGTCTGCCTGCTGCCATGCTTCCTGTTGTGATGATAATGGAATAAACCTCTGAAACTGTAAACAAGCCCTCAATTACTTTTTACTACAAGAGTTGCTTTGATCATGATGTCTCTTCACAGCAATCAAACAGTGACTAAAGCACTACTCTTTCCCAGTAAGGGGAGTTAGTATTAACCTGATGTGCTTTCAGTGAAAGCTCCAGCAGCATTCCACATGGTAGAAATAACTGAATGCTGTTGGGTGGCACATTGCTTTCTACGTGTTTTGCAGAGATGAGACAGGACTGATAACTGTCTTGTTCTTATCCTTTTATAACATGTAACAGAGTATTTCCATAGCACTCTCATAACCATGATAGAACTGGATGAATTTGAATAACACTTGCTATTATTCTCTGGAGTAACAAACTGTCCTTTCTATTTTTAACCCTGCTAGTCAGCTGTTTTAGTATATAAATAATATAAAGTCGTCTATGTTCCTGGGAAGTGTGGACTGAGATAAACTGAAAAAAACTAACCTCTGGGGATACAAGAATTCAAATACTAAGCAGCAAAATGTCACTATACTAGATTACATTCTCATTAACAGCTGTGTGTATTTGTTTTAAAAACCAGGGTCAATAGCTTTCCTAACATTTTTAAAAATAAAAATTATATCCTCCTGTGAAGCAAGAAGAAAAATAAAATAGATTTTTGCTCATCTTTCTGGAAAAGAAGTTGTATATGTACAAGACCCAACTGATGTGGAACAAACAAAAAGCCTCTTACTTACTAGAATAAAACATAAGAGTGTTTAAACAAGCATCTGACTATTGAACCTTAGAAAAGATAGACAAGATTGGCCTTAATGATGAGTTCCTGGAGTTCCAGATACCTGTGAAAGATACTAAAGTAGTAAGAAAGTACCTTTGTTCCCAGATTGCTCAGCATAGCAACGTATTTATGTTAAAAAAACACATAAAATCAGATAGACAAGCACAAATGGAAAGAATGACTTGTAAGCTAATAGCCTATTTTTTGCAGAATGTTTTGGTTCAGTACAGATAGATAGCTTTGTGATAAATATATTTTTGTCCATGAAGTTCTCTCCTGTGCCAATGAGTTCAAGGATCTTTCCCACTTTTTCTTCTAAACGGTTTAGTGTGTCTGGTTTTATATTGAGGTCTTTGATCCACTTGGACTTTAGTTTTGTGCAGGGTAGTAAAGATGGATTTGTTTGCATTTTTCTACATGTAGACATACAGGTAGACCAGCACCATTTGTGGAAGATTTTTTTTCCACTGAATGATTTTGGCATCTTTGTAAAAAATCAGGTGTACATAAATGTTTGGATTTATGTCAGGGCCTTCTATTCGATTCCATTGATCCACCAGTCTGTTTTTATTCCAGTCACATGAAGTTTTTACTATTGTTGCTCTATAGTACAGCTTGAGATCAGGAATGAAGATACCTCCTGAAGATCTTTTACTGTAGAGAATTTTTTAGCAATTCAGGGTTTCCTGTTGTTCCATATGAAGGTGAGAGTTTTTCTTTCAAAGTCGGTAAAGAACTGTGTTGGTAATTTGATGGGAATTTCATTGAATCTGTAGATTGCTTTTGGTAAGATGGTCATTTTTACTATATTAATCCTGACAAGCCATGAGCATGGAAGATCTTTCCGTCTTCTGATATCTTCTTCTAACTCTTTCTGCAGAGACTGGAAATTTTTTTCATACAAGTCTTAGACTTGCTTGCTTAGGTTCACACCAAGGTACTTTATGTCCTTTGAGGCTATTGTGAAAGGTGTTGTTTCCCTAATTTCTTTCTCAGCCCTTTTGTCTTTTGTATACAGGAGGGCAACTAATTTTTTGAGTTAATTTTGTATCCAGCCACTTTGCTGAAGGTGTTAATCAGCTGTAGGAGTTCCCTGAATAGAATTATTGGGGTCACTCAGTTATACTATCATATCATCTGCAAATAGTGATAATTTGACTTCTTCCTTTCCAATTTGTATCCTCTTGATCTCCTTCAATTGTCTTATTGCTCTACCAAGGACTT
Organism: Psammomys obesus; assembly: GCF_907164565.1. Lineage (NCBI taxonomy): Eukaryota > Metazoa > Chordata > Mammalia > Rodentia > Muridae > Psammomys > Psammomys obesus. Next base: position 10,335,801 of record NW_026585894.1, on the reverse strand, counting down.
CAAGAACACTTTTGAAGAGATACAAAGAGAGTGGGCAGCCTTGCCTTGTCACTGATTTCAGTAGGAATGATTTAAGTTTCTGTCCATTGAGGTTGATATTGGAAATAAGCTTGCTGTATATTGCCATTACTATGTTCAGGTATGTGCCTTGCATCCCTGATCTCTCCAAGACTTTAAACATGAATGGATGTTAGATTTTGTCAAACGCTTTTTCAGCATCGAAGTAGATGATCATGTGGTTTTTCTACTTCAGTTTGTTAATATGGTGGATCACATTGATGGGTTTCTGTATATTGAACCACCCCTGCATGCCTGGGATGAAGCCTACTTGGTCGTCAGGAACCTGACACAGAGGACCTCTGAAAGGCTCTGCCCTGCAGACTATCACTGCAGATGCTGAGACTTATGGGCAACCTTTGGACAGAGTGCAGGAAATCTTAGGAAAGAAGTGGGAAATAGTAAGATCTGGAGAGGACAGGAACTCCACAAGGAGAGCAACAGAACCAAAAAATCTGAGCATAGGGGTCTTTCCTGAGACTGATACTCCAACCAAGTACCATGCATGGAGATAACCTAACACCCCTGCACAGATGTAGCCCATGGCAGTTCAGTATCCAAGTGGGTTTCATTATATTAGGAACAGGGACTGTCTCTGACATGAACTGATTGGCCTTCTCTTTGATCACTTCCCCCTAAGGGGGAAACAATCTTTCCAGGCCACAGAGGAAGACAGTGTAGCCACTCCTTATGAGACCTAATAGACTAGGATCAGAAGGAAGGAAAAGAAGACCTCCCCTATCAGTAGACTTTGGGAGGGGCATGCATTCAGCGGGTGGAGGAAGGCAGGGATTGGGATGGGAGGAGGGAGGGAACCACAGGGGGGATACAAAGTTAATAAAGTGTAATCATTAAAGAATTAAAAAAAATTGTTCTTGTCTTGGTTTTATTATATGAATACAATGGCTTACTAACTTCTCTGATCCCAAATGTCCATAAATATATCTTGGAAATAATTGTATTTAAAGGCCAGTATGAGAATGATCTAACAAATGTAGTTCCTAATCCCACCCTTCCTTTCTCTTCTCTTAAATGTCCTTGGTGTATACTTGAGCATATTTTGGATATTTGCCTAGGAGTGGTATAGCTGGATCTTGAGGTAGCACTATTCCTAATTTGCTGAAAAATCACCCGATTGCTTTCCAAAGTCTTTGTACAAGTTTGCACTTCCACCAAAAATATAGGAGGGTTTCCCTTTCTCCACATGCTCTCCAGCATGTGTTGCCACTTTAGTTTTTGATCTTAGACATTCTTATGGCTGCAAGGTGAAACGTCAGGGTCATTTTGATTTGCATTTCCATGATGACTAAGGGTGTTAAACATTTTTTAAGAGCTTAATAACAACGCAATACTTTACAGAACTTGAAAGAACAATTCACAATTTCATATGGGAAAACAGAAAACCCAGATTTGCTAAAACACTCTTCTACAATAACAGATCTTGGGGAGATATTTCCATTCCTGATTTCAAGCTGTACTATAGAGCAAGAAAAATAAAAACTTCATGGTACTGGCATAAAAACAGAAAGGTGGATCAAGGGAATCAGATAGAAGACCCAGAAATAAACCCACACACCTATGTATACTTGATTTTTGACAAAGAAATCAAAACCATACAATGGAAGAAGATAGCATCTTCAACAAATGGTGCTAGTCTAACTGGATGTCTACATGTAAAAAAAAAAAATCGAATAGATCCATATTTATCACCCTGTGCAAAACTAAACTCTAAATGGATCAAAGATTTCAGCATAAAACTAAACACACTAAACCTGTTTGAAGGAAAATTGGGGAAGAGCCTTGAACTCATTGGCACAGGAGACAACCTCCTGAACAGAACACTAAGAGCACAGGCACTAAGATCAGCAATTAATAATTGGGACCTCATGAAACTGAAAAGCTGTAAAGTAAGAGACATTCTAGTCAAAAAAAAAAAAAAAAAACCAAACAAACAAACACATAAAAAACAAAACAAAACCATAGCCTACAGATTGGGAAAGAATATTCACCAACCCTATATCTGATAGAGGGTTAACATCCAGAATATAAAAAGAACTTAAATAGTTAAATACCAACAAACGAAGTAATCTAATTCAAAAAAAAAGGGGGTACAGAGCCAAACAGAGAATCCTCAATAGAGGAATATCAATCAGCAGAGAAACACTTAAAGAAATGCTCAATGGCCAACTGATGGGTAGAGTGAATGGAATTTTATGTAAGAAGTGGGAAATAGTAAGAGCTGGAGGGGACAGGAACTCCACAAGCAGAGCAACAGAACAAGATAATTTGAACACAGGGAACTTCCCAGAGACTCATACTCCAACCAAGGACTATTCGAGGAGATAACCTAGAACTCCTGCACAGATGTAGCCCATGGCAGTTCAGTGTCCAAGTGGGTTACATAGTAATGGGAAGAGGGACTGCCTCTGACATAATCTGATTGGCCTGCTCTTTGATCACCTCCCCCTGAGGGGGGAGCAGCCTTACCAGGCCACAGTAGAGGACAATGCAGCCAATTTTGATGAGAACTGATAGACTAAGATCAGAAAGGAGAGGAGAACCTCCCCTATCAGTGGACTTGGGGAGTGGCATGCATGCAGAAAGGGGAGGGAGGGTGGGATCGGGAGGGGAGGAGGGAGGGGCTTATGGGGGGATACAAAATGAATAAAGTGTAATTAATAAAAAATTTAAAAAAAAAAGAGAAATTAAAAAAAAAAGAAATGCTCAATGTCCTTAGTCATCAGGGAGATGCAAATCAAAATGACCCTGAGATTTCAAGTTGTACCCATCAAAATGGCTAATACCAAAAACTCAAGTGACAATACATGCTGGAGTGGATGTGGAGAAAGGGGAACCCTCCTCTATTGCTGGTGAGGCTGTAAACTTGTACAACCACTTTAGAAAGCAATCTGGCAATTATTCAGAAAATTAGGAATACTGCTGCCTCAAGATCCAGCTATACCACTCTTAGGCATATATTCAAAATATGTTAAGCTATACAACAGGGACATTTGCTTAACCATGTTCATAGCAGATCTGTTTGTAATAGCCAGAATTTGGAAACAGCCAACATGTCCGTAAATGGAAGAATGGATACAGAAATTGTGGTACATTTATATAATGGAATACTATTCAGTAATTAAAAAGAAGGAAATCATGAAATTTGCAGGCAAATGGTTGGAACCAGAATAGATCATCTTGAGTGAGGTAACCCAGAAGCAGAAAGACACACATGGTACATACTCACTCATATGTGGTTATTAGACCTATAATTTAGAATAAACATACTAAAATCTATAGTCCTAAAGAAGCTAAACAACAAGGAAGACCCTAAGGAAGATACTTAATCCTCATTCAGGACAAACAATATGGACATAAGAATATGGAGAGGAGAGGGAACAGGGCAGGGATATCACAGAGGTCCTCTGAAAGAACCTATCCAGCAGAGTATCAAAGCAGATGCTGAGACTCTTAAGCAAACTTTGGGCAGAATACATGGAATTTTATAAAAGAAGGAGGAGATATAAAGACCTTGAGGGGTTAAGAGCTCCAAAAGGAGACTAACAGATCTTAGAAAACTGGGCCCTGGTGGCCCTGAAGAGACTGACTCCCCAACCGAGGAACATACATGGAGAGGACCTAAAACCCCTGCTCAAATGTAGCCCATAGACTCAGTCTCCAACTTGGTCCCTTATAAGGGGAGAATGGACTTCCTCTGGCATGAACTCAATGGCAGACTCTCTGATCACATCCAGCTGTGGGTTGCAGCCTTTTCCATCTACAGAGGCAGACACTGCAACCAGTCCTGATGAGACCTGATAGATTACGATCAAATAGAAGGGGAGGAAGACCTCCCCTATCAGTGTACTAGAGAAGGGGCATAGGAGGAAAAGAAAGAGGGAGGGTGGAAATGGGAGGAGACGAGGAAGGGGTCCACAGACAGGATACAAATTGAATAAATAGTAATAAAGGATAATAATAATAAAAGGAAAAGAAAGAGTTTCTCTACTGTTTGATATTCCTCTATTGAGAAGTCTCTGTTTAACTCTTTACCCCATTTTTAAATTGGATTACTTGATTTGTTGCTTTTTAACTTCTTTAGATCTTCATATAATATTGATATTATGGAGTCTTACTGGGTGCAACCACTGCTGCCTAAGCTGAGCAGGTAGGCCTGTGCTTAGGGCAAGGGAAGTGCAGGGGCTTCGGATATTTGCCATTCAGACTCCTGAGAAGTGCACAGGTGACCTGGATCCAAACTGTCCCAGCTCAAGGTTTGTTCCCTCTCACCCAGAAAGCATCAATGTGGATATTCTGGCTTCCACATCCTCTTCACACATCAATTTCGGAGTTTCAGATCTTGTGGCTCTCAGATAATATGTGTACTGGTCACCGCCATATTGGACTCTGTATGTCTACTTTCAAAAAGATTTTTTTTATTAGTTCAAATACCACTGTATTTATTCTGTCTGGCATCACTTCTGTAAGTGCCCCATCTTTACTAGGGAATTGTCTGAGAAAAACTTTATTAGGAGATACAAAGTAAGAATTTATTTCCATCAATCTAGGGTATAAAAGCCTTTCTAATATATACCCTTTTGCTATAGGCACAAGACAAACAAAACAATGTTAGATTATATCTAGAATTCAAAATGATGTAGTAAACACAAAATGTACGAAGCTACTGATCTTGCAATAGCATACTGAGTTACGCTACACACTTTAATTAATTAATTTATTTATTACAATTTATTCAACTTTTGTTCTCTCTGTGGCTCCCTCCCCCATACCCTCTAAAACCCGCTATCCCTCCCTCTTCTCCCCCTATGCCCCTCCCCTAGTCCACTGATAGTAGAAGTCCTTCTCCCCTTCTATTTGACCCTAGCCTATCAGGTCTCATCAATACTGCTTGCATTGTCACCCTCTGTGGACTTGACAAGGCTGCACCCCCAGAGGGAGGTAATCAGAGAGCCTGTCACTGAGTTCAAATCTTAATTAATTAATTATTTATTCACTTTACATCCCTATCTTAGCCCCCTCCTTCCTCTCCTCTAGGTTCCACACTCCCTCCCTCTTTCCCCTGTTACCAGTTCTTTATTCATCAGATTAGGGGAGACCCTCGCCTGGATTCATCAAGGAGAATCAGGACTGAGCAAGTCCTCTTCCTCTGTGGTCTGGTGAAGCAACCCAGCCAGGGGAAAATGATCAAAAAAGACAACAGAGTCCATGTTAGAGACAGACCCTGCTGTCCTTACGAGAGAACTTCCATGAAGCCTAAGAAGCCCATCTGCTAGATCTTTGTAGGGGGCCTATATCCAGTTCATGCATGGCCCTTGGTCGATGCTTCAGACTCAGCAAGCCTCTCTGGGTCCTGTTTAGTTGGCTGTGCTGGTGTTCTTATGGAGCTCCTGTCACCTCCGGATCCTTTTCTCTTTCCTCTCACTTTTCCACAAGATTCCTTATGAATCGCCCAGTGTCTGGCTGTGAGTCTCAGCATCTGTTTCAGTCTGCTGCTGGGTGGAGCCTCTCAGAAGACAGTTTTGTTAGGCTCCTGTCTGCAAGTATAACAAACTATTGTTAATAATGTCAGGTGTTGGTTCTTTCCCATGAGATTGGTGTCAAGGTGAGCTAGGAAATGTTAGGACATTCCCTAAGTCTCTGCTCTATCTTTATCCCAACTTTTATCAGTAGAAGTACACTTTAAAATTAGTGGGCTAGGTTAGGGGCATAGGGGGAGAAGAGGGAGGGAGGGTGGTATTGTGAGGAGACGAAGGATGGGGCCACAGCCAGAACACAAATTGAATAAATGATGATGATGATGATGATAATAATAATAATAATAATAATGAAAAAATTAACAATATGTCTGGATATCTCAATTGTCATCAGAGAGGCTTTGCCCATCAACTTATCAAAACAGATGCAGAAACTCAACCCTCAAATATAAGGCAAAGATTAAGGAATGTTGCAGAAGAGGGAGAGGAAGAATTGCAGGAGCCAGAAGGCTCTAGAAACCACAAGATAGGCCACAGAATTAACTAACCTTGAAAGACAGGGGTGCACAGAGACTGAACTGACAACTAGGGAGCCTGAATGGGGTTGACTTAGTCCCTTTGCATATATTTTGCAGTTGTGTAGGTTCATTTTCTTGTGAGACTCCTAACAGTAGGAGCAGGGGCTATCTCTGACTCTTTTGCCTGCTTTGGGGTCCTTTTTCTCCTTAATACTAGGGGAGGTACCTAGGCTTACTGCAACTTCATATACCATGGTTGGTTGATATCTTTGGGAGGCCTGTCCTTTTCTGAAGAGAAACAGAGGGGGAATGGACAAGATGGAGTATAAAGGGTAGGTGGGGCAGGGGGATGGGGAAGAGAGGAGAGAGGGCAAAACTGGTTGTGATATTAAAATGAAACTTTTAAAAGAAGGAAAATTAATAAAATGTAAGTATAATAAATGTGTAAATCAGTAAGACGGTCATTTGTTAAAATGATTATTGTGCACTGTATATAATTTATATGCGTACCCACAATGAACTAAGTCTATGACAATATCATCACAGATATGCCTATAATATTTTGCCATTTAAGGTCTCAAACTACTTGCAACATTTCATCATCATAATGATATTATGGGGTCATTATTATATATTATTTGTTATATAATTTACTGAAATGTTATTCACATTTGCAAGCACACTAATTTCAGGAAAATTTGTGTCTTCATAAATTTGAATTATCCTATGTAAGAAAGAAAGTCTCCTCAATTGTTCAAAGTTACTTAAGCATGTCTGGAATTTGTAATGTTACATAAGTTTTGAATGATGTATTATGGAAATGTTGATTGTGTTCTCTCTCTCCCTCTCTTCCTCTGTGTGTGTGTGTGTGTTTATGACATTTTTGCATGCTAGCTTTATGCCATGACAAAATCATAATAGTTGTATTTCCTTAAGATTTTGGTGTATTTAACTTGGTTTTCAAGATATATACTAACAATTACTTTTGCAACTTCTTGCACTTACAGTGACTTTTTTTTCTTATGAAATTGTAACTGTAGAAACATTGTTTTGTTCATGTTCTTATTCAAAATACTTAGTTATTCTCAACACACATACTTACTCAAATACACAGCACAAAGAATTGTGTTATATCATTTAGCATTATACTGTTAAATTTAAAAAAAGTATTTTTCAATAACTATGGAAAATATTTTCTTAGATTTTTTGAAGCAGAAGATATCAAACTTTCCAGTACAAAATAAGTCACCTTTGCATTTCTGGAATAAGTCCCATTTGGTCACTGTATCTTTCTTTTTAATTTTCACATGTAAATGGAATCTACTTTTTAAAATTTTCCACTGATAATTATGAGATTCATTTGTAGTTTTCTTACACAGTTTTCTAATGTTTATGTATCAAGATTTTATTTCTTACATTACCTAAGTAAGTTTTTTTCTTAAAATATATTCTGGATCCCAGCATTTACCTGCAAATTTCATGATTTCTTTGTTTTTTATTGCCTAGTAATATTCCATTGTGTAAATATACCACAATTTCTGTATCCATTCTTCCACTGAGGGGCATCTGGGCTGTTTCCAGCTTCTAGCTATTACAAATAAGGCTGCTACAAACATGGTTGAGCAAATGTCCTTATTGTGTACTTGAGCCTCTTTTGGGTATATGCCTAAGAGTGGTATAGCTGGATCTTGAGGAAACACTATTCCTAGTTGTCTGAGGAAGCGCCAGTTTGCGTTCCAGAGTGGTTGTAAAAATTTACATTCCCACCAGCAGTGGAGGAGGGTTCCCCTTTCTCCACAACCTCTCCAGCATGTGTTGTCACTTGAGTTTTTCATCTTAGCCATTCTGATGGGTGTAAGGTGAAATCTTAGGGTCGTTTTGATTTGCATTCCCTGATGGCCAATGAGGTTGAGCATTTCTTTAAGTGTTTCTCTGCCATTTACTATTTCTCTATCGAGAATTCTCTGTTTAGCCCAGAAGCAGAAAGACACACGGTATATACTCACTCATATAGACATAATAAAAGATAAACCTAGTAAAATCTGCACACCTAAAGAAACTAATCAAGGGGGAGGACTCCTGCTAAAATGCTCAATCCCTATCCAGAAAGGCAAAGAGGATGGACATCAGAAGAAGAAAACAGGAAACAAGTTAGGTACCTGACACAGGGGACCTCTGAAAGGCTCTGCCTTGCAGACTATCAATGCAGATGCTGAGACTTATGGGCAACTTTTGGGCAGAGTGCAGGGAATCTTGTGAAAGAACTGGGAAACAGTATGATCTGGAGAGGACAGGAACTCCATAAGGAGAGCAACAGAACCAAAAAATCTGAGCATAGGGGTCTTTCCTGAGACTGATACTCCAACCAAGTACCATGCATGGAGATAACCTAACACCCCTGCACAGATGTAGCCCATGGCAGTTCAGTATCCAAGTGGGTTTCATGATATTAGGAACAGGGACTGTCTCTGACATGAACTGATTGGCCTGCTCTTTGATTACTTCCCCCTGAGGGGGAAGCAGCAGTACCAGACCACAGAAGAAGATAATGCAGCCACTCCTGATGAGACCTAATTGACTAGGATCAGAAGGAATGAAAAGAAGACCTCCTCTATCAGTGGACTTGGTGAGAGGCATGCATGCAGAGGGTTGAGGAAGGGAGGGATTGGGATGGGAGGATGGAGGGAACCACAGGGGTGATACAAAGTGAATAAAGTGTAATTAATAAAGAATATAAAATATATATTCTGGAGAAATGTAATTGTCAGTCATACTAGGTCATATCCAGTTTCAATTCAAAATATCTGTGAGGTAATTACTCACTGGTTATGAAGTGAAATATAATGTATTCTTTGTGCAAATATTTATTTTAATACTTGAATAGATTGCTAATATTTTTGTAATAATTAGTAATAATTAATATTTGAAATTAGCTAGCTTAATATAATGTTTGACAACAACTTTTTATCTTTCATAATTTTATTTTCATCTCAATCTTATTTGCCTATTATTATGCCTGTTATTATTATGTGGAACAGAAATCCAAGGCTCTGACAGATTAAGTGATTTACCCATGCCACCCAGTGAGCAGCAACTTAGACCAGAATCTGATCTGATTTCCTATACTGTTTTTTCCCCCACAGCTTCATGAACTGAGATTCTCATTACTGTTAGTATTGTTGTTAACAGAGGAAAACAACATACACATATTATTTCAAAATATGCTTAAATTATAGATTCTATCATTCAAATAGATTTTTGAGATACAAAATTTTCTATAAATTAAGAGAGTGTTTTTGGCTATATCTGATTCTTAACTTATTCCTTTGAATGATGAAATATTAAATTGGGCAGAGGTTTTAAACAATTTTGAAAACAGATACTAAAATTCTAGGGAAAATGGAATGTATATGCCCTTGTACCTTACATATTCCTAGTTTAAATAACTTACAAATAAACAGGCATGGAAAAATATGAGTATAATACTGTCAGTAAAATACATAGTAAATAAGGTAAAATGAATTTCCATTTACTTACTGTTCACTATATATATTTTTTTTCTGAAAATAGTTCTATGAAAAATATATTAGCGAGATTTTCTGCTTCTTTATTTTACACAAATACACTACTTGGAATGATTTGCAAAATTCTGCAGTCCTCCTCCAGCTCCCTTCATTCTTCTAATTATAACTCTCCCTCTGAAATTTTCATTCTTGAGCTCCATTGTAACTGAATCTCTTTAAATTCAGAATTGCTAGAGTTTTCCTCCTATGAGTTTCAGATTATATTTCTCTTCCTAGAACAAATTTCTTCATCTTTCTTACCAAGGTACCTGCTACTTCATTCTGAGTTACAATTTCCTGCCCTTCATAGTTGCCATTGCTGGAATTAATATTTCAATATCTTTTTCTATCAAATCATCACTAGGGATTTAAAAAATCCCTACAGAATCAAAATACATTTTCAAAAACAAGCCTAAAATATTTCAAATTTTGATTTGGTACGTTCTCCCTAGACACTAAGAACATTTGGCAGGAGAGAATCTCTTGTTACAAAGAGGTCTCTGGAAATCAGTTATAAAATATATGGTTTTGGTTTTTGCTGACAGAACGCTTTGACTCTCAGTGAAGATGTTAGATTCTTAGAATTAATGATTTTCCTTTGCAAACTGTAGCCAGTTGAACAGAAGTCAGAGCCAATGTGTAGCTTTAGAAGTAAGCAATTGCTATCAAGGATAAAAGTGTTTATCTTTTTATATCTATCCATTGATCTTTGGTCTAAGGGGGAAATATTAATTTATAGAGGCTGAAGTTAAATGTTATTGGAACTTCACAGCATCACTTTTGTAAGCTTACCTTTGAGTTGAGTTTAGAATTTAGAGGCTACAGCTGTTTATTAAGGAAATATTGATAAAGTGAACGATAGTTGAAAATGTAGTTTGCAGAAAAGAGGGTTGTGTATTGAGAGTAGGGAAGGTTTAAGACTAAGTACCTAAAGCTGCCAATCTCTTGAGCATAATTGACATGGTTTCATGAGTATAACATTTTGGAACACTTACATTATGCCAAACTCTATGCAAAATTCAACATACACATTCTATCTAACTCTTATTCACAGCACTACAAAATTTTTGTTTTTCTCATTTAACAGAAATATGAGGCTCAGTGACATGTAAGAACTTGTCCAAACTGTTTTCCTAAAGTGTGTGAGTCACAGGTCAATCCGAGGCCTATCTGATTGCAAAGACTCCACTCTACCTTGCAGGCTCCTGAAGAGAGTCTTATCTAGCTTCTTGTGGTTTATGTAACAATCACTTTAATCTTTGCCTCTGGGCTCACACTACTTCCTCCTTTTCTGCCCATCAAAACTCCCCCAACCATGCTCTTATAATGAAACTTGCTATTTATTTTAGGTTTTGTGTGGATAATTTAGGATGATAGCCACATCTCATCTTTAATCACATCTACTTATACATTATTTGCAAATGAAATACACTTAAATTTATAGGACTAGGGAATATGCATTAGTCAGCTCCCATTCACTTCATCATAACAAATATGATTTCCATGGTCATACTGATTTGGACCAAAGTCTTTGCTAATTTACTCCTGTTTATGGTTTGTTGTTTCCATGCCATCCTTAGGTATTGAGGTTGCTTCATTTCTTGCCCTGATAATTAATTTTTAATACATTAACTTTATGTAGAAACCTTTGAAAGCCTTATACTTTGCCCTCTGAAACTAAGACTGAGTTCTCACCAAATTCTTATCATCTATAAAAAATTATTTTAGTATTTCCTTCACCTCATTAGTTTAATTGAAATTTAGTTCTTTCATAAATCTATGAAGTCCCCTGCAGCCTTTTTAAGCTGCAAACATTTTTTTTTCATGATACATTCCAACTACAGTTGTTTCTTGAGATAGGGACATGCTTTGCAGCTGATTCACCCTTTTTCTGCTTCCAAGCTTGGAATTTTATGTCATTAGATTAATTATACTTTTTATTATCCTTTGTGATTGTTACATTTACATGAAAATTTGATTGAGCTTTGGATTATCTAGCTCTTTGATTAAACAATATTGTATGTGTTTTTATAAGGATCTTCTAGGACAAGATTAATATTTAACTCAATAGATTTAGTGAAGCAGATTGCTGTCTAAAATGTGGGTAGAATCATTGAATCAGATGCAGTTCTGAATAGAACAAAAAATGACCTATTCCTGAGTAAGAAGAGATTGTTCTTGTGTGCCTGCCATTAGGCTGGAACATCTTCTGTGCTTTGTACTGAAATTAACGTACTATTTTTTTTTTCCTGTGTGTTGATTCTGCTGCCCTTCAGAAGAAAATGCATTGGCCCTTCTGGCTCTTCAAACTTGAACTGGAAACATAACATCATCTCTTCTAAGTCCACAAATTTTAGATCTTATGTACTTACATAATTAAATGTGCTACTTTAGAAATTTCTATTCACAGGAAAGAGAGAGGGGAGTGAGGGAGGAAGTGAATGAGTGAGTGAGAGAGGGAAAGAGAAGCATTGACTGTTTTACTTCATTGTACGTTATTAATCTTGTGAGTATAATTTATTTTACAATTCATAGTGATATAAATATTGTTCCAACATTTTGGCCTTTCAGTTTCATGACCTATTTTTTAGTGTTTTTTGTTTTTGTTTTTGTTTTTGTTTTTCTTCATCAACTTTGATATTTGTTTCTGTGGGCATACCTGATGTTGCCAATATTATCAACCCTGTATATTCCTAATGTGTCATACTTTCAACAATTCATTCCTACTATCTTTATACATAGTAACTATCTTATCCTTTGTGGGTCCTTCAACGTTTCTCACCTCTCCTCCTCCTTCCTGCCTCATTTCCCTCTCTTTGGGCTTGTAGTCCATAATTTGACACTGAATTTACTTCATCTTATTATCAAGTCTCTTGCTTTTCTCTTGTCAATAATATTAACTTCAAGAAGTCCCAAGGCTGGTAAACTCAACATAGCTGCAAATAAAAATCATAAATCTTTTTAACTGTTCTCATTTGAAATTCAACATCATTAACATGAATAGAGCTCTTAAGGCTGTCTGTGTCAATTATACCAAATTTCCAATTCCATTCACATTATTCCATGAACTTCCACTTTTCAGAAATTTAACATCAGTATGATGAAACATATCTGCAGTTCCAGTACTGAGGAAACAGAGACAGGGAGATTATTTTGAGTTCAAGTCCAACCTGACCTATATAGTGTGTTCCAGATCAACCAGGAAGATATTTTCTCAAACTTATCAGAAAAGCAGTTAACCTCAGTAATTCAGAAAATAACTGTTTAGAAAAAGGGAGACTAATTAAACAGGAGACTCTTGACGAGTGATCTTTCCATCCTGACAAGTGTCTTTACAAGAAGAGATTTATGAAATAGACAGGGAAATATAGCCACTACTCTTAAACACTATGTTCAACTTCTTTTGATTCAAGGGGAGTGGGTATAACAAGTTTCTGAGAAATAATTCAGGGTGATAGACTCTACTCCTAAAATTCAAATAAAACCTCAATGAAAGAGATTCCTTCCTAGGAACTGTCATTAACAAAAGCTTGGGTCTCTGTTTCAGAATCTTTGAGCTTGGAATGATCAAAATTTGTGGGTCATGTGTGCAACATGGTAATCACTTGCCTATTGTTCCGCATTTGAGTAAAGTTTTACAAGGATACAATATGTGAAAACATGGCAGCTCTCCTTTGACTATGACACAATAGCCTGTATTATTGAAGTTTGGATTTCTACAGCATAGAATTGTATGACTTTTCTTTCATATACTCTATTACACTTTGACTTATTTGTTTACAAAATGCTTACAATTATATTATGATAAAAATAAAAATGAATTTTTTAATGTTAGGTATTGTGATTAATGATTATGACTAAATTATTTATATTTATGTTTGTTTTCTAAAACAGTACTGTATTACTCATCCATTTACATGTTCACTTTAATATGTATACTTAAAATTCAACAAGTTATGTTATAAGTTCAAGATTGTGAGCGTTTCGAATTTTACTACTTGTGATTAGCAGTTGTAACCAAACATGAGTGAGATGAATAGTATAGATCAAAACAACAACAACAAAAAAATCCTTTTGGTTTTAATTTAGGTAACAACACATCTTTGGATCATTAATTATATAATAATTGTGGCCATTTTTCCTATGGATAACCATTAAGATATTATGTTGGCTCTATGAAAGCGCCCTTGTATTTGAACTAAGCTCTTATTCACCTGTGGTCATTGGCTATGCTTACCTGCAAAGTAACTTCCAGATTTGCAAGAAAATTATGCTTTTAGATACTGTAGGACAGTGGTTCTCAGTTTGTGGGTCAGGACCCACTATGGTCTCATATCAGATACTTACATTGTAAATCATAACAGTATCAAAATTAGGAAGGTTGAGAATCACTGCTTTAGGGATTCCTAAATAAGATTTGCTCATGTTGACTTAAGATGTGCTCTCTGCTGAAAGACACTAATATCCCGCTAGCCCTAAACTGGTGCCATGACAATAGGGTCTTTATAAGCTAATCTTACTGAGTCTTAGATCTTTCAGTTGACAGTGAAGATACTAGTGCTGTGATGGAGGCATTGTCATTTATATATATATATATATATATATAATTTTTGTGTAAACACATGGCACTGTTTCTTGATTTTGCATTATATTCCAGTTATTCACCAGTGTAATTCATCAGCTTTACACCTTTTATTTGTCTTTAAAATGCCTATGAGTATATTAAAATACGAGTCCTGTTTTCTTTTTGCCAATTTTCACTAGTGGTTCTTCTAATTGAACCTCAGAATTATCTTTGTTAAATTGTAAAACACACATTTAATAGTAGAACTGGTTTGTATTTCTCCAATTATTCTGTGCATCTTTAAATAAGAGTAACTTAAACAAAAACACCAACGTATGAAATTATTTTTGTGTGTGGTTGAAAATTTGTAGTTACCCACAATATCTGGTGGTTATTTTGGGGTGAAAATAAAATATTTTTTTATTTATGTTTTTTTTATTATTAATTTTAATTTAATATTTCCCTCTTTAGCTTCTGTCTAAATTATATGTCCCTTGGCCAAAGTGGAGTGTTGAATTATCCCACTATTGAGGTGTTGGGATTAATGTGTGACTCAAGCTTTAATAATGTTTCATTTACAAATGCAGGTGCTCTTGTACTTGGGGCATAGATATTCAGGATTGTAATGTTCTCCTGGTGGATTTTACTTTTTATGAGAACAAAGTACCCCTCCTCATGTGGTTTGATTAATTTTGGTTGAAAATCTATTTTATTATATATTTATTATATATTTATATATATATTTATTTATTATATATTAGTATATATATACTCCAGCTTGTTTTCTGGGTCCATTTGCTTGAAAAATATTTTTCTAACTGTTTACTCTGAGGTAGTGTTTATCTTTGTTGCAGAAGTGTGTTTCTTGGATGCAACAGAATATTGGATCCCTATTTCCACAACCATTCTGTTGGTGAGTGTCTTTTGATTGGAGAGTTGAGTCCTTGATATTGATAGAAAATTGTGACCAATGAATAGCAGTCCTTTTATTGTTGAGTTGGTGCATTTAGTGTGCTTGTATGCTTGTTTTCTTTTGATTATTTGTTGTGAAGTTATTTATATCCTGTGTTTTCTTGGATGTTGTTGATTTCCTTTGATTGGAGTTTTCCTTTTTGTATCTTCTGTATGGCTGGTTTGATGTGTAGAAATTTAGTTTTGTCATAGAATATTTTGTATTCTCTACCTATGTGGATTGAAAGTTTTACTGGGTATACCAGTCTGGGTTGACATCTGTGGTCTCCTAGCGTGTGCATGACGTCTGCCCAAGCCTTTCTGGCTTTCACGGTTGTTGTTGAGAAGTCCGGTGTGATTCTGATAGGTCTACTTTCATATGTTACTTGGCCTTTTTCCCTTGCTGCTTTCAACATTTTTTCTTTGTTCAGTAGATTTAGTGTTTTGACTATTATGTGATGTGAGGAGTTTCTTTTCTGGTCTAATCTATTTGGTGTTCTGTAGGTCTCTTGTATGTAAATGGAAATCTCTTTATTTAAGTTGGAAAATTTTCTTCTATGATTTTCTTGAAAATATTTCTTGGGCCTTGGAGCCTGGAATCTTCTTTTCGTCTATTCTTATTATTCATACATTTTGTATTTTCATGGTGTCCTTGATTTCTTGGATGTTTTGTGTTGGAATTTTTCTGATTTTAGGTTTTCTTTGAGAGTTGTATCAATTTTTGCAATTGTATCTTCAGTGCCTGATATTCTCTTTTCCATCTCTTGTATTCTGTCGGTGATGCTTAACTTTGTGGTTCCTGATCTTTTCTCTAAGTTCTCCAGCTCCAGGGTTTTCTCCGTTTGTGTTTTCTTCATTGATTCTAATTCTGTTTTCATGTTTTGCATCATTTCCTTCATTTGTTTGAATGTAGATTCCTGCCTTTCCATGATAGCCTCTACTTTTAGGTTCATTTCTTCTCTATATGCCTCTACTTGTGCCTCCTTTTTCAGCTATATTAGCCGGCATTTTCTTTTCTTTTCTTTTTTTTTTTTTGTCTTTTCTTTTCTTTCTTTCTTTTCTTTTCTTTTCTTTTTTCTTTTCTTTTCTTTCTTTTTTTTTTGAGAGCTCTGTTCGTTTCCTCTTTATATGCCTCTAATAAGTGGATAGGGATAGATTTGAGATCACTTTCCTATGTTTTCAATGAACCAAAATATCCATTGATTTTGGGGGTTGCTGGTGAAGCCATGATGTCCTATTTTTTGTTGAATGTGTTCTTATGCTGACCTCTAGCTATCTGCATATCCATAAACTTCTCTGTTTGTTCCTGGAGTCTGTACTTCAGACTGGGTCCATCTTTCTCTGGTGTCTGAAGTATTCTTCAGGAAGATGAGAGAGAACCACCTGTTTGAGAGTGGATATTGGTGTTTCAGCTGTAGGTAAGGGAGGAAGATCACAGGTGCAAGTGTGCAAGTGCAGGAGTGTGCGTTCAAGTGTGCCTTTAAGGACAGGGTGCTAGAGTATGTAGATGTCTCAAAGGGTGGAGAGTAAGTACAGGTGGGGGTTCTGGTGCCAATGACTCAATGGTCCACAGTCTTATACTGTCCTCCAGGTATTCAGATCTGTCTGTGTTGCATCATCTTGGCTCCAGGAATTACTTGCCTAGGCTCCACTGAGAGACCCACAGAACAATGGTTCAGTGTTGAGAATGCTGTACCAAGGATCCCTATGTTGCACACAGAAGGGGTCTGGGTGGGAGAGATCTAATGTTTGACTGCTAGCATAGAGAGATCCTGGATCTGGGGCTCTGAATGCACTCACTTGAAGGTGCACTCACTCATTTGCAGACCTAATCACAAAGCACATGGTTTTCCCCTGTTATCCACCCTCAGATTTGGGCCCACAGGGGCAAGTGAAAGTATAGGAGATCAGTCAGATCAGTGGTGTCTACTGTTTGTCTGCTGGGCATGGAGACCCATACTTGTGGCAGCTGTCTCTGCAGTCTCAATCACTAAGCACTGGGTCTCCTGCTTCTGCCATCACTTACTGCCACAGCTT
This sequence comes from Psammomys obesus, assembly GCF_907164565.1. Classification (NCBI taxonomy): domain Eukaryota; kingdom Metazoa; phylum Chordata; class Mammalia; order Rodentia; family Muridae; genus Psammomys; species Psammomys obesus. The sequence goes on along the minus strand of NW_026585894.1, from coordinate 10,318,616 downwards.
CAGACATGGGAGACCCATACAGCTGCCTCAGCTATCTAAGTCACTGAGCAGGAAGGCCTGTGCTGGGGCAAGGGTAAGTGCAGAGAGGTCAAATGTTCACCGCTCTCAGGCCTCTGAGATATCCAAGGGTGACCTGGATCCAAACTGACCCAGCTCATGGGTTGTTCCCTCTCACCCACAAAGCCTCAGTGTCGATGTTCTGGCTTCAGCTGATCTCCCCTCCTCCATACACACACACAAATTTCAGTGTTTTGAATACTGTGCCCCTCAGATATGGTGTGTGCTGTTAGCTGCCATCTTGAACTCCATGACAATATAATTTCTGACCACTTAAAAAGTGAAAGGAACTCCTAGGCATATATCCAAAAGATGCTCAAGTATACAACAAGGACATTTGCTCAACCATGTTCATAGCAGCTTTATTTGTAATAGCCAGAACCTGGAAACAACCCAGATGTCCTACATTTGAGGAATGGATACAAAAATTGTGGTACCTTTACACAGTGGAATACTACTCAGCAATTAAAAACAAGGAAATCATGAAATTTGCAGTCCTATGGTGGGATCTAGAAAAGATTATCTTGAGTGAGTTATCCCAGAAGCAGAAAGACACACACGGTATATACTCACTTAGAAGTGGATATTAGACATGTAATATAGGATAAACATACTAAAATCTGCACACCTAAGGAAAATAATCAAGAAGGAGGACCCTAGGTAAGATGCTCAATCTTCATTCAGAAAGGCGAATAGGATGGACATCAGAAGAGGAAGAAAACAGGGAACAGGGCAGGAGCCTATCACAGAGGACCTCTGGGTATCAAAGCACATGCTGAGACTCATAGCCAAACTTTGGGCAGAGAGCAGGTAATCTTATGAAAGAAGGGGGAGATAGAAAGACCTGGAGGGAACAGGAGCTCCACAATGAGAGCAAGAGAACCAAATAATCTGGGCCTAACAGTCTTTTGAGAGACTGATGCTCCAAAGAAGGACCATGCATAGAGATAACCTAGAACCCTTGCACAGATATAGCCAATAGCAGCTCAGTGTCTAAGAGGGTTCCCCAGTAATAGGAACAGGGACCATCTCTGACATGACCTCAGTGGCTGGCTCTTTGATCACCTCCACCTGAGGGGGGAGCAGCCTTACCAGGCCACAGAAGAAAACAATGAAGCCACTCCTGATAAGACCCGATAGACTAGGGTCAGCTAGAAGGAGAGGAGGACCTCCCCTATCATTGGACTGGAGGTGAAGGGCATAGGAGAAAAAGTGAGATGGAGGCTGGGATTGGGAGGGGTTAGAGAGTGAGCTACAGCTGGGATACTAACTTAATAAATTATAAGTAATAAAAATAAAATTAAAATAAGTGTCTCTGTGTTCTACTCTGGCAATATTGTATGTCCTCATATAACCTAGAAGGGTAAGGCTTGCATGAAGTTTGTCCTAAGCCTTAGGAGAATTTTCCAATATCACCCTAGGAAGACAGATAAGTAAGGGCCTTAATAAGAGTAGCTATGTAAGGCATATCTTATCTACCTCTATTGTGCAGAAGAGTGCCAAGTGGCAATGTTTCTTCCTTTTCACCTGTGCCTTTGGGAGCATGAAGGCATGGGACATTCTACCTTGCCTTTCAGGAACATATAAAAATTATAAAAACACTTAACTAAAAGTGACCACAGTCCTCAGCAACAAAGAAGTATTCGGCATATGTTATCATTCATTAAGCCCATACAGTTTTGTATTGTACCATTTGTCAAATGATTTGTGAAGGTCACTCCTTAATGATCTTGGTTTTTTTTTTGTTTTGTTTTGTTTTTTGTTTTTTGTTTTTGTCTCGGTAATAAACTGCCTGAATCTACTTGTTCATTGCCTCCTAACTAGAAAAAAATGCCTGTCTCTTGACAAACTCTTAACAATATTTGAGATTCAGAAACAGGAAGGGTAAACAGCATTCAAACCAGTCAACCAACTTTCTGTTATATAAATGGCCTGGACAGTAGTTTGGTTTTTTTTTTTTTTTTTTTTTTTTTTTTTTGTGAAAGTTACATCCCATCACCCATATTAGTTAGACCTGTCATTAATGGGTGCCTTTGCCTAGATGGAGGGCTCTTCACTATTACACTGGTGGCTCCTGTAAAAGACAGTTAATTTGATAAATAGTCCACTTAGACATCAGCCAGTTAGAATATTTTTCAAAGTATGGAAAAAATAACAAGGTAATTCTTGTAAACATCAACCAATTATTCTGCAGCAAACATACTCAGCCCTTACGATAGATTTGTAACCAAAAAAAAAAAAAAGCCATTAATTTCCAGCTCTCAATGCTTGCTGTCAACAAATTTCTTTTTAACAGGTTGGCAAATTGTCAGTCCAATCAGCATCTGTAGTATCCACTTTCTGACTCAAAGCATGCTAAAAAAGTTTCAGAATCTAATAGTTATATTAACTTTCTAGGATACTGAAGATGATTACGTGCATAAATACCTGGCAAGTAAATTGATGCACTGAATAAATGGTTTTCCAAAATCAAATAATATATTGAATGGTAATGTTAACTCTTAGAGAATTTTTCTAGTTGATAGATACATATTTTTAAATTTCTGGTCAGTGCATATTAAGTGTCTATAATGACATGTGTATGTTAATGTAAGATTGGGGGGGTCACATATTTTCTTAAATTTCCAGCAGTGTTATCTAAAATGCATATTGTATGAATATGCATTACATTGTTGATCATATGATAACACCTCAACTTTTGCATCCTCTCAGCCTTGATTTCATTAATAAGAATTTATCGTAAACCAATGTCTCCTAACTGTCACAAAAGAAACAGAAGCCTTCAAAAAATATAAGAACTTAGTTCATAGATAAAATGGAAACATATATCTAAGCATTAATTTTTCAAATAGATTCAAAATAGTGATAATATATTAAAGTATATTTGTTGATCAAAACTAAGCATATCTGGATTATATACTGTGTCACCCTGACACAGGTATGACTCACACAAATAAAATGCAGTAGACAAAATTTGCTTGAGTTTACATTACATCTATTGGTGCCACATTTTCTCTTCTCTAAAGAGAACGGCTTACTACTATTTTTTCCTCCTCATTGTGAACTTTCATTTTTTTTAAAATTTTATTGTTTTCACAATTTATTCATTATATATCCCAATTGAAATCCCCTCCCTCAACTTCTATCAGTAACATTCTAACTCCCTCTTCCTCCCTATCCCCTTTCCCTAATCCACTGAAAGGGAGAGTTATCCTCCAGTGCCATCTGCCCATAGCTTATCAAGTCTCACCAGGGCTGCCTGAATCCTCTTCCTCTGTGGTCTGGCAAGGTTACATTGCAAGGAGCAAGTGATCAAAGAGCTGACAGTCAAGTTCATGACAGTGGCAGCCCCTTTTCCTCTTACTCAGGAGTCCACATGGAGACTGAGCTGCCTATAGGCTACATCTGCGCAGGGGGTCTAGGTCTTCTTCATGCTTGGTCCTTCCTTGGGATATCATTCTCAGCATGACCTCCTAGGGCTCAGATGTTTTAGCTTTCTTGGTATCCTTGTGAGGCTCCTGTCCCCTCCATGTCCTTCAACTGCTTTCCCCTTCTTCCACAGACTCCTACCCATAGTTTGCCTGTGTATCTCAGCATCTGCTTTGGTTCCTTGTGTGGAGCTTTTCAGAGGACCCTCTATAGTAGGCTCTTATCTTGTTTCCTCTCTTCAAGTGCTTCTGGTCTCTATCCTGTTTACCATTCTGAATGAGATTTAAGCATCATCCCTAGTGTCCTCCTTAGTGCTTAGATTCTTTAGGTCTGTAGATTTTAGTATAGTTATCCTATATTATATGGTTAACATCTCCTTATAAGTGAATGTATACCATTCCTGTCTTTCTATTTTTTGGTTACCTCACTCAAGATGATATTTTCTAGTTCCATCCATTTGCCTACACATTTCATGATTTCCTTGTTGTTAGTAGCTGAGTAGTATTCCATTGTGTAAATTTGCCACAATTTCTGAATCCATTCCTCCACTGAGGAACATCTAGGTTGTTTCCAGATTCTGGCTATTACAAATAAAGCTGCTATGAACATACTTGAATACTGTCCTTGTTGAATGACGGGATATCTTTTGGGTCTATGCCCAGGATATAGGTGTATCTTGAAGTAGTGTTATTCCCAAGTTTTTCAGAAAACACCAGACTGATTTCCAAAGTGGTTGTACAATTTTGCAATCTGACAAGCAATGGAGGAATGTTCCCCTTTCTTCCCCGTCCTCTCTAGCATGTGTTGTCACTTGAATTTTTGATCTTGGCCATTGTAACGGGTATAAGGTAAAATCTCATGGTAGTTTTGATTTGCATTTCCCTGATGGCTGAGGTTGCACATTTCTTTAAGTGTTTCTCTGCCATTCAATATTCCTCTGTTGAGAATTCTTTGCCTAGGCATGTACCCCATTTTTAATTGGATTATTTAGTTTGTTGGTGTCTAATTTCTTGAGTTCATTATATATTCTGGATATTAGCCTGGTATCGAATGTAGGGTTGGTGAAGATCTTTTCCCATCCTGTTGGCTGTAGTTTTGTTCTGCTAACAGTGTCCTTTGCTTTACAGAAGCTTTTCAGTTTCATGAGGTCCCATTTGTTAATTGTAGATCCTAGAGCCTGAGCAGTTGGTTTTCTGTGCAGGAAACTGTTTCCTGAGTTGGAGGCTCTTGCCCAATTTTTCTTCCAACAGATTTAGTGTGTCTAGTTTTATGTTGAAATCTTTGATTCACTTGGAGTTTTGGCCTTAATCTTGATAGCTTGGCTGAGGCGGTATTATCAAATTCCTGCACTATGAATTTACTATTTCCTCATTCCCATTTAATTTGCTTTGGAAGAAGGTACGGTATATAACCCATAATTAATGTATAGAGAATTATGTACAACCTTTTCAACATTACAATTAAGCATATTCCTAAGCCCACTCATCCTTTAACATCATTTTGGGGTGAAATTTTTAACTTACACCTTGGCATGTGAAACTATCCAACCCTCACCTTTAGGGACAAGATTTTACTCAAGGCTCTTTCTTTTCTGTGTCCATGAATAATTTGTTCACAACTAACTCCTCAAATCAGTACTTTGTACTTTCATCAGTTAAACATTATCCTTGAGAAGTATATATAAATTATGAGAAGTGCTTCTCAAACTTCAGCATAGAAATTTACCTAGAACCAGCTGATAGCATGTAGACCCCTAGTTCTCAGTTTACTCTGAAACTTGTTAATGATTTAGTTCTAAATCTTAGATATTCGAAAATGCCTTAGAGCTTTGTTAAAATTTGTAGAAAGTTGTGAATATAGTACAGAAAGATCCTATTTACCAAACACACTATTTTAATGTTCTTATTACTACCATCTGATGTTGTCATCACATTTTGCACAAGTAGAAAACTAATACTAAGTTATTAATTCTTACTTTTAATTTAAATAATTCCTGTGGAATATTACTCAGCAATGAAAAACAAGGAAATCATGAAATTTTCAGGTAAATGGTGGGATTGGGAAAAGATCATCCTGAGTGAGCTATCCCAGAAGCAGAAAGACACACACGGTATATTCTCACTCGTATAGACATATAATATAGGGGGGCGGAGCCAAGATGGCGACTAGCACACACAGTTTCCGAGCTGTGGAAGAGATAAAGTTCTGAGTTGATGAGTGGAAGAACTTCTGAAGCCAGGGAAACAACGGAGAGACTTTCTAAACAACAGGGAACATCGCAGGAGGTGAAAACCTTGGTCTTGGGTCACCCAGGGACTTGTTTGGGGAAGGTGAGAAACGATCCTTTGATCTCTCGGCACTCCCCTCTCCCAGACCTCCCTCCTCCTCGGCACAGCAGACTCGCCTTTCTCAGCGCAGACCTAACTGCCTGGGGCCTGCAGCCACTGAAGCAGAGCCCCAAGCCCTTTATCGGCAAAGGCCATCAGTACTGTGTCTTGGAGCCCCAGATTCGTGCGGCAGCTGCACCATCCTCCCAGGGCCCGAGTCTGCTAGACACCATACTAGCTCTGCAGGAGCTCCAACACTGATGGTACGGCCCGCCCAATCCAACAGTGACAGAGAATACGCTATATACTCACCAAAACCAGACAGAAACGCCATACAAGCTAGACACACCAGGCGCTGGGCCTCCGAAGCTTGGAGAGCACAGTGAAGAGACGCCAGGACTTCCCAGAAAGCATCTGGACTAGCAACCCAGTCTCCAGTTACAGCGGGACTTTCTAACCTGGCAGCGGAGCAGCACTGAGCTGGCGGGGCACATCAGCCCTCCAGTTTAAGACTAACCAGGGCCAAACCAGAGAACAGAAAGCCTGGTTGCCCCGATTCCTACTGACGTGACCACCCTGAAATCTCCAGCTGCAGCAAGACCTCATAACCTGGCAGTGACAACAGCACGGAACTGGTGGAGCACATCAAAGAAGCAGGGCCAAACCAGAGAGCAGAGAGCCCAGATACCCTGATCTCTGCCAAATGACCTGCCTGTAAGTGAGTGCACCCTTGAGAATCTGCAGCTCCCCTGATCCTGGGTCCTTCTAAAACAGAAGCCAGGCATCGAACCCCCTCCCACCCATATACCCACTTTGGGAAACAGAGGGGCACTTGGAACATTGAAGTTCCTGCTCTGTGGGTCTAATTGAGGAGTTAAGGCAGTTAACGCCAGAAATTGCACTGCGATCATCACTAGCACCTGCGACATATACATTGCAGAGCCCCTCCCACACACTCAAGGGTTCAACATTAGCCATCACTCTGTCCCTCGAGACACACGCCCACGCCCACTTACAAACACACACACACACACACACGCACGCACGCACGCACGCTTGCATTTGCCTCTGTTTGTGCCTGCGTACTTTCCTCCCACAGGTACAGCTAGTCCTCAGCACACGCTAAGGACACGGGACCTCTCTCAACTTCCTGAAGAATTCTCCAGACTCGAGAGAGAGACAGTACCAGTCTATTCTGCAGAATCCAAAAACAAGCAGGGAAGGTCTCAGATAAGCCAATGGCCAGGGGTAGGCGAAAGAACACTTCCAACATAAATCAGGACATCATGACTTCACCAGCAAACCCCAAAATCGATGGATACTCCAATTCATCAAAAGCACAGGAAAATGACCTTAAAGCCATGCTTGCTCAATTATTTGAGGCTCATAAGGAGGAAATGAACAAATCTTTCAAAGAGTTGGCCAGTCAATTGGAGGTAAAGAAAGAAGAAATAGACAAAACCCTTAAAGAAACACAGGCAAACATAGCCAAACAAATAGAGGCACAAGTAGAGAAAAAATTAGTGGCATACAAAAAGGAAATGAACAAAGAAATAGAGTCCATCGTAGAAAGACAGGAATCCAAGTTCAAACACATGAAAGAAATGGTGCAAGGCATGAAAACAGAATTAGAATCAATAAAGAAAACACAAAATGAGAAAATTCTTGAGCTGGAGAACTTGGAGAAAAGATCAGGAACCACACAAGTAAGCATCACCAACAGAATACAAGAGATGGAAGAGAGAATCTCTGGAGCTGAAGACACACTTGCAGAAATTGATACTTCTCTCAAAGAAAAAGTAAAATCAGAAAAGTTCCAATCACAAAATATCCAAGAAATCAAGGATGCTATGAAAAGACAAAATCTAAGAATAATAGGAATTGATGAAAAAGAAGACTCCAGGCTCCAAGGTCCAGAAAATATTTTCAAGAAAATCATAGAAGAAAATTTTCCCAACTTAAAGAAAGAGATGTCCATAAATATACAAGAGGCCTACAGAACACCAAATAGACTAGACCAGAAAAGAAACACATCACGTCACATCATAGTCAAAACACTAAATCTACAGAACAAAGAAAAGATATTAAAAGCAGCAAGGGAAAAGGGCCAAGTAACATATGAAGGTAGACCTATCAGAATCACACCAGACTTCTCATCAGAAACTATGAAAGCCAGAAGGGCCTGGGCAAGCATCATGGAGACTCTAAGAGATCACAAATGTCAACCCAGACTACTATACCCTGCAAAGCTTTCAATCAACATAGATGGAGAAAACAAAATATTCCATGACAAAACTAAATTTACGCAATATCTATACAGCAAACCAACCCTACAGAAGATACTAGAAGGAAAACTCCAATCCAACGAAAATGAATTCACCCAAGAAAACAGGGCATACAGATAATATCCCAACAAAAATGAAAAGAAAACAAGCAATGAAACAGGGTAAGATCATCGACTCCATTACAAAAGGAACTAACATGCATTGGTCAATATTATCTATCAATATTAATGGACTCAACTCACCAATAAAAAGACACAGGCTAACAGAATGGTTACGGAAACAGGACCCAACATTCTGTTGCATCCAAGAAACACACCTATGCAACAAAGATAAACACTACCTCAGAGTAAAGGGCTGGAAAAATGTTTCTCAAGCAAATGGTTCCAGAAAACAAGCTGGAGTAGCCATCCTAATATCTAATAAAATAGACTTTCATCCGAAGTTAATCAAAAAAGATAAGGAGGGCCACTATATTCTCATCAAAGGAAAAATCCACCAAGAGGACATCACAATTTTGAATATCTATGCCCCAAATACAAGAGCACATACATTCGTAAATGAAACAATATTAAAGCTTAAATCATACATTGATCCTAATACCTTAATAGTGGGAGACATCAACACCCCACTCTCATCAAGGGACAGATCAACCAGACAGACACCAAATAGGGAAATAAAAGCACTCACAGAATCCCTAAATCAAATGGACCTAATAGACGTCTACAGATCTTTTCACCCAAACTCAAAAGAGTACACCTTCTTTTCAGCACCACATGGAACCTTCTCCAAAATAGACCATATAGTTGGTCACAAAGCAAGCCTCAACAGATACAAAAGGATTGAAATAATCCCTTGTATACTATCTGACCACCAAGGACTAAAGCTGGACATCAACAACAACAGAAACAACAAAAAGCCGACACGCACATGGAAACTGAACAACTTACTACTCAATGACAGCTGGGTCAAGGAAGAAATAAAGAAAGAAATTAAAGACTTTCTAGAATTCAATGAAAATGAAGGCACAACATACCCAAATTTATGGGACACATTGAAAGCAGTGCTCAGAGGAAAATTTATAGCACTAAGTGCCTACAAGAAGAAATCCGTAACATCACATACAAACAACTTAATGGCCCAACTGAAAAACCTAGAAAAAAAAGAAGCAGATACACCCAAGAGGAGCAGACAGCTGGAAATAATCAAACTAAGGGCAGAAATCAATCAATTAGAAACAAATAAAATTATTCAAAGAATCAATGAAACAAAAAGTTCATTGGTTCTTTGAGAAAATCAAACAAGATAGACAAACCTTTAGCCAAACTAACTAAAAAGCAGAGAGAAACCATACAAATCAGCAAAATCAGAAAGGAAAATGGGGACATAACTACAGACACTGAGGAAATCCAAACGATTATTAGGTCATACTACAAAAGCCTATATGCCACAAAATTTGAAAATCTAAATGAAATGGATAACTTTCTTGACAGATTCCATCTACCAAAATTAAGTCAAGATCAGGTAGAAAGACTGAATCGCCCTATATCTCCAAGGAAATTGAAGCAGTCATTAACAGTCTCCCCTCCAAAAAAAGCCCTGGACCAGATGGCTTCAGTGCAAAATTCTACAAGACCTTCAAAGAAGTACTAACACCAATTCTCCTCAAACTATTCCACAAAATAAAAATAGAAGGAACACTACCAAACTCATTCTATGAAGCCATAGTCACTTTGATACCTAAACCACACAAAGATCCAACAAAAAAAAGAGAACTTCAGACCTATCTCTCTTATGAACATTGATGCAAAAATACTCAATAAAATACTTGCAAACCGAATCCAAGAACATATCAAAGATATCATCCACCATGACCAAGTAGGCTTCATCCCAGGAATGCAAAGGTGGTTCAACATATGGAAATCCATCAATGTAATCCACCACATAAACAAAATGAAGGAGAAAAACCACATGATCATCTCCTTAGATGCTGAAAAAGCATTTGACAAAGTCCAACACCCATTTATGTTTAAAGTCTTGGAGAGATCAGGGATACAAGGCACATACCTAAAGATAGTAAAGGCAATATACAGCAAGCCTATAGCCAACATCAAACTCAATGGAGAGAAACTTAAATCAATCCCACTGAAATCAGGGACAAGACAAGGCTGCCCACTGTCTCCATATCTCTTCAACATAGTACTTGAAGTCCTAGCCAGAGCAATAAGACAACTAAAGGAGATCAAGGGGATACAAATCGGAAAGGAAGAGGTCAAAGTGTCACTATTTGCAGATGATATGATAGTATACATGAGAGACCCCAAAGATTCAACCAGAGAACTTCTTCAGCTGATAAACACCTTCAGCAAAGTGGCAGGATACAAAATCAACTCAAAAAAATCAGAAGCCCTCTTGTATACCAAAGACAAAAAGGCTGAGAAAGATATTAGGGAAACAACACCCTTCACAATAGCCACTAATAACATAAAGTACCTTGGTGTGACTCTAACCAAGCAAGTGAAAGACCTGTTTGAGAAAAACTTCAAGTCTTTGAAGAAAGAAATTGAAGAAGATCTCAGAAGATGGAAAGCTCTCCCGTGCTCATGGATTGGTAGGATTAACATTGTGAAAATGGCCATCCTGCCAAAAGCAATCTACAGATTCAATGCAATTCCCATCAAAATACCAACTCAATTCTTTACAGACCTTGAAAAAAAGATTCTCAGCTTCATATGGAGAAACAAAACACCCAGAATCTCCAAAACGATCCTGTACAACAACAAATCATCTGGAGGTATCTCCATTCCGGATCTCAAGCTGTACTACAGGGCAACAGTAATAAAAGCTGCATGGTATTGGCATAGAAACAGAAAGGAGGATCAATGGAACCACATAGAAGACCCAGAAATAAACCCACACACCTATGAATACTCAATATTTGACAAAGAAGCCAAATCCATTCAATGGAAAAAAGACAGCATCTTCAACAAATGGTGCTGGACCAACTGGATGTCTACATGCATAAAAATGAAAATAGATCCATATTTATCACCCTGCACAAAACTAAAGTCCAAGTGGATCAAGGACCTCAACATAAAACCAGATACTCTAAATCAGTTGGAAAAAAAAGTGGGTAAGAGCCTAGAACTCATTGGCACAGGAGAAAACTTCCTGAACAGCACACCAACAGCACAGGCTGTAAGAGCAACAATCAATAAATGGGACCTCATGAAATTGAAAAGCTTCTGTAAAGCAAAAGACACCGTCATCAAAACAAAGCGACTGCCTACAGATTTGGAAAGAATCTTCACCAACCCTTTATCTGACAGAGGGCTAATATCCAGTATATATAAAGAACTAAAGAAGCAGAAAAGCAACAAACCAAGTAATTCAATTAAAAAATGGGGAACAGAGCTAAACAGAGAATTCTCGAAAGAGGAACATCGAATGGCAGAGAAACACTTAAAGAAATGCTCAACCTCATTAGCCATTAGGGAAATGCAAATCAAAACGACCCTGAGATTTCACCTTACACCCATTAGAATGGCCAAGATGAAAAACTCAAGTGATAGCACATGCTGGGGAGGTTGTGGAGAAAAGGGAACCCTCCTCCATTGCTGGTGGGAATGTAAACTGGTTCAACCACTTTGGAAGTCAATCTGGCGCTTTCTCAGACAACTAGGAGTAGTGCTACCTCAAGACCCAGCTATACCACTCCTAGGTATATACCCAAAATTTGCTCAAGTACACAACAAGGACATTTGTTCAACCATGTTCCTAGCAGCTTTATTTGTAATAGCCAGAACTTGGAAACAACCCAGATGTCCATCAACGGAGGAATGGATACAGAAATTGTGGTATTTTTACACAATGGAATACTACTCAGCAATCAAAGAGGCAGAAATCATGAAATTTGCAGGCAAGTGGTGGGATCTAGAAAAGATCATTCTGAGTGAAGTATCTCAGAAGGAGAAAGACAAACTTGGTATATACTCGCTTATATAGACCTACAAGATATGATGAACATAATGGAATCTACACACCTAAAGAAGATAATCAAGAAAGTGGACACAGGCAAAGGTGATTAATCCTCATTTAGAAAGACAAATGGGATGTGCATTGAACTTATGACAGGAGTCTACCACAAAAGGCATCTGAAAGCCTCTACCTAGCAGTGTTTCAAATCAGACACTAAGACTCATAACCAAACCCTTGGCAGAGTGCAGGGAATCATATGAAAGAAGGGAAGTTAGTATGATATGGAAAGGATAGGAGCTCTACAAGGACCAAATATATCCGGGCACAGGGTCTTTTCTGAGACTGACACTCAACCAAGACCATCTATGGATATAACCTAGAACTTCTGCTCGGATGTGGCCCGTGGTAGCTCAGTAACCAAGTAGTTTTCCAAAGTAAGGGGAACACGGACTATTTCTAACAGGATCTCAAGGGCAGGCTGTTTGACCCCCCCCCAGGGGAGGAGCAGTCTGTTAGGCCACAGAGGAGGACTTTGCAGCCAGCCCTGAAGATACCTGATAAAACAGGGTCAGATGAAAGGGGAGGAGGTCCTCCCCTATCAGTGGACTTGGAAAGGGGCAGGGAGGAGACCAGGGAGGGAGTGTGGGGTTGGGGAGGGAATGAGGGAGCGGGATACAGCTGGGACACAGAGTTAAGAAAATGTAACTAAAAAGAAAAATAAAATAAAAAAAAGAAATAAAAACAATCAGAGATTTAAAAAAAAAACGACATATAATATAGGATAAACCTACATCTGTACACCTGAAGAAACTAATCAAGAGGGAGAACTCTGGCTAAAATACTCAATCCCCACTCCAAAACGTAGAGGATGGACACCAGAAGAAGAAGAAAACAGGAAACAAGTTAGGAGCTTCCCACAGAGGGTCTCTGAAAGGCTCTGCCCTGCAGACTATCAAAGTAGATGTTGAGAATTTTGGCCAAACTTTGGGCAGAATGCAGGGAATCTTATGAAAGAAGTAGGAAATAATAGTAAGAGCTGGAGAGGACAGGAGGTCCACAAGGAGATCAACAGAACCAAAAAATTTGAGCACAGGGGTCTTTCCTGAGACTCATACTCCAACCAAGTACCATGCATGGAGATAATCTAGAACCCCTGCACAGATGTAGCCCATGGCAGTTCAGTGTCCAAGTGGGCTCCATAGTAATGGGAAGAGGGACTGCTTCTGACATGAACTGACATGGCCTGCTCTTTGATCACCTCCCCCTAAGGGAGGAGCAGCCTTATCAGGCCACAGAGGAAGACAACACAGCCACTCCTGATGAGACCTAACAGACTAGTATCAGAAGGAAGAAAAAGAAACCCTCCCCTACCAGTGGACTTGGGGAGGGGAGTGTGTGGAGAAGGGGGAGGAAGGGAGAGATTGGGAGGGGAAGAGGGAAGGAACTATAGAGGGGATACAAAGTAAATAAAGTATAATTAAAAATAAAAAACAATAAAAAAATCCATTTTTTCATAATTTTCCCCCACAGTTTCTGAACTCCACCCAGTATCCCACTTTACATTCAGGCTCTACCCCCATATACTTCTCTTGTCTACGGTGGTATTTCAGACTTTCTTTGTTGTTTCTCACCATAACAGACCTGAGGAAAACTCATTTAATTATGTAGAAAACCCATCTAACAGATTTTTTGATGTTTTCCAGACAATTTTCAAAGTAATGGAGTTTTGTAGAGAAGATTATGGAGGTTAATTGCACCTAAAATCAGTCTAAATAAAATTCCAGCACAGAGAGAGGAGTCATTCAGGAAATTCCACCCCTAGTGGAGAACTATTATGAAAGGGAGAATCCATGTTCTTCAGAGATAAGGTCCCTGAGAGACCACCAATTGTCCAGTAGATGGGCCTACACCCTTGCGTATCACTCTGTGTTAAAATTTAAAGAAGACAAAACACAAAAACTGAAAGTAATAGTAATTAATAGGGGTGATAGGAAAGAAATTGAATGGGGGAATGAGTGATGAACTTACATGCATCTATGAAATTCTCAATCAATAAAAAAGACTAAAGTGATTGTACAAGTTTACATTCCCACCAGCAATGGAGGAGGGTTCCCAATTTAGAAATCTACATGTTAAGGATCAATCCTAATATAATGCCTTTAAGTGTGTGTTAGAAAAAGAAAACAGTGGTGAAAATAAGTTGCAGGAGCCAACTTAATATTTTACTAATTACCCAGAGTAGAATCAAATCAGCATCAAAATATAGAAAGTAGTCTGGTAAGATGGCACAGCTGGTATAGGTATGAGCCATCATGACTGATGACCTGAGTTCAAATTCCAAACCCATAAATAGCAAATAGAGAGAACTTTCTGCCACAAATTGTTCACTAAACCACGTGCACACACACTCATGAAAACATACATGCAGACACACAGAGTCAATAAATATAATAAAAATGGTATTAAATATTATCTAATGTTTCACTGTAGTCATCCACATTCTCTTAATCTTAACCTTTCTGCCTTGGGAGACGTAAGTAATTGTGAAATAGATATCCCATTTAACACTGAGCTCCCTGCAAACTCATATTCACTGCGAACTGATCAGGCGTAGGTCTTTGTATTAATTCCCATTACTACAAACACAAGTTTCTCTGATGAACATTGAAAAAAATCACTTAGTTATGGGTATAAGGAACACCACCTCACAGGTCACACCACCCACCCACAGATTCTACCCCCAAGAATGGAACAGACTGTGCACATCATGCCGGAAGTTGCACCATCTTATCACCCAGAGCCCCTGACACATACCTTCCACAGGTATCACAGTCTACCATATAGACTCCAGTGTAACCCACCTCTTTCACATGTGTTTTTGACTAGATCTGCTATCTTGGGTTTGACCATATCTCACTTTGTATAGAGCAATTAAACTCGGCAAACCACATAAAAAGACAGCAGAGGAGAGGATCATAAAAAGGTGTACTGACTCTTGTATAGATTATGTTCAGACAGACAGTAGCAAACTCTCAAAAGACTGAAGATAGAACAAATAACTGCAAATTCCACAAAAGAAAGCAAGGATTTAACCTTTTTATAGCCTAAATCTCTCTTGAACACCAGTCACACCTACACTAAAAAGGAAGATTATATAACCTAGAACCTCTGCTCTGATGGATGTAGCCCACGGTTGCACAGTAACCAAGTAGGTTTCCCTAGTAAGGGGAAAAGGAACAGGGACTGTTTCTGACAGGAACTCAATGGCTGGCTCTTTGACCTCCCCCCTCCACCATCACCAAGGGAGGAACAGCCCTGCTGAGCCACAGAGGAAGACATTGCAGCCAATCCTGAAGATACCTGATAAGCTAGGGTCAATTGGAAGGGGAGGAGGATCTCCCCTAGCAGTGGACTTCGAGAGGGGCAGGGAGGAGTTGAGGGAGGGAGGGTGGGATTGGAAGGGAATGAAGGAGGGGGGCTATAGCTGAGATACAAAGTAAATAAACTGTAAACAATACAAAAAATGAAAAAGTAAGAAACACATTACTCACATGCTATTCCAGTGCAGAAGCAAAAAATAACACAAAACCCACATGCCATGTCTATTATTAATTATATTTCACAGATGAGGAAACTGAGATTCTAAGGAGTGAAGGCAATTTTTTACTGGTCACATGGGTCATAGATACCTTAGATGAGTTGGAACTTAGGTATATGATTTCAAAGCTAATTCTGATGAGCACTATGTCAAACTTATTGGCATACTTTAGGACAAATGAGTGTAACAAGTTACAGAAAATGTCAAATAAGAGTAAGAAGACAAGACATTATTTCTGAGTTATTGTCAGTAATGGTAACTAAGAATCCTAAAAACCTTTTTTTTCCTTTTTTTAAATGATATTTTATTTTTATTAATTTAAGTTTATTCACTTTACATCCTAGCTGTAGCCCCCTCTCCCATCCTCTCCCAATCCCTCTTCTTCTCCTATGTCCTTCCCCCAGTTCAATGATAAGGGAGGTCCTTCTCCCCTTCCAGCTGACCCTATTCTATCAGGTCTCATCAGGACTGGCTTCTTTGTCTTCCTCTATGGACTGGTAAAGCTGCTCCCCCTTCAGGTGGAGGTGATCAAAGAGCTAGCCCATGAGTTCATGTTCCTATTACTGGGGAACCCTCTTGGACACTAAGCTGCCATGGGCTACATATGTGCAGGGATTCTAGGTTATATCCATACATGGTGCTTGGTTGGCGTATCAGTCTCACAAAAGACCCCTAATGCTCAGATTTTTTGGTTTGTCCTGAATGAGGAAGTCCTCCTTTTCCTGTACACAATATGATAGGCATCCATTTCTTATGATGCTCCCCAACATTAGATAAATTTTCCGGGATTAAAAGCAAAGATGATCCTACTTCATATTTTCAAAATGTGCAAAACAGAGATTTTACGTACTTTGTTTCATTTATGTTTTAAATGTTATAATCTGTTGTATATGTTGAGACTTGTTTTGTGCCCAATTATATGGTCAATTTTGGAGAATGTTTTGTAAGGTGCTGAAGTGAAGATATACTCTTTTTGTTTGGGTGAAAGTTTCTATAGACATCTATTAGGTCTATTTGATTTAAGACCTCTGTAAGTGTCATTAATTCTTTTTTTAGATTCTATGTCAATGATCTGTCCCTTAGCAAGAGTGGGATGTTGAAGTCTCCCACTATTAAGGTGTTGGGATCTATGTGTGATTTAACCTTTAATAATGTTTCTTTGACAAATGCAGGAACCCTTTTCTTTGACCCTTGATGGAACATTGCCAGTGCAGATGAGTTTTTTTATATATATGTTAGTTTTGCCTAAGAATTACATATCCTGTAGATAGTTACAATTTTAAGTGCCTGAGTAAAGATAAATTAAATAAAGGGTTAAATAAAATATTTAATTTTGAAATACATTTTAAATTTTCATTAAAATATTTACATAAAACTGATACAGTGATGTCTAATATAATATTCCAAACTGGAGTTTTGAGGGGAGTTGTAGATATATTATTTGAACCATGTAAAAGTTTGCAGTTATCAATTCCAAGAGACCCATTTTCAGGAACATATTTCTAGAGTAGGATTAATCCTGATATTTTTCTTTATGTCCAAAATCTCTTTAAAATGACTTATTACTAGCATTTTTTTTGATGGAATAGACAACTACTGATGTGTTTGTTTTGGTATTGTGGATATCATTAGGAAGCAAAAGACATTTTATTATTTTTTGTTTTTTAAAGTTTGTAAAATTTTATTTATTATTATTTATTATGATTTATTTATTTTGTATTCCAGCTATAACCCCCTCTCTCAACCCCTCCCAATCTCACCCTCCCTCCCTCTTCTACTCCCATGCCCTTTTCATAGTCCTCTGATAGGGTCTCTACCCTATCAAGTCTCAAGACTGGCTGCATTGTCTTCCTCTGTGGCCTGGAAAGGTTGATCCCCTTTCTGGGGGAGGTGATCAAAGAGCCAGCTACTGAGTTCATGTCAGAGACAGCCCCTGTTCCCTTTACTAGGGAACCTACTTGGAGTCTGAGCTGCGATGGGCTACATCTGTGCAAGGGTTCTAGATTATCTCCATGCATGGTCCTTTGTTGGAGAATCAGTCTCAGAAAAGACCCATGTGCCCAGATTTTTTTTTTTTTTTGGTCAAAAGACATTTTAAAAGCTGTCTGTAAAACAACTTTGACTGTTTCACTGTAACCTGGTACTTCTCCCTTTCTTCTGAGTAATAAGGATTATTGATTTAGCTTGTTTATGACATGCACTTCAGTGTTAGGAAAGCTGATCTTATCTACTCTTCCGGTTTCCTCCAGATTGCCAAAGCTGTGTCTCTGTACAGGTGCTCTTATATTTAATGATGCGTCTGTTATGAAAGACAACAATACTCAGATAAGATTTTTTAATGTTGGGCAGAGGGAAACAAAAATTAAAATACATTGTATGAGAAACAATTATTTTCAATCTAAACAAAAGGATTTTGCAATATAACGTATTGGGAAAACAATCTTTTCCTTGTTTGGTTTCTTGGTGAGTAGTGAAAGATTGATAGTGCAGTCAAAGAAAATGACTGAATTGTTGTTATAAATTGTATAACAAAAGCAGACTTATGTAGCAATTTCATTTAATGTTAAATAATATTTTTAATGTAATCATTTCTCTGTAAGTATAATGGGAAGATGTTTATAAATATGTAGAAAACTAAGAATTGCTGTTTATGATGGATCATTATCATCATTAAGCTACTTATTTCTTATTCAAATTACTTTCAAAAGAATTACTGTGCCTCCTTTTCACCTCACTATCTTGCTCCAAATGAAGAAATAAAAGACTACAATTCCTGAATTCCATTTATGTCTTTTTAAAAATAATTTATCTTCATTTAAGCAATACTCAGTTTGTGTTCTATGTTGTCAGATTCCCATTACTGCAAAAAATATCTTAAATAAGTCAATTCATAAAAAGAATTGATTCCTGACAAATGTTTCCTCATAACAGTATTTTATGACTTTAACTCATAGGGATAGCTCTGTCATATATAGTAATGGTGACCAAGATAAAAACAAACAAACAAACAAACAAAAACTTGTCCTACAAGAGTAGAACTGCTTTCATTGTTATAAGTTTGGGAACTCATGAAACTGAAAAGCTTCTGTAAAGCAAAGGACACCATCATCAAAACAAAACGACTGCCTACAGATTGGGAAAGAATCTTCACCAACCCTTTATCTGACAGAGGTCTAATATCGAGTATATATAAAGAACTAAAGAAGCTGAAAAACAGCAAACCAAGTAATCCACTTAAAAAATGGGGAAGAGAGCTAAACAGAGAGCTCTCTGTAGAGGAATATCGAATGGCAGAGAAACACTTAAAGAAATGCTCAACTTCATTAGCCATTAGGGAAATGCAAATCAAAACGACCCTGAGATTTCACCTTACACCCATCAGAATGGCCAAGATGAAAAACTTGAGTGACAACACATGCTGGAGAGGTTTTGGAGAAAGGGGAACCCTCCTCCACTGCTGGTTGGAATGTAAACTTGTACAACCACTCTGGAAATCAATCTGGCGCTTTCTAAGACAACTAGGAATAGCATTTCCTCAAGATCCAGCTATACCATTCCTAGGCATATATCCAAAAGAGGCTCAAGTACACAGTAAGAACATTTGCTCAACCATGTTTGTAGCTGCTTTATTTGTAATAGCCAGAAGGTGGAAACAGCCCAGATGCCCCTCAACTGAAGAATGGACACAGAAATGGTGGTACATCTACACAATGGAGTATTACTCAGCAATGAAAAATAAGGTAATCATAAAATTTGCAGATAAATGGTGAGACCTAGAAAGGATCATCCTGAGTGAGCTGTCCCAGAAGCAGAAAGACACACATGGTATATACTCACTCGTATAGACATATAACATAGGATAAACGTACTAAAACCTGTACATCTAAACATACTAAGCAAGAGAGAGGACCCTGAATAAAACACTCAAAACCCATCCCAAAAGGCAAAGAGGATAGACATCAAAAGAAGAAGAAAACAGGAAACAACCTAGGAACCTGCCACAGAGGGCCCCTGAAAGGCTCTGTCCTGCAGACTATCAAAGCAGACCCTGAAACTTATGGCCAACTGTTGGGCAAAGTGCAGGGAATCTTATGTAAGAAGTGGGAAATAGTAAGATCTGGAGAGGACAGGAACCCCACAAGGAGAGCAACAGAACCAGAAAATTTGAACACAGGGAACACAGAGACTCGTACTACAACCAAGTACCATGCATGGAGATAACCTAGAACCCCTGCACAGATGTAGTCCATGGCAGTGTAGTGTCCAAGTGGGTTACATAGTAATGGGAAGAGGGACTGCCTCTGACATAATCTGATTGGCTTGCTCTTTGATTACCTCCCCCTGAGGAGGGAGCAGCCTTACCAGGTCACAGAAGATGACAATGAAGCCACTCCTGTTATGATCTGATAGACTGAGAACAGAAGGAAGGAGAAGAGGACCTCCCCTATCAACGGACTAGGGGAGGGGCATGCGTGAAGAAGGGGGAGGGAGGGTGGGATCAGGAGGGAAGGAGGGAGGGGCTTATGGAGGGGATGCAAAGTGAATATAGTGTAATTAATAAAAAAAATTCAGGGATTGACTTTTTCCCATAGAGTGGGTTTCCCTTTGGGCCAGTCATTGGTTAGACATTCCCTCAATTTCTGTTCCTTTTTTTATCCTTATACTTCTTGTAGGCAGGACATATTTTGGAACAAAAGTTTTATGGGTGGGTTGTTGTGCCCCTCCTTCCACATGAAGTCCCACAGGAGATGGTAACTTCAGGGTACTTATTCCCCACTGCTAAGAGTCTCAGGGTCATCTCCAGCTATACCACTCCTGGTCGTATAGCCAAAAGATGCTCTATTGTACCACAAGGACATTTACTCAACTATGTTCATTGAAGCTTTATTCATAATAACCAGAAACTGGAAGCAATCTAGATGTATCTCACCTGAAAAATGGGTAAAGAAAATGTAATACATTTACACAATGGAACACTACTGAGCTATTAAAAACAAAAAAAATCATGAATTTTGCAGGCAAGTGGATAAAAGTAGAAAATATCATCTGAGTGAGGTAACCCAGACCCAGAAAGACACACATGGTATGTACTCACAAATTTATATTAGCCATAAAGCACAGATAACTATGCTAAAATCCACAGCCCAAAGAATCTAAGTAATAAAGAATGTCACTCAGAAGGGGAAATAAAATAGGCATTGGAGGTAAGGTAGATGGATGGAGAGAACTGGGTAGGGGATGGGATAGAGAGAGGAATATGATGAAGATCAAGAGTGAGGAGACTGGTGCAGGGGAGGACTGGGAGAAAGAACAGAAATCAGTGGGCAGTATGTCTGGGACAGGGGCGACTGCCTAGCACTTTTAAGAATATCTTGAAGAGCCAACCAATGACACTATTAATGATGGGGACCAAGCATAGTTGTTTTCCTAGAGGCTCCACCCATTAGCAGATTGAAACAGATAATGAGACTCACAGCCAACCATTTTTTTGGAACTCAGGTAGCCTTGTGGAAAAGAAGGGTGAAGGGTAGAAGGACCTGGAGGGGACAAGATGTCTAAAAGAAGAACAACAGAGCCAACTAACAAGGGCCCAGGGGGACATAGGGAGACTGAAACACCAATCAAGAACCACGCACGGACTGGACCTAGGCCTTCTACATATATGTTGTCGATTGGGCATTTTAATCCTCATGTGGGAGCAGGAGTTGTCTCTGATATGGACTTTGTTGCCTGGTTTTTGATCATTTCCTTCTGGGGCTGCTGTGTTGCACAACCTCAGTGGATGAGGATGTACTTGGTCTTTATGCAACTTGATGTACTGGATTTGGTTGGTGATGGTGGGGTCCCCTTTTCTGAGGAGTTGCGGACAGGGCATAGGAGGAAGACAAAGCAAGGGTGGGACCAGGAGGAGAGAAGAGAGGTGCCTATGATCAGGATGGAAAGGAAATAATAATAACAAAAAGAATATCTTAAAAAATAACACTGCTGTAAGCACTTTAATCTCTCATTAACTACTTTATTCATATATTTTATAAATACTGATTGAACATTTATTTTGTGCCATGCAGGTCTAGCCACTGAACACAGGCACAATACCTGTATTCTCACTGAATATAGGTACAATAGTGAACAATATTTCAGGATGCTTAGAATGTGACCTCTCAAAAATTGAGGCATATGTACAAAATCTCCATATGTTTTATGTCATTTATTCCTCTCAATGTTCTGTACCTATGAACCCCCAAGTGCTGATTTAATGATATGACAATATCATAGGACAAAATATTAGAATGGGAAGCAAGGTCTGGTTCTTTTGTTTACTACCCCATGGAAGTACAAATGCACATTAGCCTCATAGTAAATAAGAACGATAATCTTTGCTTCACCAACTCACTGACTCTTGCTATGAATATCAGTGAGCTGATGGATTGTAACAGCTTTGTTAAAGTTCTAGAAAGTGCAAATGCTTTGTTTGTTTTATTGCCAATTTGGATGGTTATCAGCTTGACAGGGAAGGCAGTAACAGAAAGTTGAATATGAATCTGAGAAACTAAGGTTTTAGCTTTGAACCATATAACTGTGGTTGGTGTCTTTTAATTGTCAATTTAGCGTCATATTTTCAATATATTCATCCAATAATGGCTGGTACTGAAAGAGTTTAAGATACTAGAATGTGATTGGAGATGTTTAAAATTATAACTGCTATAGAGAGAAATTAGTTGAGGGTTTTATCTCTTGTCCTTGTGCTCCTTCAAACTACAGTGAGCTAGAAATAATGCAAGAAGTAAATGACTTGGAGCTGTAGCTAAATGATTCAGAACTTTTGGCTACTGTTTATTGAACACATGAAGATTGATAAATAAAGATTCCTGGTTTCATGGCCTTTCTTCTTATAGAAGATTCAAGCCATTTTATTTATGTCCTATGTTAGCAATTGTTCACAACATTGTCACCCACCTCATATAATGGAAAGAAGCAGAGATCCTGGAGGAGGGCCTATAAAAATTTGACCTGGCATTAAAGAGGAAGAGGTATAATTTTAAGAATATTTTTTCAGTGCTGTTATTGAGAGTGTTACAGCCTGCCAAATTCTCTAAATGCTGTTGTAAATATCCACCAAATATGCATAGTGTATTTTACTCCAATTTCAAAGACTGAAAGTAAGAAAATTTGTAGTGAACATTTTGTAATATTTTCATTTGAATACAGTGGCTACCATGGAAAATTGGCAAAATATGGAATATAAGGCACAAACATTGCAGAGGATGCAAGGAAAGAATCAGCAAGAATCAAAATTTACAACACAGATCAAAGAAATTTCAGATTAAAATTTCAGTTAAAATTTTAATTAAAAATTCAAATTTAAAAATTCAAATTTCAGTTAAAATCTTTGCTGTAATAAATTACTTTTTGTACATAGTAGTATGCAGTATCTGCAGTTCTCATCCCTTAAATCAAATTGTAATGGTTGTACCTCTCATTGATAATTTGTGGTTAGAACAATGGATTTTGTTTGCTTGTTTGCACCCTCCTAAATTTCTTCGTCTATTCTTTTGTTATAGAAACCATTTGTAAAGGGGTTTTCTTCTCTGGAATTTGAGAAAGCTTGCAGGGTACCGTGATTAAAGATGCCGCAAAGAACAACATGTTCTTCAGTGGGAAACAGTATATAAATTTATTAATAACAATATTTAGTGAAGGAATTCAAATAGTCTTAAAGATATTACTTTTGCATACTTGTATATAGTTGTGTAGCAGCACTCTTCTGCTGTTTTTGTTTTCTGAAACACTATAATGTTCTTGAGGCTCAGTGAATATTGGGTTTTTGTCCATTTACATGGATTGAATCATGAATACAAGCTTCTAACTGGAGAGAACTGAACGCTGAGACACAGAAAGTGTATCTGATGTCATGTACCTAGTATGCATAGCTCAAAACAAGATCTAGGCCATCTTCACCCTAAGCCCAGGTGTTCTTTTTTTGTGCAACTGCTCCATTGTTCTGAATAGCTCTAGAGTTTTAACAATATGGTTAGTAGAAAACTCTAATGATGACTTTTCTTCTTTATAAAATGTAGTAGCTCTGTCACTGAGCATCATTGTACAATGCCAGCCAAATGTGTAACTCATTTTTCAATTTAAATATTTACCTTTAATTAAATGTATATGTGAAGTCTTTAAAAACTTCAGGTACTATAAATATCAAATTACAACTGCCCTTTGCTGAAATAATCTGTTTTTGTTCAGTATCTTTAAGGAAAAAAGTTTATGCACTGTTCTCTCAGGAAGAACCCATTTTCATATATTTATGATCTGTTATTTCTCTTGTATGATGTTGTGCAGCCTTAATTTAGCCTTTAGGTTAAACTGGTTATTCATAACATTACACTCTAGAGTACTAATATTGTGATGATCGCAGCATATTTCCATCAGACAATTTCAACGTTGTGTATTATGGAGCCATCCAGACTACCAAAAAGTGCTTAGAAAGAACTTATTGTTAGCTGTCCTTCAGTCCTACTGAACCATCTGATTCATAAAATCTGAATTCAAAATCCATGCAAAGCCAACATCCAACTATTGTCTGAACTATACTTCTGAAGGCAGCCCCCTCCGTCTGTAGATAGTTCTGTTCATTTGAACAGATTCTATTTTTATGAAAGCAGATCTTGTTTCTTTGTAGTTTCTAGAACTACAAACTTTGTAGTTTGTAGAACAAATCTGCCTCTTTTTCTACATGACAGCCATTCTGATATGCAGTGACAGTACCTGTAGTACTCCAAGTTATGTTTTCTACTTGTGAAATATTCGGTCTCCATGAAAGATCTTTATTTGATGTGATTTCAAGGTTGTACTTTAAACTTACTACTCTCCTTCTACTGAACATGTTTAGTTTATGCATGCCTTTAAAACTGTGTCATTGAGTTTAATGCCTGAGTGTGAGCTAAATGATAATTTTAATAATTAAAATAAATAATGATTCTTCTCATAATAAAAACTAGCCTGTACTGAATATCAGGTACTGTGTCAAGCACTTAATGATAATTAATTACTTTAATTCATTACATTACTTTTAGTTTTGATAATTTCATCCTCATTTATTCAGTAAGAAATCTTGGGTATGAAAATTCAGCACTAAGTGAAATGGAAGTAAATATCTTGTATTATAGATATTACATTTCAACATGTACTTCTTTAAGATCACAAAATAGTTTTGTAAACTAATTGGTTTATTGAGTATATAACCAATTAAATTTTAATAATATTTATTCACTTTGTATCCTAGCTGTAGCTCCTTCCCTCTTTCCCTCTCAATCCCACGCTCTCCTCTCCCTCCCTCTTCTCCTCCTATGCCTTCCCTCAGTCTACTGATAGGGGAGGTCCTCCTCTCCTTCCATCTGAGCCTAGCCTATCAGGTCTCTTTAAGACTGGTTGTATTGTCTTCCTCTTTGGCTTGGTACAGCTGCATTTCCCCCAGGGAAGTTAAACAAAGAGGCAGCCACTGAGTGTTTGTCAGAGACAGCCTCTTCTCCCCTTACTAGGGAAGCCACTTGGACACTGACCTGCCATGGGCTACATCTGAGCAAGTGATGTAGGTTATCTCCATGCATGGTCCTTGGTTAGAGTATCGGTCTATGCAAAGACCCATGAGCCCAGATATTTTAGTTCTGCTGGTCTCCGTGTGGAGCTCCTGTCTCCTCCAGGTCTTTCTGTCTCCTTCTCAGCACTCTGCCCGAAGTTTGGCTGAGATTCAGCATCTGCTTTGATACCCTGCTGGGTAGAGTCTTTCAGAGGCCCTCTGTGGTAGACTCCTCTCTTCTTCCCTATTTTCTCCTGCTTCTGATGTTTATACCATTTGCTTTCTGAGTGAGGATTGAGCTTCGGAAGCACAGGGAAATGATCACAAATCTATGCTTATTCAGTTATTAGAGGCATATAAAGAAGAAACAAAGCTCTCAAAGAAATGCAGGCAGGGGAAGAGTTCAAGAAGGTGGCGAGAAGTGCACACTTTATATTAGGTGCACAGGATCCGAAACTCTAAAATTGGTGAGTGGAGGGGCAGCTGAAAGCAGAACATAGACATTGAAGCTTCCTGGGCGAGAAGGGAAAACCTGTGAGCTGAGACAGTTTGGATCATGGTCACCCGTGAGGAGGTGGCACTGGTTGCCTCAAGCAAGAGCCTCTGTGCTCAGTGACTGAGACAACAGAAGTGGCTGCAGTAAAGGCCTGCCAGGTTGGTGACTGTATCAGTTGAGGTTTGCTTTGTGACCAACTATATGCTCAGTTTTGGAGAAGGTTCCATGAGGTGTTGAAAAGAAGGTATACTCTTTTGAATTTGGGTGAAAATTTCTATAGACATCTATTAGGGTCATTTGATTTAGGACCTCTCTATGTGCCATTATTTCCCTCTTTAGCTTCTGTCTAGATGATCTGTCCCTTGGTGAGAGTGGAATGTTGAAGTTTCCCACTATTAAAGTGTTGAGATCTATATGTGATTTAAGCTTTAATAATGTTTAATTTACAAATGCAGGTGCACTTGCATTTGAGGCATACATATTCAGAATGGTGATGTCATCCTGGTGGGATTTTCCTATAATGAGAATGAAATTTCCTTCCTTATCTTTTTTGATTAATTTTGTTTGAAAGTCTATTTTATTAGATATTAGGATAGCTACCTCAGCTTGTTTTCTCTGTCCATTTGTTTGAAAAACATTTTTTCCAGCCCTTAACTCTGAGGTAGTGTTTATCTTTGTTGCAGAGGTGTGTTTCTTGGATGAGGCAGAATGTTGGATTCTTTTTCCTCAACCATTCTGTTAGTCTGTGTCTTTTTATTGGAGAGTTGAGTCCATTGATCTTGATAGATAATAGTGAGCGGTTGTTAGTTCTTTTTCTTTTGTGGAGTTGGTGGTGTTACTGTGTTTCAATGCTTGTTTTCTTTTTTTCTTTCTTTTTTTTGTTATAAAAGTTTTCTATATCCTGTGTTTTCTTGGGTGTAGTTGTTTTCTTTGGATTAGAGTTTTCCTTCCAGTATCTTCTGTAGGGCTGGTTTGCTGTGTAGATATTGTTTAAGTTTAGTTTTTGTCATGAAATATTTTGTTTTCTCCATATATTTTGCTTGAAAACTTTTCTGGGTATAGTAGTGTGGGTTGATATCTATGTTCCCTTAGAGTCTGCATGACCTCTGGCAGGCCCTTCTGGCTTTCATAGTTTCTTTTGAGAAGTCTGGTGTGCTTCTGATAGGTATATCTTTATATGTTACTTGGCCTTTTACCCTCGTTGCTTTTACGATATTTTTCTTTGTTCTGTAGATTTAGTGTTTTGACTATTATATGACATGAGTAGTTTCTGTTCTGATCTTGTCTATTTGGTGTTCTGTAGGCCTCTTGTATGTTTATGGACATCTCCTTAAGTTGGGAAAATTTTTTTCTATGATTTTCTTGGAAATATTTTCTGGACTTTGGAGCCTGGAATCTTCTTTTTTTTCTATTCCTATTAATATTAGATTTCATCTTTTCATAATATCCTTGATTTCTTGGATGTTTTGTGTGGAAGTTTTCCAATTTTACTTTTTCTTTGAAAGATATATCAATTTCTTCAATTATATCTTCAGTGATTGAGATTCTGTCTTCCATCTCTTGTATTCTGTTGGTGATGCTTACCTTTGTAGTTCCTGATCTTTTCTCTAAGTTCTGCAGCTCCAGGGATTTCTCCGTTTGTGTTTTCTTTATTGATTCTAATTCTTTTTTCATGTCTTACACCATTTCCTTCATCTATTTGAATGAGGATTTCTCTCTTTCCATGATGGCCTGTATGTTTTTGTTCATTTCTGCTCTATATGCCACAATTTTTGCCTCTAACTGTGCCTCTATTTATTTGGCTTTAGTTGCCTGTATTTCTTTGATAGCTTTGTTCATTTTCTCTCTATATGCCTCTCCTTGTGCCTCTCCCCATGCCTCTATTTGTTTGGCTGTATTTGTCTGTATTTCTTTGAGAGCTTTGTTAGCTTCCTCTTTATTTGTCTACATTTGTATAGCTATTTCTTAGAGATTTTTAATTTCCTCTTTATGTGCCTCTAATAACTGGATCAGCATAGCTTTAAAATCATTTTCCTGTGTTTCTGATGAATTAAAATATCCATTGATTCTGGGGGTTGCTGGTGAAACCATGATGTCCTGATTTTTTTTTTTTTTTTTGGATGTGCTCTTATGCTGACCTCTAGCAATCTGCTTGTCCTTACATTTTGCTGTTTGTTCCTGGAATCTGTGCTTCAGACTAGGTCCATCTGTCTCGGGTGTCTTGAGTATTCTTCTGAAAGATGAGAGAGGTCCACCTGTTTGAGAGTGTGTGTTTGATGTTTCAGATGTAGCTAAGGGAGGAAGGTCATAGGTGCGGGTGCACAAGTGCTGGTGAGTAAGCGTGGGCTTTTGCATGGAAGTCTGTCCTGAAGGACAGGGTGCTAGAGCCTGTGGATGCCTGGAATGTGTGGCTTAAGCACAGGAGGGAGTGTGGTTACTGGCTCTGTTTGTGGGCAAAATGTGCCTGTGTAGCTTCCTTGAATACCTCAGTGACTACAGGCTTGTCATACTGTCCTTTTGGTATTCAGCTCTGTCTGGACTCCAGGAATTGTTTTCCTAGACTCCACTGGTAGACCCACACAAGCAGGGCTTGAATGTTGAGAATGCTCTCCAAAGAATGCCTGTGTTGCCCATATTTGTTGTTTGGTGGGAGGGATCCAATGTCTGTCTGGTAGCTTAGAGGGACCCAACCACAAAACTGGGAGGCTGGTACAGATGCCCACTGGGAGGCCCTGGGAAGCCTATATAGCTGCCCCTGGATCTGAGAGGCCCGTACAGCTGCCTGCTGCAGCCTGCCTCTGCTCTCTCAGTTACTGAACTGGGATTGGAGCAGCTTGGCACTAAGGACCGCCCTTGCTGAGGAAGGAGGATAGAAGCTAGTCAAGGGGAAGTGCAGAGTAGTTGAATATTCTCCACTCTCAGTTCCCTGAGATGCCTGAGGGTGACCTGGATCTAAAAGATCTCAGCTCATGTGTTGTCCCATCTTGCCCAGGAAGTCTCAATGTTGATATTCCGGCTTCAGCTGCCTCTCCACTCACCAATTTCAGAGTTTCGGATCCTGTAACCTTCAGATACAGTGCTCACTGGTTGCTGCCCTCTTGGATCCTCCAATTCTTAGTGATTAATTTTACACTTGTCATCCATCTAAAGCATCAGATACTACATGTTTTTAGTTTAGCTTTACTTCTTTTAGTTTTCTTTTATGTTTCCATGTAGAGAGCAGTTTCATAGGATGAAAGGAAGCGGATGTTTGCCACAGTTTTATGGAGGTTATCTACTGCTTTTAAATCATGATTGGAAATATAGAAATAACTAACATCTACCAGCCACAAAACCCAACACCTACAACAGTGCCCTGCCAACAAGATTTTCTGGCAAAATAGTGGCACAAAATGTCATTAGAATAGGCAACAGCATTCTTACTGTGTTTAAGGCCTACTCCATGAGATGGCACTCATATCTGATGCTGTTTAAATGTCCAAGAACCTGAGAATAAATGGCCTTTAAGTAAAACTCAATACTATTATTTTGCTAACGGAATATAGCAATAAAATTACTCCAGTAACATTCTGCTCTGCTTGTTGATTTAAGCATCACTCAGCCCTCATCAGAGAAGCTTCTTCTTTCAGTAGATATAATCTAACACCAGTAGCCCAAATTAGATGTGCAGAGAGTGACTCACTTTGAAACGCTCAATCTTTAGTGGGATAAAAATCATTAAACACCTCCATTGAAGGCTCAGGAATCTTTGTGGAATAGAAGGTGGAAAGACTCTAGGAGCCGGAGGTTCATTCCAAGGAAACAGTGACTTCCAGCTGTAACATGATAAATTCACATATGAATTGACAGAGTCTGTGTCAGTACACACAGCATCTGCACAGGTTCAATCCAGATTGAGTCCCAGACTGAGAGGACAAAATAGATATGGGCTCTTACCCTTAACAAAGAAGTTATCTGCTACTGATAACCTCTGTCAAAGGGGGTAAAAAGTCAGTTTTCACCAATGGAGTCTCACTGGGCATATTAAGCACTCTCTAGGGCAAGCTCCAGGACCAGGAGAAGGTGGCAGCACAATATGAATTCAATGATATTTTTGTACACTTTTATTCTCATTTTGCTTTGTTTTGGCATTTTTTGTTAACATTGATGGTTTTTTTGGTTTACTTTGATTTACTTTGATTTCTATTTTGTGTTTTGTGGGTTTTTTTATGTGTGTTTCTTTGTTTCTTTTTGGCTGTTTTTGTTTGCATTAATGAGATAAAGAAAGAACATAAAATTGGACGAGTAAGGACATGGAAAGGGTCTGGGAGGAAGGGGAAAACAGGATCAAATATACTGTATAATTTTTCAATTAAAATATTCACAAGTTTTTCATATGCTTTGTATGACATTCAGTATTATGCATGTTATTTTCACTTTTTTCTTCAGGGATATAATTGAGGAATACTGTTCACAAATATGTCAACATTATACATT
This sequence comes from Psammomys obesus, assembly GCF_907164565.1. Classification (NCBI taxonomy): domain Eukaryota; kingdom Metazoa; phylum Chordata; class Mammalia; order Rodentia; family Muridae; genus Psammomys; species Psammomys obesus. The sequence goes on along the minus strand of NW_026585894.1, from coordinate 10,288,393 downwards.
AAAATATGTGTTTTGAACACAGGCATGATGGCCTTATCCTAGGATTAAGGAGGCAGATTCAGGTGGATCTTTATGAATTCTAGACCAGACTGGTCTACATAGTGAGTTCCAGGATAGCCAGGACTCTGTTGTCAAGCAAGCAAGCAAGGAAACAAACAAATGAATAAACAAACAAACACAATATGTGTTTTGTCAATTAGCTATAAAATAAAATGGCACATTTTTATTCTCAGGATTAAATGGTTGAAATGACTTAAATACTCGAGTGTGCCTTCTTCAGAAACTTCAACTCTATTTTTCTACTATAAAACTCCAAATGAAATTGAATGGTGTAGTAGAGACATCAAGGGATAAAGGTTGATGGGGTATGGGAAGGAGACCTTGTTTTTACTGGTCATTTTTCATTAATACTGTGATTGCTAGAAGTCATTTCCCTTGCCTTGGCTATAAAATAAGCAAAATGAGAAAACTGAAGTAAAATGAACTAAGGTTTTTCACAACTCAAATATTACATTGGATTAAATGTAATTGTTATATTAGAACCACACTGGCAAAATACTGAAGTGACTTTGTGTGGGTGCTTTTTAAACTTCTAAGCATCTCAATAAAAGAAACACTGCCTATCAAAATTTAGAAGTTAATGTATTCTGGACATTATTTAGTGCTAGATCATATGAAAATACCAATCACAATTGGATTATTATTTTTTTGATACAGCCTCAGTCCTTTTATGGTTAATTGTAGGCAAATCAGAGAAAGGCTTTGTAGTTTTGATATTGGAAAGAGAATCTGAGTCTCTAGCTTAGGGCATATAACTCAACGATTGAACACCAAGAATTCTGAGAGCTTATTGAACTACCTCAGATATTTGCACAGTCACCAACATATTAAGAAACAGGTTTTTGGGTGGAGTGTAGAGATGATCCAGCGCTTAAGAGAAATCATTAGCTACTACTCCAGAGGACATTAGTTTGACACCCATCACCTATGCAGCAACTCACAAACGTCTGTAACTCCACTTATAAGAGATCCTACACCTTCTTTTGACCTCCTTGGGAATAAGACATGCTTATGGTGGACAGATATACATACAGGCAGAACACCCATTCACATAAAAATAATTTTTTTTCCTATGGAAATTTATGCTTTCTATGGAAATGTTCAGTTTCTCACTCTGAAAAAAATCACATTAAAGACATCTGATAAGTAGCTTCCAAGACTATTTCTAAAATTAGATGTGGTGATTAAGTGCAGATTAATATTTTTTTACCTTTAAGTATTAGATTAAAATGTGCTGATTATACAAAGGTGTTTTATCATATTCACACCCCTCAACTACTCTGTCTTACTTCCCTTTCCTTCTACTCTGTAGTACTTTTTAAAATTTGATTAAAATAACACATATAAGTGAAGATATTAATAAAATTTCACATAGTTTTTTTTATCGCTACCTTTCTGTTCTTTATGGAGGCAGTGAATATGCTTCACTAAGAGAACTTACTATTTAGGTGTTTTTATATTTTTTATTTTTTAAATTTTTTATTATTATCATTTACATTGAATTCCTGCTGTGTCCCCTCCCTCATCAATCCCATCCTCTCTCCCTCTTCTCCTATGCCTCTCCTTTAGTCCACCGATAGATGAGATCCTCTTCTCATTCTATTTGACACTAGCCTATCAGGTCTCATCAAGTTTTGTTGCATTGTCTTCCTCTGTGGCCTGGCAAGGCTGCAACCCCCAGGGGGAAGTGATCAGAGAGCCTGTCATGGAGTCTGTTTTTTACATTGATTCTGTGGATTCACTTGTGAAATAAGTTATATATAGGCCATCAAATTTAAAAATTGTAGAAATTTAAAATTATGCATAGCTTCCTTCTGCTTAGTTATCTCTGCAATTTCTGTAGGAATATTAAACCAATCCCAACAATATATAGCATTCCAGAAGCAAAGATGTTTCAGTGTTGCTGCCATTTTTTTTTTCATTTTTAAAACATTTTAAACATTTAGTTATTTATTCACTTTACATCCTGATCCCAGCTGACCCCCCCTCCTCCCAGTCTCCTCCCCATACCCCTTCCCTCACTCTCCTTTCTCCTTCTTCTTTCAGAATGGGGACATCCTCAATGGGAACCAGCCTGCCCTGGCACATTATGTCTCATCAGTACTAGGTACATCTTTTCCCACTGAGGCCAAACAAGGCCTCAGTTTCCTCTCCTGTTAGGGGAGGAAAGAGATAAGGACCTGGAAGTGACAGAAGTTCCACAAAAAGACTAACAGAGCCAACTAACCAGGGTCCAAATGGGTTTTCTGAGACTGAAGTACCAACCAAGGACCATGCATGAACTGGACCTAGACACCCTACAAAAATGTTCCAGATGGGCAGCTTAGGTTTCATGTGGGTCCTCTAGTAAGGGAAGTGGAGATTGCATTGGACATGGACTCATTTGCTAGCTTTTAGATCACTTTCCCCTGGTGGGACTGCTTTGACAAGCCACAGGGGATGCAATATTTTCCATTTTGTGTTTTGATTCCTTAGCTTAAGATGATGCTCATAATGTTCTTTATGATGCAAAATATATGTTCATCATACATGAGGATGTATTTATATGTGTATGTTTATGGAAGCCAGATGTCAACCTTGGATATCATTCTTCACGTAGCATTCATTTTAATGTTTTTTAGACTGTTTCTCTCAATGACCTGAATTTGTTGAATAGACAAGGCTGGCTGGCAATCAAATCCTAGAGGTCTATTTATCCCTGTTTCCCCTGCACTGGACTCACAAGTCGATGCCACTGCAGCTGGCTTTTTATGTGGATGCAGAGAACTGAAAACCTTTCATCATTATGCATGTTCTGTACACAGTCTTTATAGATTGAGAGAATCTCTCCTAGTATCTGCTCTAGGTTGTTTTGCCATGAAGACTTGTTAGCTTTCATAAAACCCTTTCTCTGTATCTGACAGAGGTTCTTAACCTTAATGCTGCAACCCATAAAATTATTTTCATCAGTGTAATTTGCTACTGTTACGAAACATAATATAAATATGTGTTAAGCAGGATATATAATATGTGATCCCTGTGAAAAGACAGTAAAAAGACCCAAAGGGGTCATGACTGATTGAGAACTACTGATATGAGGATGTTCCTATGGTTAGAGATATTTATTTTGCTAATATATCATATCCTATTAATGAATTGTCATAGATGAAACAACTTTACAATCCCCAAAGTATGGGCTTACTCATTTTCTTATCTTGCTGGATTTATTAGAAAGTGTTTTGTTAAGGGTTTCTGCTTGGATATGCATAACAATCATTTCATTATTTGTGATATTTTTGGATTTAGAATCAGGTTAAGCTTTTGCTTCTAACATATTTTGGAAATTGTATGTATGAGAGTTGTTAATTTTACTTAAAAGTTTGCAAAGAATTTGTCAATGAAGCCATATTTACTTGGAATTTTCCTAGTGATCAGGTTTTTCATTATTCATTTAATCTTTTGTTTATTGAAGAATTATTCACATTTTATTTTCTATAAAACAAGTTGAAGTAGTTATAATATACTTTTATACCTACTAAGAATTTAAAAATACTAACCATTTCAACTAAAGACTACGTATTTATTTAAAATGTATAGTTACTTATTATCTATATTTTGTGAATATACATACTCATCTTTTTGTCAGAGAAAGAAGCAGTACAGTCTATTTATCCTCTATCTATCTATCTATCTATCTATCTATCTATCTATCTATCTATCTATCTATCTACCTATCTATTAATCAGTTGTTGGTTGATCTACTTGTAATCTATTTTATATTTAGTTGTCATTACCATCAATTACATATACCATCTAACTGTCATTTTGTCAGTGGATCCTAGCTAAATAGTTTATTGCAAGATATTGGAGTGCTTGATTTAGGGCTCTAGATAAATTTAAAATGCACAGGGGAAAACATTAAGAAGTTCGGGGTGGGAATATCAGGTATAAATTGAGGGCAATTTTCTTTTTTAGGGAACTATCAGTTGTATTCATTAAACTTGCCAATTGATTGTGATACTTTTAATTTACTTGAATAGTGTTGTTTCTTTTGAAGCTTGTTTTTAATTTTTTCATACAGGATCATATTAATCTAGGGTTAAATTTGTCCTCTATTGTGGAAATATCCTCTGAAGCTTGCTTGATGCAATGTGAAATTTAGAATAGAGTTTTAAAATTGCAAAATATCAGCTTAATGTCTGATAAGAATTGGTGAAGTAGCAAAGTTTCTATTCACTGTTTTTTTTCTGTCTTGAACAAATTCTTTTTTATTATTTTTTTAATATTAGTTACAATATATTAACTTGTATCCCAGCTGTATCCTCCCTCATTCCCTCACAATCCCACCCTCCCTCTCTCATCTCCTTCCTGCCCTTTCTAAGTCCACTGATAGGGGAGGACCTCCTTCCCTTTCATCTGACCCGGTTTTATCAGGTATCTTCAGGACTGGCTGCAAAGTCCTCCTCTGTGGCCTAGCAGGGCTGCGCCTTCCTTGGAAGGTGGGGAGGTGTGTGTCAAAGGGCCTGCCATTGAGTTCATGTCAGAAATAATCCCTGTTCCCCTGGGATACTTAACTACCATGGTCTACATCCGAGCAGAGGTTCTAGGTTACATCCATTAATGATCCTTGGTTAGAGAAACAGTCTCTTAAAAGACCCATGTGCCCACATATATTTGGCTCTTGTGGAGATCCTGTCCTCTCCAGGTCATATTAACTCTCTCTTCTTTCTTATGTTTTCCTGTACTCTGCTGAAGGTTTGGTTATGAGTCTCAGTATCTGCTTTGATACACTGCTAGGTAGAGTCTTTCAGAGGCCCTTTGTGGTAGGCTCCTGTCCTGTTGCTTCTTTTCTCCTACATCCAATGTCCACCCCATTTGTCTTTCTAAGTGAGGATTGATCACCTTACCCCAGGTCCTCTTTCTTGTTAATCTTCTTTAGGTTTATAGATTTCATTATGTTTATCTTATCTTATAGGTCTATATAAGTGAGTATATACCATGTGTGTCTTTCTGCTTTTGGGATACCTCACTTAGGATGATTTTTTCAAGGTCCAACTATTTGCCTGCAAATTTCATGATTTCCCTGTTTTTAATTGCTGAGTAGTATTCCACTGTGTAAAACTACCATAATTTCTGTAATTGGAACGGAAGAGGTCAAAGTTTCACTATTTGTGGATCATATGATAGTCTACATGAGCGACCCCAAAAATTCAACCAGAGAACTCCTTCAGCTGATAAACACCTTCAGCAAAGTAGCTAGATATAAAATTAACTAAAAAAAAATCAGAAGCCCTCCTGTATACCAAAAACAAAAGGGCCAAGAAAGAAATTAGGGAAACAACATCTTTCACAATAGCCACTAATAACATAAAGTACCTTGGTGTGCCTCTAACCAAGCAAGTGAAAGACCTGTTTGAGAAAAAAAAAAATTCAAGTCTCTGAAGAAAGAAATTGAAGACGATATCAGAAGATGGAAAGATCTCCCGTGTCATCGATCAGTAGGATTAACCTAGTGAAAATGGCTATTCTGTCAAAAGCATTCTACAGATTCAATGCAATTCCCATCAAAATACCAACACAATTCTTTTAGACCTTGAAAGAAAAATTATCAACTTCATATGGAGAAACAAAAACCCCAGAATTTCTACTCACTGTTAATGTCTGTGATTATAGGAGCATTTGCCATCCCCTCAGTGAGTTTTGAGTCTTTATGAGCAAAGAAAATTGCTCCCTTTGTTTTAATCTATGTTTACTTCTAAATACTGTAGTTAGGTAACCTTTAATCCATTTATAGTTGTTATTTTGTGAATTTCTTTTCCCCCCTCACTGTGTTTTATATATTGAATTGCTTGATTGTTCTGTGATTTATGGACTTGTTTTATGCATTCCTTTGAATAGAGCACACTTTTCTATAGTATGTTATATGGATGTTGACTTTGTATGAAGAGGAATTTGGTGTATAGAAGTAATGCTTCAAGATTACTTTTTTATCGTTGTTTTGTTTTGAATTGAGACAGACTTTCATTATGCATCCCTGAGTGGCCAAAAACATTCTATATAGGCCAGCATGGCCTGCAAGTGTCAGAGAATCACCAGCCTTTGATTCTGAAGTACTGATATTAAAGGAATACTCCACCATGCCTAGCACAAGACTCTGGGGAAAGAATATCCAGTAGCCTTTATCTTTTCTCTTGATTCAGTCACTAGCTATACAAAAAAGTCAACTCTATGGGTTACATCTGAGCCTGGGTTTTCGCTCTTGTCCATGCATTGTCCTAGGCTGGGGTATCATTCTCCTCAGGGCCCACAGGGCTCAGGTTTATGGCTCTGTTTGTCTCCTTTTGGAGCTCCTGTCCCTTCCAGGTCTTTCTGTCACCCACTTCTTTCCTAAGATTCCCTGAACTCTATCCAAATTTTGGTTATGAATCTCAGCCTCTGCTTCGATACCTCGATCAGTACATTCTTTCAGAGGCCATCTGTGGTATGCTCCTGTCCTGTTCCCTGTGTTCTCCTGCTTCTTATGTCTAGCGCTTTTGTCCTTCTGAATGAGGATTGAATATCTTCCCTAGGGTCTTCCTTGTTGTTTAGCTTGTAGAGTGCCACCTTGCCAGTCCACAGAAGATGACAATGCAACCAATCCTGATGAGACCTGATAGGCTAGGGTCAAATAGAAGGGGAGGAGGACCTCCCCTATCAGTGGACTAGGGGAGGGGTATCGGAGGAGAAGAGGGAAAGAGTGTGAAATTGGGAGAAGATGAGGGAGGGGGTCACAAATTGAATAAATTTTAATAAATGATAATAAAAAAGATGAAAAAGATATGCCTAGATTTTGTTACAAGATATTTTAATACTACTTTAATTCTCACAGTTAGGCTTTGTCATTCTCACATTGATAACTGATGTAAAATATCAACATGAAACAGGGCTACTTTCTGACCATGGTGGATCAAAACAAAAAACAGAAAATTCACTGTAACCATGTCTTTGTACAGATAGAACATTTGACACTACACAAGATGTAAAATGTCCCAAACACTTTACCCTCATCCTGGCTTATATATGACTGGTGTTTCTTTGCCAATGACTTTAGTGCCTTCACAATAAGTAAATGCATTTGTTACTGAGTCTTGTTATCACTTCCAGTTACTGACATCATTAATTCTGGAGCAAAACACTACCTTTATAAAACTTCCTCCAAGTTACCTAACAAAAAAGAGAATCTTATAACAAAAACTTTTTTTTTCATATTCAGATATTCCACAACCATGGTAAAGAACAAACCCAGCTTGCTCAATGATGACATGATTCTGGTCATCAAATAAGTTCAGGTATTTGTGAGGGTAATATAAAAATACTGTGGCTTACAATCTTTTTGTTTAACTTTTAGTCATTAATTTATTTTTACTAATAAATATTTATTACATAGAACATGCTGTCTTTAAATATGTACACATTGTGAATATTGCAAAATGAAGTTATCTAACATATATGGTATTTCATATTCTTATTTTATTATGCTAACATCACCTGGAATCTACTCTCAGCAATTTCAAATACATAATTTAATTTGTGGTTTTCATGATATAAAATGACATGTCTTGAATTTGTTATTTGGCTGTATATAATTTTTTTTTCTTTGATGAGTCCTTTTTCTCAGAATAGGTCATTTCCATTCCAATAAAAGGCTTTGCTGCATTATTGTTTCACGATGTGTAGGTAATAAAATAATTTAAATGTGGCAATACTGAGTTGAATAGTAAGCATTGGAGATTCTGTATACAATAAATGAAAGACTATAACGTTTGAAGTGGTAATATCTAAATGTGCAATATTTTAGGTGTTTGGTTTTAGAGAAATTCATTAATCTCTTTAAGTTTTGGCTTCTTGTAAAGAAAGGTGCAAACTCTTACTTTACAGGGTTATTCTAAGCATGAAGTGATACATATGCACAGAGCTTTTGGTAAACTGTGTTTAAGTATGAAACACTTTAAAAAACAATGCCAGAGTTTAAAAGAATGGATTGAGCATGTTTTTTATTACTCAATTATTATCCAAGGGATACAGAACACACAGAGAAGGAGAGTTAGTTCACTTTAGATTATAAGCAGGCTTGTACTCTTGCCCTTTTCTCTCTCTTCTGCTCCTGTGTTCCTTTGTAATATCAGTCTTGTAAATACATTTTGGTAGGTCACAAATTTTCACACTATTTTCAGCAATAGACTCCATAGAATCTTCCACAGAATTTAAAAATTAATGGTACCTGGATATGAAAATGTAGTTATGTTATAAAAAATGCACTAAAAATTATTTGTCAAATTTTTGTATACAAATTATTATCCAGTTTCCCCCAGTTTCTCTTTCCTTCCTTCCTTCTTTTTCTTTCTTTCTTTCTTTCTTTCTTTCTTTCTTTCTTTCTTTCTTT
>NW_026585894.1:10183206-10279922 GCF_907164565.1 Psammomys obesus | reverse complement strand
TTTCTTTCTTTCTTTCTTTCTTTCTTTCTTTCTTTCTTTCTTTCTTTCTTTCTTTCTTTCTTTCTTTCTTTCTTTCTGCATGCTGACCCGCTTTTTTTTTTCTTTGCAAATTTCAGTCTTATTTCATGGTGGTTTCACTCCGCTGTAATTGGGTGCTATGCAATTGTGTTTGTTCTGCCCTGCAGTAAGAGATTTAAAAAGGAAGAAAGTAAAATAATCCTTGAACCTGAGAAAAGTATTCTCTTCACTGACTGCAAATTGCTATTTGTTTGTTGGTCAGCTCTTTGTTCTGGTTAGTTATTCTTTCTAACATGCCTGGCTGCACAAATCACAAAATAGAGGGATAAAAGATCTTTTACAGTCTGTCTTTGTTGTGTTGCAAACTCAGTAACCACACGGAGCACAAAAGCCCTGGGCCTTAACTGCATTTTGTTGTTTTTCTTTATCCCTTAGTATTTTGAGTATGCTTTTTTTATCACTGATGAAGTGAAATTTTCGTTGCAAAGGGAGATGTTGGTGTGTGTGTGTGTGTGTGTGTGTGTGTGTGTGTGTGTGTGAAATACACCAGGGGTGACAATGCGGTTTAAGGAAGCAATAGCAATATCTTAAGATATAGACCAAGAATATGTAATCTAGGAGACTTTATAAATGAGTATTGATTTCTTATGTGTCTTCTTAATATTGCCCAAGAATGGATCATACAAAATGTATATTATTCCTTTATGTTATTGGATTTAATAGCTTACACAAAAGGTTTCGAATTATGGGAACTGACTTCACCTTAGATGAATGATGAAACAAATACTAAGTAGGGTTTTTATGAATTTATTTTCTTTCTTTTATTCAAAGTTTTTTGAAAACTATTTAATGTCTTACTATATTCTGAGCATGATAATGCAGTTATCAGTAAAACAGGTTTTAAGATGAATGAAGAACATTTAATGAGGACCAGATGAAAAATGAAATTAAGAATTGTTAACTTTTATGTTAGGTTAATGGCATTATAGTTGACTAAGAACAATGTCTTTTTATTTGGCATGTATTCAAATACTTATGGTTGGAATGATGTCTTAAATGCATATTAAAATTAGCTGGAGTGATGGATCAGCAATTAAGAGCACTGGTTAATCTTCTAGAAGAACCACATTCAATCCCAGCACCAACATGGTAGCTCACAAATGCTTGTAACTCCAATTCCCTGGGATCCAGTGTCTTGATTTTCACAGTCACCAGCCAAGCAAGTGATGCACAGACATAGGACAACATATATATGCAAGGGGGTAGATAAAGTACGATTGATAAGGTATTGACAAATTTAGGTAATGGTTACTGGGAGTTTATGTTTTAGTCAAAGTAAGAGAAAATGTAGAACCGTGTGAGAGGGGAAAATCTCACAACTAGAGGACATACAGGTTTTTGACAATGTTATAATGACAATGAAATCTAAGGAGATCAAATTATGTCCCCCATACTAGAATTACAGATTACTCAATCCTACCCAAACCTTTTCAATTAAGTATCATTATTCTTACTTTGCAATTCAGGTAATTGTGTCCAAGGCAGCACTAGCTATGTCTCAAGGCCTGGAGTTTACTAAGTTTAATTTGAAAATTTCTGATTTTAACCTTATGCTACTCTGGGTCATCAGAATAGCCACCTTCAGGAACCTGACTTTTCTGCCCTTAGATTTTTCTGATATTTATTAAACTGTAACCACAAATACACATGTATTAAAAACATGCAAAATATGTGAACATAAAATATATGTGTATGATTGTACACACATATGTATTTTTCCTTGCTTCTCAGTGTGTCTGCTGGGATCACAATTGATAAATGACAGAAGTCAGAGGGCAATGAGAAATATTCTGTTTTATGATACGCCAGAAAAAAGCTTCCTTCAGGCATGCTAAACATGAGGCAAAATTAACAGGGTACTAATTAGCCATAGCTCTATAGGCCTGCTGGTCTTTGTTGGAGGCCAAAAATGTAAGAGGTTGGACTGTGCATAGCAATATGGTCCACTGGCTTGATTACACGGCTCCACAAGGGTTTGTGTAGCAAGAGCATATGGACATTTTGCAACAGGAGCAAATATATGCTTCTTCCAACAATTTCCTGTTGAAAGCCTTTATGTTTCTTCCCACAAGTATTACTACTTACTATAAACACACACTGTACACACAATGTAAATGCACACATACACACACACTTAAGAAAAAATACTTCATTTAAAAACTTAGGTATGACTTTTCTAAAAGAATATGTATAGAAAATATGATTCAAAAAATTGTTTAGTGGGAAAAAATAAACCATTGATCTTGTGGTCAGAAATCCTAAAGTTTAGGATTCTTTTCCTCTGTTCATTAATTATCCGTTATTCTTAGAAGAGGAAAATCAGACCATTAAGCATCCTGGTTTCACTTTAAATTAAAGTGAATTTTGCTTTAAACTAATGCAAATTAGCTCTCCATACTCCATGGAATTTCAGTTCTTTCTGTATGGCAAGTTTACTTTTATACCCTCTGAGACCTCATTTTTTCTTTCCTCTTCATAAAAACTATCCACCCACCTACCTTATCTCATTATTCCCAGTCATATAACTCAATTAGACTGGGAGGTAAAGGAGTTTCATATAACTTTCATCTTTGAAAATTTCTTTTTTTAATTTAATGTTATTTTATTAATTACACTTTATTCACTTTGCATCCCCCCATAAGCCCCTCCCTCCTCCCCTCCTGATCCCACCCTTCCTCACCCTTCTTCACACATGCCCCTCCCCAAGTCCACTGATAGGGGACCTCTTCCTCTCCTTCCTTCTGATCTTAGTCTATCAGATCACATCAGGAGTGGCTGCATTGTCATCTTCTGTGGCCTGGTAAGGCTGCTCCCCCCTCAGAGGGAGGTGATCAAAGAGTAGGCCAATCAGATTATGTCAGAAGCAGTCCCTCTTCCCATTACTATGTAACCCACTTGGACACTAAACTGCCATGGGCTACATCGTTGGGCAGAATGCATGGAATCTTATGTAAAAAGTGGGAAATAGTAAGAGCTGGAGGGGACAGGAACTCCACCAGGAGAGCAACAGAACCAGAAAATTTGAACACAGGGGTTTTCCCAGAGACTCATACTCCAACCAAGTACCAGGCATGGAGATAACCTAGAACGTCTTTCAAAATTTCATACCTCTTTTGCAAGTGATAATGTGGCACACTTTCAGTAAAAAGTGCTACAGGATGCCCCCTGCCCCAATCTCTTAATCTAGCCAAGTACTTTGTTGTTTCTGTTCCCTTACATCAGTTTTCCCTTCTTTGAATCATTTTTGCCAGCACTCAGATATGATGCAATATTTCAGGGTTTAAATATATTAGAAAATGCTTCTGACACTCTTATCGTTGTCACCATCTGTGATGATGATATACTTACATGCTTTCTCACTACAAAACTGATTATAAGATTTGTAACCATTCCATTTCTGCTTTTCAGCATTTTTATTGCCCTTTCAAGTCACTCCAGATTTTTTTCTTTTTAAATATTTTTCTGTCTCCAACTTTTTAAAAATTCTTTATTAATTAAACTTTATTCACTTTGTATCCCCCCTGTGGTTCCCTCCCTCATCCCATCCCAACCCCTCCCTTCCTCCACCCTCTGCATGCATGCCCCTCCCCAAGTCCACTGATAGGGGAGGTCTTCTTTTCCTTCATTACTACCCTATTCAATTAGGTCTCATCAGGAATGGCTGCATTGTCTTCTTCTGTGGCCTGGTAATACTGCTTCCCCCTCAGGTGAGGTAATTAAAGAGCAAGGCAATCAGTTCATGTCAGAGACAGTCTCTGTTTCTATTACAATGGAACCCACTTGGATACTGAACTGCCATGGGCTACATCTGTGCAGGGGTGTTAGGTTATCTCCATGCATGGTACTTGGTTGGAGTATCAGTCTCAGGAAAGACCCCTGTGCTCAGATTTTTTGGTTCTCTTGCTCTCCTTGTGGAGTTCCTGTCCTCTCCAGATCTTACTGTTTCCGAGTACTTTCATAAGATTCCCTGCACTCTGCCCAAAGGTTGCCCATAAGTTTCAGCATCTTCACTGATAGTCTGCAGGGCAGAGCCTTTCAGAGGTCTTCTTCAAGATCCAGCTATACGACTCCTAGGCATATACCCAAAAGAAGCTCAAGTACACAATAAATACATTTGTTCAGCCATATTTGTAGCAGCCTTATTTGTAATAGCCAGAAGGTGGAAACAGCCCAGATACCCCTCACTGGAGGAATGGATACAGAAATTGTGGTACATCTACACAATGGAATATTACTCAGCAATAAAAAACAAGGAAATCATGAAATTTTCAGGTAAATGGTGGGAGCTGGAAAAGAGCATCCTGAGTGATGTATCCCAGAAGCAGAAAGACGCACACAGCATATACTCACTCATATAGAAATATAATATAGGATAAACCTACTAAAATCTGTACACCTAAAAAAACTAATTAAGAGGGAGGACTCTTGCTAAAATGCACAATCCCTATCCAGAAAGGCAAAGAGGATGGACTTCAGAAGAAGGAGAATAGAGGGAACAAGTCAGGAGCCTGATACATTTTTAATAATTTTAGCTGAACTAGAATTACATTATTTTCCCTTTCATTTCTTCTCTCCCAGATACCTTCATTCTAACCCCTCTCAGATATCCCAGTTCTCAAAGTGGTCTATTTTCTTTGATTATTATTGGTGTGTATGTGTATTTGTATGTATGTATATATATGTGTCTGTCTATCTATCTATCTATCTATCTATCTATCTATCTATCTATCTATCTATCTATCTATCTATCTAACCTGCTGAGTGTGCTTTTGTTATTTGTATGTATTGTAGTGCCAGGGCTGACTACTTTGCATTGGACAGCCAATAAAAAGGCTTATCCTTAGGAGAATCTAATTCTCTTTCTCCTTGCAGCATTTCTTTTTCTAAGGGTGTGACTCTATAAAATATTTCCCTTTTACTTTAACATCTTCATTGATTTCACTGTAGTCCTGGTCTTGTTTATGCAATCATTTCTAGGAGAGACTTGTATAGCAGATTTCCTGGTATCTGTTCCTAAAATCTTCCCAGAAGTCTCTTCTAAGATGTTCCCTAAGCCATAGATCTAGGGCTGCCATATACATATATTAAAATTGTGATTGGGTTCCTTGCAATCTGTTGATCTCTGCATTATGTCCAGTTGTGGTTTTCTATGATGGTCTCCATTTTCTATTATGTGGTATAGGATAAGATTTAGAATGTAGTAATGAGTTATGTTGCTCTACTGAAGTGGTCATAGCAGATTTTTTCCTAAGGTCCATGACCTCCCTAAACCTGGTAAGCTGGCTAGGATTTTATTTACAGGCATGATTAACCTTCCTTTGAATCTCCAATTAGGTAGCTGTTGGTCACGGCCTACACATGATTGCAACTTACTGGACTGTTATATTTATCTTGTTATGCTAGGAATTGTGGTTCATTGATGTTGCAGCTGGGAAGGGCCATTTAATTGTTTCCTTCCCTATTCAGCTTGTATAGTATTTTTTTGGAACCATAGTAGCTAAACTACAGGAAAGAGGCTTTGAGTTCAGATCAAGCTCAAGTCATCTGAGTTATATGTCTTGAGTGTGTGGTATCTTCAACAATAGGGACCCGCCCTTAACCTCTAAGGGTATCTTGATGGATATTGACTGCCCTCTGAGAACTTCCCCAGCAGAAATTCTGATTTGTAGTTGTAGTTGAACTTTGCTACTTCTATATACATTCTATTGAAGCTGTCATCAAACTCCTGAACAAAAGATTCCCAAAATATTATATGTATATATATGCATATATATGAGTGTGTATGTGTACAGTATATATATGTACACATGCATGTACTATGTAACACACATATAAAGTCTGAAATTTTAGGTACGTATAAAATGTTTCCTTTAGCTTTTTCCTTCTAACAACTTCTGTGTTATTTTTCTCTTATCCCTTCTTTTATTTATGTATTTGCCTTCTTCATGTTGGAAATCCTTTCCTATTTTTTTAATCACTGGTTACCTACTATTCCCTTCTCTCCAACCCTCTCATCTATTATCCCCTTATACTTCTGTGGTTTCTGCAGTTACTCTATGTTTTTGACTCACTTCTGAGGACTTAGAACTAAGAACTGCTGATGAGAAAGAATATGTGGCAATTTTTTTCGGAGTGTGGGCTAATTTACATAATAGGTCTATTCATTTACCCTCACATTTCATGATTTCATTTTTCTATACAGTTGAATTGTATTCCATTGTGAATATATACCTAATTTTTATTAGCTATTCACCTGTTGAAGGATATTTATGTTCTTTCTATTTCTTGACTACTGTAAATAGGGTGGCAATGAACATTTCTGAGCAAGTATATGTAGACACTCCAGATTTTATTCTCTCCTACAGGTTCCTATCTTACCTTTGATGTTATCACAATGCTCTTATGTCCTTCTTCCCAATTCAGTGGTTATTTATCAGTCCTTTTCTTACATATCTGACCACTTACTTTCTGAACATTTTCCCTTGCTTTTTCTAACTTCATATTCAACCTGGTTTTCCTATGTTGTTTCTTATACTTATCTCAGTTACTAGATTTTACAATATTTAAACACTAAACCTTAATCCTGTGTTCTCTGTTACCCTTTTCTGTACTTAATATGTTCAACCCAAACTTCTACCTAAATTTTTCCCCTTCATGCTTCATTTTTATTCCCCTCATACACAGCATTATCAAAATCTGATCAGAAATACTTTGTGAAGAAAGATAGTGGTGAAGAAAATTCAATTCTGGGTTTTTTTCAGACTCTGTAAGTCTTCAACCCACAGGTTTTTAGACTCTATCATATAGGACTCAAGTCCCAAAATTTAAAGCTGTTAAATTTAATGGAAACAGAATATGGAAGACAATGGAACCTAAGGCATCAGTTAAGTGTTTGAATGTTGTAAAATCTTAATAGTATAAACAAAGCCTGAATTAGAAATCTTGTGGGAGTTTAAATATATAAAAGCAATAGACAATGAAAGACTTGACAGGAACAGGTGAAAGAGTGACTTTGGAAGATGACAAACAGAATTATACTTCCTCCTGTTTCTTAATCCAAATGACTTACATTATAAAGTGTTAATAACAATGAACACATTTCTCTCCAGGGACAGACTGACTCCAAAATTGGAGCTAAATTTACTTTTGTAACTATTGACATTATGATATATTTGTCTGGTTTCTTTTTATGAAGTAGGCACTGAAAAATTGTTCTTTTATTTAGACTTATACCATTTGTTCTGTTTTGATCTTTATATTGTATCAAAAAAAATCACATTTTGCCTTCTTTTTGCTTTTGACCAAAGGGCATTTATTGCAAAAGCAATGAAACTGTGATCTAGTTCTGTTGGCAGAAAGAGGAAGGTCTAGTGGGAAAAATGTCTTGGAAATATAGTTATAGTTTAAGACATGTAAGGTTTAAGGTGGTGTCATGCTATCTCAATAGAAATGGCAGATGCATAGGTGTGGTTGAAGGCCACAGGAGACTTTGAATGGTGAACACAGGCTGTGTACTCATTCAACAACCTATCATCAGTTGGAGAAATACAGCAAGGAGAAGAAAATTGAATTGGGAATTACTTTTCACAGACAGAACAGGAAATACAGCCAATCAAAGGGACAGCTAATCTACAGGCAAAATGTTAGAGAAAAACAGGATGAATGACCAAGAGAGACATTTTCATAGCTAAGATGCAGTTGTACTGTACTGAATGAAGAGAAAATCTGTCAAAGGAAATGAAGACTGGATTATTTTAAGGATAAAGTTTTAACTTCAGTGATGTGGTAAAAACGGAATTATTATTTGAAAAGATGGGTTGATATTGAGCATAGTAGAGAATTCAAAACGGAAAATGACAAATGATTCTAGTTATGTATTATCAAAGAAAAGTATTTGAAAAAGTATTTTACTATTTTGCATTTGTATAAAAATTATAGGTGCTTATCATATCTTAAAAATCCCCAAATTACAAAGAACACAACCATAATCATTGCAACAGTATAGAAAATAATTATCATTCTTGTTTAGATAAAAATTTTCAGACATTCATTTATAAAGACAATACTGGGAAAACTGGGGTTTCCTCGTCGAGATTTTAGACTCATTAAGAAAATAATTTAATTTGGTCTCAAGGACAGTTTTATTAGATCTCAAAAGAAAAATCCCGTGTCAGGAAAGCTGTAAAATGCCAGGAATTGCCTGACAAAGGAGAACTGCGGAGAGAAGAAACAAAGGTCATGCCATTTTAGCTGGTATGGAGGTCGGGCACGTTGCAAACACACAGCCACATGGCAGGTAGGAAGGGTTTAGAGAAATAATACGAAAGCAAATTTTGGGGAGGAAGCTCAAGGTGTTAAGGAAAGCATGCTTAAAGAAGGAGAGAAGAACAGAGACAGTTAAGTTATGCTTTTTTTTTTTTTAACAATTCAAAACCATGGGTAAGCTTGTGACCCTACTTCGCTATAGCGTGCACTAGGGGGTAAGAATTATGGGAAGAAAAAAGTAAAGCAAATCATTAAAAAACTAATTATTCTACCTATATATTTAGCATGTCTCAAGGTGAATTCACCTTCCTAGGGGTATTTCTTGGCCAACCAAATGACCAGATCTAACATCAAATGTTATATTTCTACTCAGACAAGAGATCAACCAGGTATGTTTTACTTTCACTCGAGTATTTATAATTTTATTTTACATCTCAAAACCCCATCTGTGTTATTCATATCTTAACACCCAAACATGAGGGAAAAAAATACAAGTAGTCCTATATATATATATGGCAAAAATAAAACAATACCAATCACCGAAGAGTACCTTGTTAGCACTTCACTAGGAGATTGATGCTTTGGAAGTCTTTTGAAGAAAAGCTTTCTATTGTCAACTCAAAACCAGTGGGCTCCTCTGAATCATGGCTCAGTTTTAAGAATCTCCATCACCCTCACTCAAATGTTCCTGTCTGATAGTGATCAAGAACAAAAGTTACATAGGGTTTCAACTTGTCACTCAAGTTCTGTAATCTCTGGATTCCAGGAAAGACAGGTGCCATGTATAGGATCTTGATTTTGGAGCTTCTGGGCATTTTGAATCTAGATTCTGACCTAGATTTCATTCTATGAGGTAGACTTTCATTCTATGGGGTACCTTTTGCTTTAATAATAAATGTCATCTGTTTCTATTTACTATCTATGAGCCTTTGGTCAAATTTTGTGTTATGGAAAACAAGAATATCAATGAGTGCCCTAGTAACTTACATGCATACCTGTAACAGTGGAACCATATTTTTCAGCTGAAGATATCGTTTATGTGTTCTTGGATTTGGCTGCAAGTATTTTATTATTTATTTTTGTGTCAAATTTTCATAGGAGAGATAGGTCAGAAGTTCTGTTTTTGTTGTGTCTTTGTGTGGTTTACGTATCAAGGACATTGTGGCCTCATAAAATGAGTTTGGTAGTGTTTCTTCTATTTCTATTTTGTGGAATAGTTTGATAAGAATTGGAATTATCTCTTCTTTGAAGATCTGGTAAAATTCTGCTTTGAAAACATCAGGCCCTGGGTTTTTGTTTTGTTTTTGGTTTGGTTTGATTTGGTTTTTTGGCAGTGGGTCTTTTGGTGATTGTTTCTCTTTCCTTGGGCTCTACAGGATTTTTAATCTGTTTACTTGATCTTGGTTTAGCCTTGGTAAAAGGAATCTATCAAGAAAAGTGCTCATTATGTGTAGATTTTCAAATCATGTGGTATATAGGCTTTTGAAGTAAGGCCTAATGATTCTTTGAATTTCATCAGTGTTTGTTGTTTTGTCTCCCTTTTCTTTTCTGATTTTCCTTTTTGAGATAGTATCTCTCTGCCTTTTAGTTAGTTTGGCTAAGTGTCTGACTTGTTGATTTTCACAAAGATTCAGCTCTTGGTTTCATTGATTATTTGAACTGTTTTATTTGTTTCTAATTCATTAATTTCAGCAATGATTTTGATTATTTCCAACTGTCTACTCCTCTTTGATGTGTTTCTTTATGGATGACTGTAATCTGTTTGACTTTGTTACTCTGTTTCTTTATGGATCACCCTAATCTGTTTGACTTTATCTTCTTCTATTTCTTTATGCATTTTATTTGTTTCCTTCATTATCCTCTTCATAAGTATAGACATAAAGTCATCTTCTTGAATTTCACTTATGATAGGGTGTCCAGGGCTACTTGCCCCTAGATAACTGGGTTTTGGAGATGCCATATTACTTTGGATTTTGTTGGTTGTGCTTTTATGCTGGCCTCTACCCATCTGGCTGACTCAAATGTTGGCTATTAGTTTCTGCTGGAATCTTCCTGTGGTGGGGAGAATCCCCTTGGCAGGAAGATGGCTGTTTCTGAAGGAGGGCTGATCAACATTTTGGGCATTGTCACTGAATGGCCAGTGCTTCTCAGGAAATGCCACAGTTCAACTCAGGTGAATGGATCTGTGTGGTAACTGTAACCATTGGTAGTCAACTGACTCTCCTCTCACCAGGCGAAGTCCTGAAGACAGATACCCTGACACTGGGTTTCTTTCTCTGGAAATAGTGAGCTGTTGCTGCTGCTCTTACACTGTGTTTGCTGGGTTCAGCCCTCTTGAAGAACCAGGGAGCCCTGATGTTTGGTCAATTTAGCTAGGGAGACAGGTTGCTCCTTATAGCAATGTCTGTGGCTGATCCTGCGGGTCCCAGTTTTCTGTAGGTCTGAAGCTGGACCTCTTACCCCAATATCCAAGTGGTAATCAAGTGAGTGCAACACTTAGGTGTGTAGCAGAAGGCTACAGCCTGTAGCTAGGGTGAACCCAAGGATTTTTCCAGGGATTAACTGGGTGCCCTGATGTTGGACCTGATGTTCGTATTTCAGTCTGGGATGGTGAGTAGAGCACACAGGTGCAGGCAAGTGACTTAGCACTGGAGGATGAGTGCCAGCAGGAACCCAGAAACATTTCACAGGAACATTTCTGGAATGGGAGGAGCTTTCATTTGGGTACCCTGAGGTGCTAATGTTTCCTTCACCATGGGGTTTCTTCCCAACAGTGAAACCCAGTCTCTTGTGCTTTGGGGCCCACAGTTCTGTCTGTGATGGTGAGTCGGGCACACACACGTGGGTCTCTGGGATGGTGACTGAGAGCCTACAGGAGCTGGGTCATTTTCCATGAATTGTCTGTGTGACCTGAGGTAGATCGATTGCTTCATTTACCATGGGGTTTTCTCTTGACTGGAACCCACTCTTTGGTGTTGTGGGTCCTAAAGTTCAGTATAGGATGGTGATCAGAGCATGCAGGCATGTGGTTCTAGGCTGGTGACCAAGTGCCTACTGGGACCCAAGAACTCTTCTGGGGTTTAGCTGGGTGACTTGAAAATGGACCTGATTGCTTCCCACACCATGGGATATCCTCTCACCTTGTAAACACAATGGCTAGTCTATATATAAAAAATCTAAGTTTTGCTTTATCAAGAATATTTCTGATCACGTTTGTGACTATGGAGTGCTTCTTCCTCTTGTCTCTTGTCTTTTTACCTTTATTTACAAATAGAACTCATTTACAGAAAGCACAGAATCAAGTTTCAAGCTATAAATTATTGCCACCCATCCTTAAATCCTCCTGCATTACCCTTTTCCACCCACTCCCTCTGGATCACTTGACTGAGACTGCTTCTGGGTTTATAGGGAACCACTAAGTGGTCAGTGGAGAAATCAAGAGCAAAGACAGATGGACAAAAAAAAAATAATACATGTCAAAGCAGGTCTGGAAGAAGGTACAAGGAGATAAAAATCAAACAAATCTCACCATTGCAAGTTACTAGACTTGAAAATGGAAGCATTTGTTTTTAACTCAGCAAAAAGACAGAGGAGAAAAACACATCCAACCAGTCATTTAAACAAGGTTTAAGTCCTTTTAATGAGCAATACTGCATATAATGATAGAAAGGGTTTAAAATTGAAAAAAAGAAATAGTACTCAGACTATCCTGCTAGATGCACACAATCTCTGTGACTTTCTAAAGCAGATGAGATCATGGGTGTGAGCAAGAGCTGTTTTGAGGAAGGTGGGTTTGTACACAGGAGGAGTGTGAATAAGATTTCCAAAAGTTACAGAAAGTAAAGCCCCAAGGAATCAACACATATTTTTTTTTTTTGGTGGGGCTGTGGTATTTTGTTTTGAAAGCTGAGTTTTGAATACAAGTATGATACATCAGAATGAACCTTATTGATTCCATTTTTAAAATTGCACCTGCCATGGAGTCATTCCAAAGCACATATACCAAATTAAAGCAGAGAAACCAATACAAACATAACAGAAACTGAATGTTGCTAACTCATTTGTTTATTTAGAAAACATTAGCTTGTCAGGAAACAATTCTTTTTATTTTATTTTTTTTTACTAATGTCAGCTTTCAAGGTCACCTAATTGGAAATGTACAGAATTAGGACAGGCATGAAATTCGATAAAACAGACCCAGCCGTAGAAGAAACTTAGCTCTAGGCACCACTGATGGAATTAGAAAAACATTGTCAAGTACATGCCCACAGATCAGAGCTCCCATTAAAACAAAGATAATTCTCATATTTAAAATTCATCTGTAATAACCTAAGTCCTTGGAGAAGGGCATGGGAGGAGATGAGGAAAGGAGGGTGGAGTTGGGAGGGAATGAGGAAGGGGGCTACAGCTGAGATACAAAGGGAATAAACTATAATTAATATAAAAAATAAAAGTAAAAATGTTTAAAAAACATGTCATTTAATCTAATCTTTTAATGTCTCTTTTAAGAATATACCCAAAGGACTCTATGTCTACAACTCTATCTCACACACACGTACACACACACCACACAAACACATATACATATATTCACATATACATATATACACATATATATGTATGCTGATTGTATGTGCACATATATAAATATATATCTACATGTATACATATAATACGCATTCATGTATATTGCAGCACTTTTCACAAAAGCTAAGAAATAGAACCAGCCTTGATATCCATCAGTAGAGAAATGATAAAAAAGATGTAGTACTTATGTACAGACAGTAGAATTTTTTTAGCAAGAAAAGAAGAAATCTTGATATTTGCAGAAAATGAAACAAATTGTAAATCATATTTATCACATTAACTCAGATTTAGAAAGACAAATGCCTTTTGTTTTCTCTCTTATGCAGATCTTAGATTAGTGTGTGTGTGTTTGTGTGTGTGTGTGTGTGTGTGTGTGTGTGTGTGAAAGGAGGAGGAAGAGATATTAATGGAGAAGAAGAGGAAAATAGAAAGAAAATGGAATATATGAGGCACAAAAATAGAAAGGGAACGTATTTTCCAGGAGAAGAGGGAGGATAAAGAGGGCCGGTTTGGATAATTATGAATAAGAAGCTAATACCCATGATATACATGTATGAAAACGTAATAAAGAAACCCATTACTTAGTATGCTAGCTTAAAATAATGGAGTACTTCAATGATAATGATATTTTAATACTAGAGAAATTTAAAAAAAAACATACCCCTATGTTCTAGGCATTGATCCGTTTTATGTTTTGATTTCTTTCAGCAATAAATCTTTCTCATTCAGTTTTTTTCCTTCTGTTCTCAACAAATTGATTTGTTTTTGAGTTTGTACTTACATTAAGTGGGGTATAGTCACTGAGGACTTATAGAAAGGTGATAAACATGCAATATTAACTTTGGTGCTGAAAGAAATGTTTATTATAAATGCTTTATGTTCTCTGAAGTCATGGGAAAAAAGGAGTTTGAAACTGATGCCAGTGGCAAAGTTTTGCTTTAGATCTCCATTGCTAGGAGAGCTGCAAAGGTGGTTTGTAGAGGATTTATCTACACAAGATCATTGACTAGAACATGAAAAGATATAATTTTACTTCTAATATATTCTTTGCTACTATTAACTGAATCATAGAACTTGAATTAGAAGACATTTTATTAGGAGACATTCAGTGATTTTTTTTTTACCACTCTTTTTTAGATAGAAGGCAGTAAAGATATTTCTACTAATCCATGGCATAATTAGAAATAAGAAGACAATATAGATAGTTTTTCTATGAAAATCGAAGTTTTTGTTAATTATTCTATTATATTTTGCTTGCATTGGTCCTAAAATACTTCCTTGAGTGTATACAGTGAGATGGTTAAAATGGCCTTGGTTGGATCAATTAGAGTAGTCATAAATCTTGTTGAAATTGAAGCAGGTCTCAAGAGAGATGAGAGCAGGGTAAAAGCAGCATTGGGCCCATTAACCAGGATTTTTATTTTCCTGAGCATTTCTCTTTTTGTAGTATACTATAAGTATACTATATTCCTGCTTCCTTATGAACTCTGCAGTGTCCTTCCCCTCTGACTTAAAAAATAGCCTTGAGCCATTTATGTAGAACAGATACAAGGAGCAGAAGAACTAGAAGCACTAAAAGTTATTGTCGCTTTGTTTTCTTTTCTTATGTACAATGATATCTTCCTCTGTAGTAGTGTAGTGTGCACATGTGATCTAAGTTATTCCATCTTTACACCAAAGTGGAGTGTGTTACATTTTATATTTGCTCCTTAATTCTTTGCTTCAGAAAACATATTGGGTCTTCTCTCATTTCTTTTCACAAGCTCTTCAATACACATACATTTGGCTTTGTCTTCACTTTATAGACATCTGTTTTATCAAGGACAGTAAGATAACCTGTGTTGCTAAAACCAATGGTTACCTAACCATTTTCATTAGTATTCACACATTAGCACCTCTTATTTCTTTAAATATAGAGATAAACAAACACTCCAAAGTCTTTGGAGATCTTTATTTTCTTATTACTCAGTGCCTGCTATTTCTGATAGGTCCTTCAGTATTTTAAATATGTCCGCATGGAGAGATTTGTTTAGCATCCAAGAGAGTTAGCTCTATCCATCATCCCAATAATCAACTACTTTTCATTTTTCTCTTATACATCTCAAAGGTTTCATCCCAGTAATTACAGCTGTTGAATTGTTTTTGAGTTGCACACATACAAGGTAGAGGCCAATACTCTATTTGTTTTTATACCACCAGAATCCAGCAGGTGTTTGACACTTTATAATTATTTAATTGACCTATTGAATGACTTTACAGATGGATGAGTGCTAACAGTTTCACAATCTTTTTTAGTAGTGTTGTGCAAAAATCCATGTCAATTCTCTGTCTCCGAAATGATTCCAACCTCTCTTTCTTCCTTTCAGTATTTGCATCCCTTTTCCCTGCCCTACTCACAATCATCTTTTGCTTCAACCACTTAATGAAATTGATCACACACCTGGCATCTTCTCTGGCTGTTCTTCAGTTCTTCTATTTATTGATTTCGTAGGCTTTTATAATTTACATGCTTTGTGAGTTGTAGTATCATAAGCCTCTTTCAATTCTGAGCTTATTATTTCATCTGTGTCTGTCAGTTCTGGTTGTGTGTCTATTGTATAACAGTTTCCTCTGAATTCAAATATTTCCTTATGGAATTGAGTTCAGGAGGCTTAGGGGTCAAATAATAACTCACATATCTGGGAAAGTGGAAAATTTAATGAGACTTTAAGGCCTCTTGTCAGCTTGATAAACAAAGTAAAGGGTTACCTGAGGAAGAGACACTGAGCAGCAAAGCTGCAGACAGGGCATTTCCTGAAGCTATCAAATTTCCTGACAGTTGTGAAGAGAGCTCCAGGGTTATAGCTGTCATGTATTGTGACTGATGTTGAGGTTGTTTTTTGGTTATACAGCTTCATATTATAATCATCGCTGCTATGCTAAGTGACCCTTACCCATAGTACTGTTAGAAACCCTAATAAAAATATATTTCTTCTCCACATTAGATTCTTGTACAATTGTTAACTTGGTCTAGCCTGGGTTCATTTTTTTTCGTTGTATAGGGGTGCATGTGTGGATATGTGTGCAAGTGTGTGTGCTTACTCGCTAGTGCATGTGGATGTTTGTGTGCATGTGTATATGTGTTGCATTCCTTAGAAAATATCTGTCATAAAATCTGGTCCTGAGATTGAGCACCAAGTATATTACTTATGTCTCCATCATTCTCATTGCCCTTCATATAACATTCTTTGTAGCTTTGCAAAGGAATTCAAATGACTAGATATATATTTTTTTTATTTTTAAGACAATTTTTGAATTTCATAATTCTTAAACATAATTAAGAAGTAAGAAATTGTACAGATTAATTTCCTTAGTTTAGAGGTTTTCAAATCTGGCTTTGCATTAAGTTTGTCTTAGGTATTTTTAAACTTCAACTGTTTGAGTTCCACCTTTCCTCATGTGTTGTGATTTAGCTGATCTGGAGAAACTCAGCTATCTTATGCTTTTTGAACATTCCCTGTGATGGCTAATCCTTATTGTAAATGTTACTTGATTTAGAATGATTATGGTAAAAAAAAAAAATCTGAGTCTCTGTGTAAGGAAGTTTCTTTTTTTTAATTGATTTTATTTATATATTTTTAATTTTTTTATTTTTCAATTGTACTTACATCTATTTTTATTTAGAAAGTTTTATTTTTTATTTTTATGAATTGCAGTTTATACACTTTGTATCCCCTCTGTAGCCCCCTCCTTCATTTCTTCCCAATACCACCCTCCCTCTCTCGTCTCCTCCGATGTCCCTCCCCAAGTCCACTGATGGAGAGATCCTGCTCCCCTTCCCTCTGACATTAAGCTATTATGTCTCTCAGGACTGGCTTCATTGTTTTCCTCTGTGACCTGGTAAGGCTGCTCCCCCATCAGGAGGAGGTGATCAAAGAACCACTGAGTTCATGTCAGAGACAGTTCCTGTTCCCATTACAAGGGAACCCAATGGACACTGAGCTGCCATGGGCTGCATCTGTGCAGGAGTTCTAGAGGTTCTACATCATCTCCATGCACGGTCCTTGGTTGGAGTATCAGTCTCAGAAAAGACCCCTGTGGCCAGAATTTTTTTTTTTTGTTCTGTTGTTTTCCTTGTGGAGCTCCTGCCCCTTTCAGGTCTTCCTATCTCCCTTTTTTCATAGGATTCCCCGCACTCTGCCCAAAGTTTGGCTATGAGTTTCACCATCTCTCTTGATACCTTGCTGGGTAAAATCTTTCAACGGCCCTCTGTGGTGGGCTCCTGTCCTGTTGCCTGTTTTCTCCCTCTTTCAATGTCTATTCTCTTTGCCTTTTTGCATGAAGATTGAACATCTTACCCAGGATTATCCTCCTTGCTTAGCTTCTTTAGATGTATAGATTTTAAGAAGTGTATCCTATATTATATGTTTAATGTTCACTTAAAGTGAGTATATACCATGGGTGTCTTTCAGTTTCTGGGATACCTCACTCAGGATGATCTTTTCTAGTTCCCACCATTTATCTGCAAAAATCATGGTTTCCTCGTTTTTAATTGCAGAGTTGGATTCCATTGTGTAAATGTGCCTGATTTCTGTATCTATTCCTCAGCTGAGGGACATCTGGGATGTCTCCAGATTTTGCTTATAAAAATAAACCTAGTATGAACATGGTTGAGCAAATGTCCTTGTTGTATGCTTGAGCACATTTGGGATATATGCCTAGGAAAACTAAAGCTGAATCCAGAGGAAGAACTTCCTAATTGTCTGAGAAAGTGCCAGATTGATTTACAAAGAAGTTGTGCAAGTTGAAATTTGCACCAGAAATAAAGTAGGCTTCCCCTTTCTCTACATCCTCTCCAGCATATGTTGTCACTTGAGTTTTGATCTTAGCCATTCTGATGGGTGTAAGATGAAATCTCAGAGATGTTTCGATATTCATTTCCCTGATGACTAGGGATGATGAGCATTTCTTTAAGTGTTTCTCTGTCATTCGATATTACTCTTTGAGATTTCTCTGTTTAGCTCTGTACCCCATTTTTTTAAATTGGGTTATCTGATTTTTTTGCTGTTTAACTTCTACATTTCTTTACATATTTGGGATATTAGCCATATATGAAATATAGGGTTGGAGGCTTTTGCTTTGTTCTGGTTACAATGTTCTTTCTTTTACAGAAGATTTTCAGTTTCATGAGGTCCAAATGATTGATTATTGTTCTTAGAGCTTGTGCTATTGGTGGTCTCTTCAGGAAGTTATCTCCTGTGCCAATGAGGTTAAGGCTCTTCTCTATTTTTTCTCTTAGGAGTTTTAGTTTGTCTGTTTTTTTTTTATTAATTAGGCTTTATTCATTTTAAATCCCCCCATAAGCCCCTCCATCCTCCCCTCCCGATCCCACCCTCCCTCCCTTTTCTGCATGCATGCCACTCCCCAAGTCAACTAATAGGGGAGGTTCTCCTCTCCTTTCTGATCTTACTCTATCAGTTCTCATCAAAAGTGGCTGCATTGTCATCTTCTGTGGCCTGGTAAGGCTGCTCCCCCCTCAGGGGGAGGTGATCAACGAGCAGGCCAATCAGATTATGTCAGAGGCAGTCCCTCTTCCCATTACTATGTAACCCACTTGGGTACTGAATTGCCATGGGCTACATCTGTGCAAGGGTTCTAGGTTATCTCCACGAATAGTCCTTGGTTGGAGTATGAGTCTCTGGGAAGATTCCTGCGTTCAAATTATCTTGTTCTGTTGCTCTGCTTGTGGAGTTCCCATCCCCTCCAGTTCTTACTATTTCCCACTTCTTACATAAAATTCCATTCACTCTGCCCATCAGTTGGCCATCAGGCTCAGCATCTGCTTTGACAGTATATACTGCAGAGGCTTTCAGAGGCCCTCTGTAGCAGGTGCCAAGGTTGTTTCCTGTTCTATTCTGGCTTTCAGAGGCCCTCTGTAGCAGGTTCGGAGGTTGTTTCCTATTTTCTTTTTCTTCTGATGTCCATCCTCTTTGCCTTTCAGCATGCGGATTGAACATTTTAATTAGGGTCCTCTCTTTTGCTTAGTTTGTTTAGATGTACAGATTTTAGTGGGTTTATTCTATGTTGTATGTTTATATGAGTGAGTATATACCATGCGTGTCTTTTTGCTTCTGGGACAATTCACTCAGGATGATCTTTTCCAGGTCCCACCATTTACCTGCAAATTTCATGATTTCCTTATTTTTCATTGCTGAGTAATACTCCATTGTATAGATGTACCACAGTTTCTGCATCCATTCTTCATTTGAGGGGCATCTGGGTTGTTTGCAGCTTCTGGCTATTACAAACAAAGCTGCTACAAACATGGTTGAACAAATGTCCTTGTTGTGTACTTGCGCCTCTTTTGGGTATATGCCTAGGAGTGGTATGGCTGGATCTTGAGGAAGCGCTATTCCTAGTTGTCTGAGAAAGCGCCAGATTGATTTCCAGAGTGGTTGTACCAGTTTACATTCCTACCAGCAGTGGAGCAGGGTTCCCCTTTCTTCACAACCTCTCCAGCATGTGTTGTCCCTTGAGTTTTTCATCTTGGCCATTCTGATGGTTGTAAGGTGAAATCTCAGGATTGTTCTGATTTGCATTTCCCTAATGGCTACTGAGGTTGAGCATTTCTTTAAGTGCTTCTCTGCCATTCGATATTACTCTACAGAGAATTCTCTGTTTAGCTCTGTTCCCCATTTTTTAAGTGGATTACTTGGTTTGCTGCTTTTCAGCTTGTTTAGTTCTTTATATATACTGGATATGAGTCCTCTGTCAGATAAAGAGTTGGTGATGATTCTTTCCCAATCAGTAGGCAGTCGCTTTGTTTTGATGACAGTGTTCTTTGCTTTACAGAAGTTTTTCAGTTTCATGAGGTCCCATTTATTGATTGTTGCTCTTAGAGCCTGTGCTGTTGGTGTTCTGTTCAGGAAGGTTTCTCCTGTACCAATGAGTTCTAGGTTATTCCCCACTTTTTTTTCTAGCCGATTTAATGTGTCTGCTTTTATGTTGGGGTCTTTGATCCACTTGGACTTCGGTTTTGTGCAGGGTGATAAGTATGGATCTATTTTCATTTTTCTACATGTAGACATCCAGTTGGACCAGCACCATTTGTTGAAGATGCTATCTGTTTTCCATTGTATGGTTTTGGCATCTTTGTCAAAAATCAGGTGTCTGTAAGTGTATGGGGTTATTTCTGGGTCCTCTGTTTGATTCCATTGATCCACCATTCTGTTTCTATGCCAGTACCATGTAGTTTGTATATCTGTTGCTCTATAGTACAGCTTGAGATCAGGGATGGAGATACCTCCAGAAGATCTTTTATTGTAGAGGATTGTTTTAGCAATTCTCGGTTTCTTGTTATTCCATACGAAGTTGAGAATTTTTCTTTCCAGGTCTGTAAAGAATTGTGTTGGCAATTTGATGGGAATTGCATTAAATCTGTAGATTGTTTTTTGGAAGATGGACATTTTTACTATGTTAATCCTGCCAAGCCATGAGCATGGGAGATCTTTCCATCTTCTCATATCTTCCTCGAATTCTTTCTTCAGAGACCTGAAATTTTTTTTCATACAAGTCTTTGACTTGCTTGGTTAGGGTTACACCAAGGTACTTTATGTCATTTGTGGCTATTGTGAATGGTGTTGTTTCTCTAATTTCTTTCTCAGCACTTTTGTCTTTTGTATACAGGAGTGCTACTGATTTTTTTCTGTTAATTTTGTATCCAGCCACTTTGCTGAAGGTGTTTATCAGCTGTAGGAGTTCCCTGGTAGAGTTTTTGGGGTCACTCATATATACTATCATATCATCTGCAAATAGTGATAATTTGACTTCTTCCTTTCCCATCTGTATCCCCTTGATCTCCTTCAACTGTCTTATTGCTCTAGCAAGGACTTCTAGCAATATGTTGAAGAGATATGGAGAGAGTGGGCAGCCTTGTCTTGTCCCTGATTTCAGTGGGATTGCTTTAAGTTTCTCTCCATTCAGTTTGATGTTGGTTATAGGCTTGCTGTATATAGCCTTTACTATGTTTAGATATGTGCCTTGTATCCCTGATCTCTCCAGTACTTTAAACATAAATGGATGTTGGATTTTGTCAAATGCTTTTTCAGCATCTAGGGAGATGATCATGTGTTTGTTTGTTTGTTTTTTTCTTTAGTTTGTTAATATGATGGATCACATTGATGGATTTCCGTATATTGAACCACCCCTGCATACCTGGGATGAAGCCTACTTATCATAGTGGATAATATCTTTGATGTGTTCTTGGTTTCGGTTTGCAAGTATTTTGTTAAGTATTTTTGCATCAATGTTCATAAGGGAGATTGGCCTGAAATTCTCTTTCTTTGTTGAGTCTTTGTGAGGTTTAGGTAGCAAGGTGACTGTGGCTTCATAGAATGAGTTTGGTAATGTTCCTTCTGTTTCTATTTTGTGGAATAGTTTGAAGAGAATTGGAGTTAGCTCTTCTTTGAAGGTCTGGTAGAATTCTGCGCTGAAGCCATCTGGTCCTGGGCTTTTTTTTGGATGGGAGATTTTGATGACTACTTCTATTTCTTTGGGGGATATAGGACTATTGAATTGATTTACCTGGTCCTGATTCTACTTTGGTAAGTCAAATCGATCAAGAAAATTGTCCATTTCATTTAGATTTTCAAATTTTGTTGAGTATAGAGTTTTGAAGTAAGTCTTAATGATTGTTTGGATTTCCTCAGTGTGTGTAGTTATGTCCCCCTTTTCATTTCTGATTTTGTTGATTTGGGTGGTGTCTCTTTGCCTTTTAGTTAGCTTGGCTAAGGGTTTGTTGATCTTGTTGATTTTCTCAAAGAACCAGCTCTTGGTTTCATTGATTCTTTGAATTGTTTTATTTGTTTCTAATTGATTGATTTCAGCCCTGAGTTTGATTATTTCCAGCCGTCTACTCCTTTTTGGTGTGTCTGCTTCTTCTTTTTCTAGGGTTTTTAAGTGGGCCATTAAGTTGCTTGAATGAGCTGTCTCGAATTTCTTCTTGAAGGCACTTAGTGCTATGAACTTTCTTCTTAGCACTGCTTTCATTGTGTCCCACAAGTTAGGGTATGCTGTGTCTTCATTTTCATTGAGTTCTAGAAAGGCTTTAATTTCTTTCTTTATTTCTTCCCTGACCCAGCTGTCATTTAGTAACAAGTTGTTCAGTTTCCATGTGTGCGTAGGCTTTTTGCTATTTCTGTTGTTGTTGAAGTCCAGCTTTATTCCATGGTGATCTGACAGGATACAAGGGATTATTTCAGTCTTATTGTATCAGTTGAGGCTTGCTTTGTGACCAACTATATGGTCTATTTTGGAGAAGGTTCCATGAGGTGCTGAGAAGAAGGCAAATTCTTTTGTGTTTGGGTGTAAAGTTCTGTAAATGTTTGTGAGGTCCATTTGATTCATGACCTTTGTCAGAGATATTGTTTCTTTGTTTAATTTCTGTTTTGTTGACCTGTCCTTTGTTGACAGTGAGGTGTTGAAGTCTCCCACTATTAATGTGTGGGGATCTATATGGTTTAATATTTATTAATGTTTCTTTTAAAAACGTGGGTGCCCTTGTATTTGGGGCATAGATGTTCAGGATTGTGATTATTTCCTGGTGGAATTTTCCCTTGTTGAGTATGAAGTGTCCTTCCCCATCTCTTTTTATTAATTTTGGTTGAAAGTCTATTTTATCAGATATTAGAATGGCTACTCCTGCTTGTTTCTTGGGTCCATTTGCTTGGAAAGTTGTCTTCCAAGCTTTTACCCTCAGGTAATGTCTATCTTTGTGCCTTAGGTGTGTTTCTTGTATGCAACAGATTGCTGTGTTTTGTTTACATATCTATTCTGTTAATCGGTGTCTTTTTAGTGGAGAGTTGAGTCCATTGATGTTGAGAGAGATTAATGACCAGTGGCTGTTAGATCCTTTGATTTTGATGTTGGCTATGTTCATAAGTTTGTGTGCTTGGTTGCTTTTGTTTTGCTGTAGTAAGGTTAATTATTTCCTGTGTTTTCTTGACAGAACCTAATTTTCTTGGGTTGTATTTTCCCTGCCAGTGTCTTCTGTAATGCTGGATATGTGTGTAGGTATTGTTGCTCTGTCTTTTGTTGGTTGAGCTTTTACGATGACCTCTACCCATTGGCTGATTTAGGTGTTGGCTGTTAGTTTCTGTGCTTCCTGGAGTCATGAGGTAGGGAGAATCCCCTTGGCTGGAAGATGATTTTTCCTGAAGGAGTCCTCCTCTGCTTTTTGGTTATGGTCACTGTATGGCCAGTGTTTCTCAGGAATTGCCACTGCTCACCTCAGGTTTATAGCCCTGAGTAGTAGCTGTGGTCTTTGTTAGGCAGGGGGGCATCTCATCTTCCCCATAGAAGTTCTCAAGACAGCTGCCCCACTGCTGGGTTTCTTGTTATAAATTTATTGTGCTGCTGCTCACTAAATTTCCAGGTACAGTCCTCTTGAAGAACCTGCTGATTCCCTAGCTGTGGGGTTTTATCCCAACAGGGAAATTCAGTCTGTAATCCTGGGGCACACAGTTCTGTCCGGGAAAGTGAGAGGTACGCCCAGCAAGTCTCTGGGCCAGAGGCTTAGTGCTCTGCTCTGGGCCTGGAGGATATGCACCTAGGTTGAGTTGGCGCTTGAGGGTGCTGCTCTGGTCTGGAGGCTGGGTGCTTCACTCTGGACCAGAAGCTGTGTGTCCCTGTCTGTGATGGCGCCTGCAGGCAATGCTTTGGTCCAGACGCTGTGGGTGCAGCCCTCTTGAAGGACCAGGGATTCCCACAGTTTTGTCAGTCTAGCTAGGGATAACTGGTTGATCCTTGGCACAGTATCTGAGGGCTGCTGTCATGGCTCTCTGGCTTTTGTAGGTCTGAGGATGCAGCTGTGTGTCCCAGTGCCCTCGGGGAACTCAATAATGGTGGCTGAGCACAGCACTCCTGCCTGCATTAGAGCCTAGAGTCAGCATGAATCCAGGAAGTCTTTCTGTGCTTGGTGTCCTGAGCCTTAGACCTGATGATCCCCTCCACTGGGGGTTTCCTCCTGCCATAGACACCCAGTCTTTGCTTTGGGGACCACTGTTCTGTCTGGTGTGGCAAGTAGAACCCACAGGCACAGATTCTCGCTTGTGGCTCCGCCTTTCTGGCCTTTGGGAGCCTTGGCGGCTGCCTAAACTGGGTTATTTTTTCCTGAGACCTTTTCGGGGTGGGGGTGTCGGCTGAGTGCTCTGAGATTAGAGCAGCTGTTTCCCTCCCTGTGGGTTTGCACATGACAGTGAAACGCAGTCTCTGGTGCCCTGGTGCCCTGGTGCCCTGGGGCCCACAGTTCTATCTGAGGCGGCGAATCAAGTGCACAGGCAGGGCCCTATGCAGGCGCCTGGGTCCCCAGCTATGGCTCCGGACTGGCTCCTGGGGCGCCCGTGGAACCCGAGTCTTTTCCAGGGGATGTCTGGGTGACCTAAGGTCGGTCCCAATCATTTCCTGTTCCGTGGGGTTATCTCTCCACTGGAAAATCCAGTCTGTGATGTTGTGGGCCCACAGTTCAGTTTTGGACAGTGACCAGATCACTCTGGCGTGTAGCTTTGGGCTGGCGACCAAGCGCCTGGTGGAACCAGGATCTCTTCCGAGGTTTAGCTGGGTGAGTTAAAGCTGATTGAATCCCCCACCATGGGGTATCCTCTCACCTGTGAAACACAGTCACTTGTGTTTTATGGCTGCGAGTTCTGATTGCTGGTCACTGTGACAATCCTGCTGTGCTGCTCCTCAGAATGAGAGTCCTCCTGGCCAGTTTGTCTGGTTTTATGTTAAGGTTTTTGATTCACTTGGACTTTAATTTTATGCAGGGTGATGAATATGGATCTATTTTCATTTTTCTACATGCAGACATCCAGTTAGACCAGCACCATTTGTTGAAGATGCTGTCTTTTTTCATTTGATGGTTTTGGCTTCTTTGTCAAAAATCAAGTATCCATGGTTGTATGGGTTTATTTCTGTGTCTTCTATTAAATTCCATTGAGCCACCATTCTGTTTCTATGCCAGAAGCATGCAGTCTTTATTATTGTTACTTTGTAGTACAGCTTGAGATCAGGGATAGAGATACCTCCATATGATCTGTTGTTGTACAGGATAGTTTTAGCACTTCTGGGTTTTTTGTTTGTTTGTTTGTTTTTCCATATGAAATTGAGAATTGTTATTTCAAGGTCTGTGAAGAATTGTGTTGGTATTTTGATAGGAATTGCATTGAATCAGTAGATCGCTTTTAACAGGATGGCCATTTTCACTATGTGAATCCTAGCACTCCATGAGCATGGGAGATCTTTCATCTTCTGATATCTTCGTCAATTTCTTTCCTCAGAGACTTAAAGTTTTTTTTTTTTTTTTTTTTTTTTTTTTTTTTTTCCAAACAGGTCTTTCACATGCTTGGTTAGAGTCACACCAAGTTGCTTTAGGTTATTTGTGGCTATTTCTTTCTCAGGAGAGCTACTGATTTTTTTTTTTTTTTTAGTTAATTTTGTATCCAGCCACATCGCTGAAAGTGTTTATCAGCTGAAGGAGATCTCTGGTGGAATATTTGGGTCACATATGTATACTAACATATCATCTGCAAATAGTGATGCTTTGACTTCTTTCCCATTTGTGTCCTTTTGTTCTTCTTTAGTTGTCTTATTGCTGTAGCTAGGACTGCAAGTACTATGTTGAAGAGATATGGA
Source organism: Psammomys obesus (assembly GCF_907164565.1). Taxonomy (NCBI): domain Eukaryota; kingdom Metazoa; phylum Chordata; class Mammalia; order Rodentia; family Muridae; genus Psammomys; species Psammomys obesus. Next base: position 10,254,323 of record NW_026585894.1, on the reverse strand, counting down.
GAGAGTGGGCAGGCTTGCCTTGTCTCTAATTTCACTGGGATTGCTTTAAGTTTCTCTCCATTTAGTTTGATGTTGGCTATAGGCTTGCTGTATATCGCCTTTACTAAGTTTATATATGTGCCTTGTATCCCTGATCTCTCCAATACTTTAAACATGAATGGATGGTGAATTTCTTTTTGGTAATTTTTATTTATTTATTTATTTATTTATTATTATTTACATTTTATCAACTCTGCATCTCAGCTGCATCCCACTCCCCCCTTCCCTCTCAATCCCACAGCTTCTCCCTCAGCTCCCTCCCTCAGCTTCTCCCTGTCCCTTTCCAAGTCCACGGACTGGGGAGGACCTCCTCCCTTTTGCTCTGGCCATGTTTTATCAGGTATCTTCAGGGCTGGCTGTGAAGTCCTCCTCTGTGGCCTAGCAGAACTGCTCCTCCCTTGGGGGGTGGGGAGTCAAAGAGCCTGCCATTGAGTTCCTGTCAGAGATAGTCCCTGTTCCCCCTACTATGGGAAACCAATTGGTTGTTGAGCTACCACGAGCTTCATCCGAGTAAAGGTTCTAGGTTATATCCATACATGGTCCTTGGTTGGAGAAACAGTTTCAGAAAAAAAACCTGTGCCCAGCTATGTTTGGTCCTTGTGGGGCTCCTATCCTTTCCCTGTCATACAAACTCCCCTTCTGCCGAAGGTTTGGTTATGAGTCTTAGTATCTGTTTTGGAATGCTGCTTGGTAGGATCTTTCAGATGCCTTCTGCGGTAGACTCCTGTCATATGTCCAATGCACATCTCATTTGTCTTTCTAAGTGAGGCTTGATCATCTTACCTTGTGTCTGCTTTCTTATTTATCTCCTTTAGGTGTATGTTGGATTTTTTCAAATGCTTTTTCAGCATCTAATGAGATGATCATGTGTGTTTTTTTTTTTCTTTCAGTTTGTTTACATGGTGAACTACATTGATAGATTTCCATATATTGAACCATTCTTGTATACCTGGCATGAAGTCTGTTTGGTCATAGACGATGATATTTTTGACGTGTTCCTGGATTTTGTTTGCAAATATTTTCTTGAGTATTTTTGTGTCCCACTTTTCATTTCTGATTTTGCTGATTTAGATAGCTCCTCCATGCCATTTAGTTAGTTTGGCTAAGGGTTTGTGTATCTTGTTGATTTTCTCAAAGAACTAGCTCTTGGCCTCAATGATGCTTTGAAATGTTTCTTTGTTTCTAATTCCTTGATTATGGCTCTGAGTTTGATTATTTCCAATTGTCTACTCCTCTTGGAGTTGTCTGCTTCTTTTTTCCTAGGGCTTTTAGGTGTGTCATTAAATTGCTTGTATGAGACGTCCCAAACTTCTTTCTGGAGGCACTTAGCGCTTTGAACTTTCTTTATAGAACTGCTTTCATTGTGTCCCATAGGTTTGCATAAGTTGTATCTTCATTTTCATTGAATTTTAGGAAGTATCTAATTTCTTTTTTTCATTTCTTCCCTGACAAAGCTATAATTGAGTAGAGAATGGTTTAGTTTCTATATGTATGTAGGCTTTTTGTTATTTATGTTGTTGTTATTGAGGTCTAGTTTTAGTCCATGCTGGTCTGATAGGATACAAGGGATAATTTCAATCTATTATCTGTTGAGGCTTGATTTGTGGCCAACTATATGGTCAATTTTTGAGAACGTTCCACTAGGTGCTGAAAAGAAGGTATGGTCTTTTGAGTTTGGGCGAAAAGTTCTATAGACATCTATAGAATTTGATTCTATAGATTTGATTCTATAGATTCTATAGGGTCCATTTGATTCAGGACCCCTGTGTCATTATTTTCCTATTTAGCTTCATTCTAGATAATCTGTGCATTGGTGAGAGTAGAGTGTTGAAATCTCCAGCTATTAAGGTGTTTGGATCGATGTGTGTTTTAAGCTTTAATAATGTTTCATTGATAAATTCATGTGTTCTTGTATTTGAGGCATAGATGTTCAGGATTGAGGTATTCTCCTGGTGGATTGATCCTTTGATGAGAATGAAAAACCCCTCCTCACCTTTTTTGATTAATTTTGGTTGAAAGTCTATTTTTTATATTAGTCCATTTGCTTGAAAAGTATTATTTCAGGCTTTTGCTCTGAGGTAGTGTTCATCTTTGTTGCAATTTCTTGGGTGCAGCAGATTGTTTGATCCTGTTTCCACAACCATTTTGTTACTCTGTGTCTTTTTATTGGAGAGGTAAGTCTGTTGATGTTGAAAGACAATAGTGACCAGTGAATGTTAGTTGCTTTTATTGTGAAGTTGGTGGTGTTACTGTATTTCAATGCTTGTTTTCCTTAATTCTTTATTGTGATGTTATCTATATCCTGAGTTTTCTTTGCTGTAGTTGATTTCATTGGATAGGAGTTTTCCTTCTAGAATCTTCTGTAAGGCTAGGTTGCTTTGTAGATATTCTTTTTTATTTCTCCTCTTTCTTAATTTTTTATTAATTACACTTTACTCACTTTGTATGCCCCTGTAGCTGCTTCGTTTCTTCCCTCCCAATCCCTCCTTTTCTGCCCCTTCTCCACTCATGCCCCTCCCCAAGTCCACTGATAGGGGAGGTCGTCTTTTCCTTCCTTCTGATCCTAGTCTATTAGGTCTCATCAGGAGTGGCTACATTGTCTTCCTCTGTGGCCTGGAAAGATTGTTTCCCCCTTAGGGGGAAGTGATCAAAGAGAAGGCCAATCAGTTCATGTCAGAGACATTTCATGTTCCCATTACTATGAAACCCACTTGGACACTGAACTGCCTTGGGCTACATCTGTGCAAGGCTTCTAGTTTATCTCCATGCATGGTACTTGGTTGGAGTATCAGTCTCAGGAAAGACCCTTGTGCTTTTATTTTTTTGGTTCTGTTGCTCTCCTTTTGGAGCTCCTGTCCTCTCCAAATCCTACTATTACCCACTTCTTTCATAAGATTCCCTGCACTCTGCCCAAATGTTGGCCATCAGTCTCAGCATCTGTTTTGATAGTCTGCAGGGCAGAGCCTTTCAAAGGCCCTCTGTGGGAGGCTCCTAAGTTGTTCCCTGTTTTCTCCTTCTTCTGATGTCCAATCTCTTTGCTTTTCTGGATGGGATTAAGCATTTTAGCCAGAGACCTTCTTCTTGATTAGTTTCTTTAGGTTTACAGATTTTAGTAGGTTTATCCTATATTATATGTCTATATGAGTGAGTATATACCATGTGTGTCTTTCTGCTTCTGGGATACCTCACTCAGGATGTTCTTTTCCAGTTCCCACCATTTACTTGCAAATTTCATGATTTCTTTTATATATATATATATATATATATATATATATATATATAATTTTTTATTTTTATTTTTTTTGCAGAGTAATATTCCATTGTGTAGATGCACCACAATTTCTGTATCCATTCCTCAGTTGAGGGGCATCTTGGTTGTTTCCAGGTTCTGGCTATTACAAATAAAGCTGCTACAAGCATGGTTGAACAAATGTCCTTATTGTGTACTTGCGTATTGAGCCTCTTTCAGATATATGCCTAGGAGTGGTATAGTTGGATCTTGAGGAAGTGCTTAGTTGTCCGAGAAAGTGCCAGATTGATTTCCAGAGTAGCTATTCTTTAAGTTTAGTTTTGTCATAGAATATTTTGTTTTCTCCATCTATGTTGATTGAAGGCTTTACTGGGTATAGTAGTCTGAATTTGCATCTGTGGTCTTTTAGAGTCTGCATGACATCTGCCCAGGCCCTTCTGGCTTTCATAGTTTTGTTGAGAAGTCTGGTGTGATTCTGATAGATCTACCTTATATGTTACTTTGCCTTTTTCCTTTGCTGCTTTTGGTATATTTTCTTTGTTCTGTAGATTTAGTGTTTTGACTCTTATGTAATGTGAGGAGTTTCTTTTCTAGTCTAGTCTATTTGGTGTTCTGTAGGCCTCTTGTATTTTTATGGACATTCTTTTTTTAAGTTTGGAAATTTTTCTTCCATGATTTTGTTGAAAATATTTTCAGGATTTTGGAGGCTGGAATCATCTTTCTCATCTATTCCTATCATTCTTAGATTTTGTCCTTTAATAGCTGTCGTGGTTTCTTGGACTTTTCGATTTTATTTTTTCTTTGAGGGATGTATCCATCTCTGCTATTGTATCTTTAGCACCTAAGATTCTCTCTTCCATCTCTTGTCTTCTGTTGGTGATGCCTACCTTTGCAGTTCCTGATATTTTCTGTAAGTTCTCCAGCTCCAGGGTTTTCTCTGTTTGGGTTTTCTTTATTGGTTCTAATTCTGTTTTCATGTCTTGCACCATTTCCTTCATCTGTTTGAATAAGGATTCCTGTCTTTCCATGACGGCCTCTATTTTTTTGTTGTTGTTGTTCATTTCCCCTCTACATGGCACTAATTGTACCTCTACTTGTGCCTCTAACTGTCCTTCTATTTGTTTGGCTGTATTTGCCTGTGTTTTTCATTGAGCTTTGTTTGTTTCTTCTTTATGTGCCTCTAATAACTGGATAAATATAACTTTCAAATCATTTTCCTGTGTTTCTGATAAATTAAAATATTCATTTATTTTGGGTGTTGCTGGTGAAGCCATGATGTCCTGATTTTTGTTGGATGTGTTCTGATACCAACTTCTAGCTGTCTATTTATCTCTCACCTTCCCTGTTTGTTCCTGTAGTCTGTACTTCAGACTGGGTATGTTTGTCTCTGGTGTCTGGCATATTCTTCAGGAAGATGAGAAAGGTCCACTCAGTGGCCTATCGGCCTTTTGTGCTGTCCTCCTGGTATCCAGAGCTGTCTGGGTTCCAGGAATTGTTTGCCTGGATTCCACTGGGATACACACACACAGGGGCTTCAATGATGAGAATGTTGTCGCAAGCATCCTTATGTTGCTCACAGTGGGAGTGGGGAGTGGAAGGGATCAGATGATCCCTGACTTGCTGCTGAAGTAGTGGTTTTCTGGTTCTGGGGCTTGCTCTGCAAGCACTCACTGAAAGGTGCACACACTTGCTTGTAGTCCTAATCGTAAAGCACAGGTGATCCTCCTGTTCTCTACTCTAAGATTTGGAACCACGGGGACAAATGAGAGTGCAGCTCACCGGTGTCCACTGATTGGCTGCTGGGCAGGTATGCCTCATAGCCTCAGTCACATATCGAGCTTGGAAGCTCCTGCTTATACTAGCTGCTGTCCTTCCCCATTGGTAGCTCTGGGAGGCCCGCCTGTTTTGTTTCAGTCACTGAGTGCATGGCAGTTTATACTTGAACTAGATGCTGACGGGCTGCATATGCAACCCCACCCCCACCCCCGGAGTCCCACCTGTGTCCTTTTAGTCACTTAACACGGAGCCTCGGGCTTGGAGTAATCACTGAATTCTCAGCCAAGCAGTCTCAGTGCTTGGGGCAGAAGCCAATGCTTGCTGCCTTGCCGAGCACGGATACCCATGCATGGGGAAAGGGGAAGTACATGGGGTTGAATATTCTCTACTCTCAGTCCCTGGAAAAGTCCACAAGTGACCTGGATCCAAACTGCTCTAGCTCTTAGGTTGTCCCTTCTCACCCAGGAAGTCACAGTGTGAATGTTCTGGTTTCAGCTGTCCCTCGAGTCACCAATTTCGGAGTTTCAGATCCTGTGTCCCTCAGATAAGGTACGAGTTGCTCGCTGCCATTTTGGAACCCCCTTATTTATATATTTATTTATTACAGTTAATTCACTTTGTATCCCAGCTGTAGCCTCTTCCCTGGTCTCCTCCCAGTCCCATCCTCCCTCCCTCTTCTCTGCCTATACCCCTCCCTTAGTCCCCTGATAGAGGAGGATGTCCTCCCCTTCTCTCTGACCCTAGCTTATCTAGTCTCATCAAGGTTGGTGCATCATCTTCCTCTGTGGCCTTGTAAGGCTGCACCCCTCTCCAGGGGAGGTGAACAAATAGCTAGCCGCTGAGTTCATGTCAGAGACAGCCCTTGTTCCCCTTACTAGAGAACCCACATGAAAACTGAGCAGCCAATGGGCTTTCTTTGAACACGGGGTCTAGGTCTTCTCCATGCATGGCTCTTAGTTGGTGTGTCGGTTGAGGGAGTATCTTGATTGGGTTCAATGAGGTGAGACTGGCTTCATCCTTTATATAGATGGCACTAATTCATCCGTCAGAAACAGTGGCAAAAAAAGAAAGGATATCAGCATGAGTGTTTATTATTCTCTGCTTCTAGTTGTGGACACAGTGTGACCAGCTTCCTCATGCTTCCACTGCTATGCCTGTGCCATAATGATGGACTATACCATGACTGTGAGCTAAAACAAATCTCTTCTTGGTGCTATGGTCAGATATTTTGTCTAAGTAACAAGAAAAACAATTAATATAATTCCCTTGCAAATCTAATTTGATGCTAGTTTTGAGAATCAATTCAGCACACTTAAGATTTCAATTTAAGGATATTTTAACTTACTTAGAAGAAGAAGAATTAATTCAGTTGTTCAGCAGCTTAACACGTGAGCCCTCCATGCTCAACACCCACAGGGAATGCCAGCAGATCTCCACACTCACAGAATATCAATTAGTATTCCACTGGGTAATAGCTCTTCCAGTTATATATTTTTTAACAGTTGGATAGGATTGACATGCATGTGTAATCTTTAACAATCATTGTCTAATCTCTGAGTAAGCAAAATGCATGAGTGACATAGATACTTCATGCTTTATCCCCAGCTATCTTTTATCTTCTCCTTTAATCTTATGCCACACCTAGTTCTCCTTCTAGCATATGCACCAGTCACACTGAATTATGACATAATCCTCCTAACACGAATAATATTCAGGATTTTGTGTCTCCAGGCCCACACTTATTTCATCTGTTTTGGCTTTCTTTCCTTTATCTGCCTAAAAACTGATAATCATTTGTATATCAATTGGTCGTTTTGTGCATGTATATGATTTTTATTGCAAAAGGCACTTTTTTTGTTTGTTTGTTTTCAAACAAAAGATGAAGATCCAATTTCTACGGTAGTGATCAAATGTTAAAAAGTGGAAGCATACTGAGACTGCAATGTCTTCAACTATACCGACCAAATTCAGTGTCACAGAGAGTCTGTCTTTTTGTTTTCCATAATACTTTCATATTTTTTTCATATAATTTACCCCTTGTTTCCTTTCATCTGAGATATCGGTGAAGGCAGAGCAATATTTTTTTTTCATATTTTATTTTGACCTTAACAAAAATATCCATTCAGTGGTAGTTAGCTGAAAGAAAATTTTTGAATCTCAGATGAACTTTTGTTTTTCAAATTTGATTAATATACTGTAACATTTTACCAGTCATTTCCTTTGTGGGGGAAGTGTGAACATTAACAATTACAAAAAGAAAGTGAGGCATGATGCCTCACACCTATAATGCAGAAATTGAGAGGCTGAGGCAGGTAGACTTCCATGAGCTCTGAGCAAGCCTGAGCTACATAGTGAGAATTAGGCTACAAAATAATAACTTTCCTTTAAATAAATCTGATTTGTTTCAATAAAATGCCAAAATTTATAATTTCAGCTGTGATAGATTGACTCTAAAACTGTAATATATACACTTAGTGAGACTCTACCTTCTTTCTCAAGATTTTTTCAATACATAAAGTGTATGGGGGGGGGTTGAATTCTTTTTATTATTATGATTTTATTTTTTTACAAATTATTCTTTTTATATCCCAATTGTAGTTCCCTCCCTCAATAACTCCTAATCCAGTCCTCTCTCCCTCTTTCCCTCATCCCTTTCCCCTAGTCCACTAGAAGAGAGAGTTCTCTTCCCCGCCACCTACCCCTAGCTTATCATGTCTCCTCACGACTACCTGAATCCTCTTCCTCTGTGGCCTTGCAAGGCCACATCTCCAGGGGCCGGTTATCAAAGAGCAAGCAATTGAGTTCATGGCAGACACAGCCCTGTTTCCCTTACTTAAGCAATCAAATGGAGACTGAGCTGGCTATAGGATACATCTGATCAGGAGATCTATGTCCTCTCCATGCATGGTCTTTGATTGGTGCATGGGTCCTTTGCAGGACTCATTGGGTTCAGATTTTTTAGCTTTGTTGGTCTCCTTGTGGAGCTCCTGTCCCCTCTGTGTCCTGCTATCCCCCCTTTTTCAATAAGACTCCCTGCATTCTGCCCAAAGTTTGGCTGTGAATCTCAGCATCTGCTTTGATCCCCTGTTGGGAGAAGCTTTTCAAATGTTCCCTCTCTTCCACTGCTTCTGGTTTCTATCCTGTTTGACATTCTCAATTAGATTTAAGCACTGTCCCTAGGATTCTCCTTGTTGTTTAGCTTCTTTAGGTCTTTAGATTATAGTCTGATTATCCTATATTATACAGTTAATATTTGCTTATAAGTGAGCACATACCATATGCGTCTTTCTGGGTCTGAGTCACCTCACTAAGGATGATCTTTCCTAGTTTCATCCCTTTTTCTGCAAATTTCACTATTATGTAAACACATAATTGTTGTCATCAAAATATTTAAAAAGTAATATCAGACCTTAATGAAGTTTATTTATAGATGATAAGGCTACCACTCAGTAAAATATATGAAATACCTTAACAAATTTAAAAATAAAACCTATGAGTTTATTTTGTATTGCTCATATGCGTTTGAGACTGATCTCTTTAGAATGTTGGGTCACCTATTAGGGGCTCAACCCTGGAATAGGCAGATTCTGCTTTTCTTAGCAACCATTAATTACCTATTTCTCTTTATCTAAGGGTGGTGCCTTGATAGAATTCCACCATTGATATTTGTGTGCTAATTAGTGTTGTCATTTTTAAGGTTTCCTTTTGGTGACCATACTTTTAAGATTTCATGAGATTAGCCTCCTTGTAATATATGGAAAACACTATCATGCATCAAATACCATGATTTCTGATTCTTATGATCTTTTCACCTCTTCTTGAACAATGCTCCCTAAACCTTAGTTTTGGGATTGTGTTATAGGTGTATCAGTTGGAGTTGAACACCTCACAGTTAAGTTTTTGTTTGTTGTAGAATTTGACCAGCTGTTGATTGCTGTAATGTTCTCTGCTGTGAATAGATGATCTTATGAAGAATGAGGGCTATACTTATCTGCGGATATAAGAATAAGTATTTAGAATGCTGTTAAAATTATACTGGCTTGGGAAAATTGGAGTAGTAGGTTTTCCTTCAGGATCTAATGCTTTCTTAACCATAGATAGAGAGAGGCTTAGATTTACAATATCAGGCATAAATTCCCTCCTATAGACTAGGCATTAAATCAAATTAGCTGGTTGTTGGTTACTTTTAGGATATATGTGCCACTATTGCATATTTACAGATATTTTGCTGTTCCGGTTATTGTTGTGGTTCACAGGTGTTACAGCTGTGTAGAACTATTTATTGCTGTCTTCTGTTGGCAGCTTACAAAGCTCCCTCTGTTACTGTGAAAACTAGTCCTAAGAGAGGAGGCTTCCTGTTATTAGATTTCTCTGCATCATTTGATTATAATTACTCTCTTTTGAAAGACTCTTTTTTTTTGGTCTCATATATTAAGTATTACTTTTTTTGTTTTTGTGTCTTATAAATGAAACCTTTCAAACAATCACTTAAGATATTTTCACTGTTCAATCATTAGCTCTCTCAGACGACTATCGTTGTATCTGTGACCTTCCATATTGTTTCTGGAATCCAAAATAATATCTTTTAGCATATTAGACTATCCTATTTACAATTTCTATTACGATAAACACCATGAACACAGCAACGTGACTTGGGGAGGAAAGGGTGTATTGAGCCTATACTTCTACAGCATAATTCATCATCAAAGGGAGTCAGGACATGAACTCAAACAGGGCAGGAACCTGGAGGCAAGAGCTGATGTAGAGGCCATAGAAGAGTGCTGCTTACTGGCTTGTTGTTCATCCTGGTTCCTTATAGAAGTCAGTAACACCAGCCTAGGGACAGTCCCAACCACAGTGGGCTGGGGCTTTCCCCATCAATCACAAATTAAGAAAATGAATTATAGCTGAATCTTATGGAACATTTTTCTCAGTTGAAGTTCTCTTCTTTCAGATGACTCTAGCTTCTATTAAAGTGACATAAGTCTAGCTAGCACACATATATATTCACCAATATTATTAAAAACAAATTTGTTTCCTCAACTTCTATTATTCTACCTTTGGTTCTAAGCCTCATTACTATTCAGCAGTTTCAATCTCAATAAATGGCAAATGCTAGTAATTATGCTAGCTATTCAGAATTTTCAGTCCTTACTTATTCTTGCTAATCCTGATTATTTGGTCACTGTATTGTTTTGGTACAGCTACTAGAACAAATTAACACAGACTTACCAGTTTGAAACAATATGAATTTGTCACTTTGTAATACATATTATTAAGAATAAAAGATTAGGATCACAGGGTCAAAATTAAAAAAAATAAGTAAGACAGTGTTATTTTCTGAAGGCTTTAAGACAGTGTGTTTCCTTTATCTTTCAGTTTCTAGGTGCTGCCCACATTCTTTGACTTGTAATCAAAACATGTGATGGACTGAATAGCCTTTCTTATATTACATAATTTAAACAATCTTCCATAGTCATCTGCCTTACTGACTCATTGGCTCTCTCCACAATCTAGGACTCTTGTGATTATACTGGGCCACATACAGATAATCCAAAAGGTGCCTTTCTATTTTAAGGTCTGCTCATTTGAAATTTTAATGCAATCTTGTATCTAAATTCACTTGTAATACTGAAAAAAAAACATTTTTACTGATTCTGAACTTCAGACTGTAGAGAAATTTAGGAGAATGTTATAATGTTTATCCTAGTCATCAGGTCCAGTTTCTTGAATGTTTCATGCTTTGTTCTTGATATTGTAGTAATAAAAGAAACTCTGGAATTTATCACTCATATACATTCTAAATACATTCTAAATACATTCTAAACTAACTCATTTTCACACATCTAATATCTATGTCTTATACTTTTTTCCCTGTAGCTTTTCAAGGATTCACATACTAGAATAAAAGGTTGGGTTATGCTTATCCCTGCTTGAAAACTTTTAGCAGAACATATAAAATCTATTATGACACAACATAATCTGTCATCTCCATTCCCCATCAGGCACATAAAAACACTTGGTTTTCCTTGAAGGTACTATGCTCTTCTGTATCCTTCAATATAACTATAGTTCCTGAAATCATAGCCCTGAATTTCATAGTGACCTTACTCTGCCAGTGTTTTCCCATCTACTACCAATATTTACTCTTTCATGTACTCCTAACAGTTCATAGATGTCTTATTTGTGTTTCTCTAATGTTTTATACTAATTTATTATTGTATGGAACTATAATTATTTGCCTTCACTAACCTATGATTTTCTTACAACCCATCTTTAAACAGATATTATTGGCAGTTTTACTGAATATACATTATATATTGGATGCTTCATTGGGTCAATTTGTTGTATCCGATTTAAGAGACTACCACCAGGAGTAGAATCTGTTGTAAAACATATGAGGATCTTTTTAATACAGTCTACAATTTGGGCTCACACATCTTCACCTTGGAAGCAGTTGAGAACCAAGAGGCTTGTGTTCAAGTTAGATGGGTGATTTAAAAAGTTCAGTTTCTCCCAGCATGTCCAAAGCAGGGGGAATCCTTCCTGACATGCATCTATTGGTCGAAAAACAAAAGGGGATGCTGCATTTTTAACTGATTAGCTATAGGAAAGCCCCAAAACCATTAATGGTCTAGGTTCCCTTGTTTGGCTGCTCTAGGGTAGAGGGGCTTGTTTTCTAGCAACTGTATCTCTAGTGGGCAGGAAAAGAATGCAGTAAGGCTAGTTCTTCCCCTCAGGGTGTTTGAGACTAGTTCTTCCCCACAGGTGGCTGGACATGTCTACACCTGGCTGACCTTCATTCAGGCTTGTGCTTTAAACTTTAAAACAATACCCACTGATTTTTAATTTTTTGGTCTCTCAAAGTAAAAATATATATTGATGTATATCTGTGTGTTTTCTCTCATATCTGTATGCACATATGGGAATCCTCAAAAACCAAAAAGATGACATCAGATATTACAGTTAATTTTATAAAACTGTTGTTTCTCTTAGTTTCTCTCTTAACCGGGGTATCACACAAATAATTGACTCTTTTATATTAATTTAATAAGCTTCACAGCACAAGAACTGAGCAGTTAATACTCTATTCTTAATCTTCTAAACTAATTTGGCTTTCTCCCCAGCAAACATTCCAGAGATATTTGTACTTTGTGGCTTTCCTTCTCCAGCAGAATCTCCCTCCTCCCTCCTGATGTTACCTGTACCTCTCCCATGGCCAATTTCCCTACTTCCTCTTTTAACACTTTCTCTCCTGGCTTGCAGGAAGTCCAGCCCTATTCTCTACCCTGTTCACTGATTGTCTGTATGCTACTTTCTTGGCATATCTGGGACCAATTGTGTGTAGTGTTTATACAACATTGAGACAGGAGATTCTCAGAGCAAAGATTTCAACCAGATATGGGGGTAGGTACAGAAATTAGCATTTATCTTACACAATAATCTTATGCCTACAATCAGATCCCTTGAAGTTGGAATTATTGGTTGTGGTTAGCATAATATACATGCCAACAACCCATTTCTGATCCTTTGCAAGAATAACCACTTTTATATCTGCTTTACCATCTCTCCTTCATTGCTGAGGCTTTTTGAGTAGTAGTGTCTATATTGATTATCATACAATCTTGATGTTAATATTGAAGCACACACACACATACACACACACAGTAAATTATTATTATTAATTAAAAATAAATTGAAAACATTAAAAGAACTAACCAGAAGATACTTTTCTATTTTTCATTTGAAATGATGAAAAATTTTCATATTTGTAATTACTATAAATATATTCAAAATTATGACTCTCAAAAACACTGAAATTTTAGGAGAGGGTCAAATAATCTATACAGAATGAAAAATAAACAGAAGGGGGGGCCAAGATGGCGGCGCCGGGAGAACACCGTGTCTGAGAAGCAGGACAACACACTCCGTGCAGCGACCAGGAGACTGAACTCTGGGCCCTAAAACAACAACTATCGTGTTTCCCAGGTGAGGGGAGGCTCCCACGGAATGGGAATTGGTCAGGTCCACTCTCGGCTGCCTAGCCAGAACCTGGAAGAGAACCCGGCTAACGGGGGCTTTGGGTCTCCTGGCTGGTGCCACAAGCCTGCATGTCCCGATCACTTTCCCAGGCTGATCGATCAGTGGGCACAAGGGTGCCAGAGACCGGGAGTCCCAGTCGCAAAAAAAAAAAAAAAAAAAAAAAAAAAACCACAAGGAAAGAAAGTTGCCAGATTGGTCACAGGTCACCCAGTCTTTCCCTGGAAGGTCTCTCCAACCACCGGTACCTGCCACCATCACAACTGAGCTCCCGCTGCACACAGAGAGAAGCTGCTCGCCCAGCTCAAAATCCCTACTCCCTCTTCGGCGGAGGCAGGAGGTGTCCAGCAGAATCTGCCAAAGACCACATTGTCTGTACCCCAACCCGAGATTGGGGCTGAGAAAACCCAATCCTTTCGGGCACTCCCCCAAACGCCGCCATAACCTTGCCACGGCTGAGCAGAAGGATAAAGAGGCACACAGCTGCTTCACAGTGCCGGAAGTCCAGTGCTGCTGGCTGCTCCTAGCAAACAAACTACAGCTTGGGATCTGGGACTGTGGTCAGTCTACACGTCCTGAGATTCTCCTGGGTCCAGCACAATAAGGTCTAGCAGCAAGTTCTATCACTGGCGACCCCCCCCCCCGACCCCTGGAAGAGAAACCCCGGCTCAGGGCTCAGGATCCGACTGAGAAGCCCCAACCCCTGCTGGCACTCCCCTGAGAGCACCTCCATAAGCTTGCCCTAGCAGAGGGGAAGGTCAGAGGGGAAGGACAGAGAGGCAGCCTGCCAAGGACACAGCACCTACTCTCCAGCTCACCCAGTGGCCCCTAGCAGAGAAACCCAAGCTCTGGATCTGAGGACACTCAACCCTACCTGGTACTCTCTCGGGATCAACAAACTTAGATTCTACCGCCAGGCTGCTTCTGGCAGAGAGATCTGGGCCTGGGATCTGGGATTGAGTACACGCAAACTAGCTCTTTCCCACGCAACCCAGGGACAAGTCAACATAACCCCTCCTGGCAGAGGGAAAGGACAAAGAGGCAGCACACAGGAAAGGTGGACACTGAGTCCTGTGGCCACAGTGTCACAGAGGTGTCTGTTAGCCTACCTGTGCACTTCTGCAGCAGGACCAAAACAGAGAGTAGTGAGCAAAGGGAACCCCTGTGCCTTCCAACTGGTCCTGCAAGAGAGTGAGTGAGCCTTCTAGGGAGAGATTGCCCCAGACCAAGGGCCTCTCCACAGAAGCAAGAAGACAAAATCCCTGCCAACCACACCCCTAGTGTGGGCATCATAGGGATTCTTAGGATAGCGACCTCAACATTGAAGCCTCTGCCTTGCGGGTCCACCAGTGTAATCGAGGCAAACAATTCCTGGATCTAAGTCAGAACTGCATAATAGTGGCTTGCAGGCCACTGCAATAGTCAGAGAATCCACGCATGGACATTGCGCCTGCTAAAAGCACACGCAAATAGCACCAGCGTCACATTCCTTACTTAGGCAAAACTGAAAACACAGTGCACACTCCCAAACCAGTGAATCTCTCTCCTCTTCCTGAAAAAACAGTCCAGAAAACAGAAAGAGAGGATCATAGCCAGAAATACAATCTCGAGGAACAAACAGTGAGGATTATAAATAACCATATGGTTAGAGGCAGACATAAGAACACTCCCAACAAAAATCAGGACATAATGACCTCACCAGCAACCCCACAAAACAATGGACACTTCAGTTCACTAGATATACAAGAAAACGACCTCAAAACTATGTTTCTCCAGCTATTAGAGGCCCATAAAGATGAAATGAACAGAGCCCTTAGAGAAATAGCCAAAGAAATCAAGACTAACCAAGAGGAAACAAATCGTGTTCTCAGAGAAATGACCACGAAAATTGAGGAAAACAGAGAAAAAAATGCACAAAGCTCTCAAAGAAATGTTCACACAAATGAAGGCAAATAAAGAAGAAATAAACAAAGCTCTCATAGAAATACAGGCAATTATACCCAAAGAAGTAGAGGCACAATTAGTGATACATAGAGAGGAAACAGACAAAAAAATAGAAACTATCATTGAAAAGCAGGACTCCACATTCAAACAGATGAAGGAAATGGTGCAAGACATGAAAACAGAAGTAGAATCAATAAAGAAAACACAAATAGAGAAAAACCAGGAGCTGGAGAACATAGAGAAAAGATCAGGAACTACAAAGGTAAGCATCACCAACAGAATACAAGAGATGGAAGAAAGAATCTCAGGAGCCGAAGATATACTTGCGGAAATTGACACGTCTCTCAAAGAAAAAATAAAATCAGAAAAGTTCCAAACACAAAACATCCAAGAAATCAAGGACACCATGAAAAGACAAAACCTAAGAATAATAGGAGTAGAAGAAAAAGAAGACATCAGGCTCAAAGGTCCGGCAAATATTTTCAAGAAAATTATAGAAGAAAACTTTCCCAACTTAAAGAAGGAGATGGTCATTGAAAATAAAAGAGGCCTACAGTACACCAAGTAGACTAGACCAGAAAAGAAATTCTTCATGTCACATCATAGTCAAAACACTGAACCTACAAAACAAAGAAAAAAATTCTAAAAGCAGCAAGGGAAAAAGGTCAAGTAACATATGAAGGTAGACCTATCAGAATCACACCAGATTGCTCAACAGAAACTATGAAAGCCAGAAGGGCCTGGACAGAAATCATACAGTCCTTAAGGGACCACAGATTCCAACCCAGACTACTATACCCAGCAAAACTTTCAATCAACATAGACGGAGAATTCAAGATATTCCAAGACAAAACCAAATTTAAACAATATCTACATAGTAACCCAGCTCTACAGAAGTTACTAGAAGGGAAACTCCAAACCAAAGAAAACAACTACATCTAAGGAAACAGAGGAAATAGATAACTACACAACAAAAAAAATCAAAAGAATACAAGCAATGAAACTCAGTAACACCACCAACCCCACATCAAAAGTAAGCAACAATTCTTGGTCACTAGTATCTATCAACATCAACGGACTCAACTCCCCAATAAAAAAATATAGACTAACAGAATGCTTGGGGAAACAGGATCCAACATTCTGTTGCATCCAAGAAACACACTTATGCAACAAAGATAAACACTACCTCAGAGTAAAGGGCTGGAATATGTTTTTCAAGCAAATGGTTCCAGAAAACAAGCTGGAGTAGCCATCCTAATATCTAATAAAATAGACTTTCAACCCAAGTTAATCAAAAAAGATAAGGACGGCCACTATATTCTCATCAAAGGAAAAATCCACCAAGAGGACATCACAATTTTGAATATCTATGCCCCAAATACAAGAGCACCTACATTCGTAAATGAAACAATATTGAAGCTTAAATCACACATTGATCCTAAAACCCTGCACAAAACTAAAGTCCAAGTGGATCAAAGACCTCAACATAAAACCAGATACTCTAAATCTGTTAGAAGAAAAAGTGTGGAAGAGCCTAGAACTCATTGGCACAGGAGACAACTTCCTGAACAGAACACCAACAGCACAGGCTCTAAGAGCAACAATCAATAAATGGGACCTCATGAAACTGAAAAGCTTCTGTAAAGCAAAGGACACTGTCATCAAAACAAAACGACTGCCTACAGATTGGGAAAGAATCTTCACTAACCCTTTATCTGACAGAGGACTAATATCCAGTATATACAAAGAACTAAAGAAGCTGAAAAGCAGCAAACCAAGTAATCCAATTAAAAAATGGGGAACAGAGCTAAACAGAGAATTCTTGACAGAGGAATATCGAATGGCAAAGAAAAACTTAAAGAAATGCTTATCCTCATTAGCCATCAGGGAAATGCAAATCAAAAGGACCCTGAGATATCACCTTACACCCATCAGAATGGCCAAGATGAAAAACTCAAGGGACAACACATGCTGGAGAGGTTGTGGAGAAAGGGGAACCCTCCTCCACTGCTGATGGGAATGTAAATGTAAACTGGTACAACCACTCTGGAAATCTATCTGGCGCTTTCTAAGACAATTAGGAATAATGCTTCCTCAAGACCCAGCTATACCATTGCTAGGTATATACCCAAAGATTGCTCAAGTTCACAAAAGGGATATTTGCTCAACCATGTTTATAGCAGCTTTATTTGTAATAACCAGAACCTGGAAACAACCCAGATGTCCATCAACGGAGGAATGAGTACAGAAATTGTGGTATTTTTACACAATGGTATACTACTCAGCAATCAAAAATGAGGAAATCATGAAATTTGCAGGCAAATGGTGGGATCTAGAAAAGATCATCCTGAGTGAAATATCCCAGAAGGAGAAAGACAAACACGGTATATACTCACTTATATAGACCTATAAGATATGATAAACATAATGAAATCTGTACACCTAAAAAAGATAATCAAGAGAGCAGACATGTGGTGAGATGATCAATCCTCGTTTAGAAAGACAGATTGGATGTGCGTTGAATGTATGACAGGAGTCTACTGAGCGCATTTGAAAGACTCTAACTAGCAGTGTTTTCAAAGCAAAGACTCATGACCAAACCTTTGGCAGAGTACAGGGAATCATAAGAAAGAAGGGAGTTAGTATGATGGGGCAAGGATAGGAGCTCCACAAGGACCAAATATATCTGGGCACAGGGTCTTTTCTGAGACTGACATTCAACCAAGGACCATGTATGGATATAACCTAGAACCTCTGCTCAGATGTGGCCTGTGGTAGCTCAGTAACCAATTGGTTTCCCATAGTGAGGGGAACAAGGACTATTTCTAACAGGAACTCAATGACTGGCTCTTTGGCCTCCCCACCCCCCCAAGGGAGGAGCAGTCCTGTTAGACCACAGAGGAGAGCTTTGCAGCCAGTCCTGAAGATACCTGATAAAACAGGATCAGATGAATGGGGAGGAAGTCGCCCCTATCATTGGACTTGGAAAGGGGCACGGTGGAGATTAGGGAGGAAGGGAGGAACTGGGAGGGAATGAGGGATTGGGACACGGCTGGGATACAGAGTTAATAAAATGTAACTGATAAGAAAAAAATAACATTCAAAAAAAAAAAAAAAGAAATATAAATGAAGCAGGAACTATTTAGTACTTGCTTAGCCTGTCTTGGAAGAGTTCGGAAGTCAAATTGTCCTGAATTTAAGTTTGCCCTTTTTTTGCAGAATTTGTCGTGAAGCAAGGGCATCTTCTTTATCTGAGTGGCTTGTTTGCCACATTGAAGCCATCACCATGTGTAGATTCTTCCATGTTCATTGTCTTCTTTGAAGTAGGTGGGGTGCTGCCAGGAGATGACTTGTCTCATTGTCAAAGAATCTTTAAAATAATAAAGATACATTTACATGTCAAAAAAAATTTAAAAAAAAGAAAAATAAACAGGAATGAAATAGTAAGTGAAAATTTTGAACCTATATCATGAATTAATGATTTTAATATAACATCATGGTCTAGTGATTTGTATTTGATTGTTGACCAATTTGCTCTTCAAGGTCTGCTTAATGTCTTTTACAGGTAGACACTCATATATTCCAAAATGATATTTGTAAACTTACTTAAGAAATTATTCCTGTTGGATGATTAAAAGCCCTAAACCTGAGCAGGACAGAAGGGGGTAGGCGTGGCCAAAGTTTGTGGGCTTTGAGGAGAGGAAGATCATGCAAAAGAGGAAGAGAGACGCTACCCTCTGGAAGCAGAGAGCCCCAATGGGATGGGTTGGTATGGAGAAGAGCACACGGCAGATCAATATAGAAGGAAGTATTCATTGAATCATAGATGGTAGATATCCCAAGTAAAAATTATTAGAGCAGATAGTGTGGAATAAGGGCTGGCAGGTAAACGTAGATTAGAAGGTAATATCTGCCCTTCCCCAGGTAAGATTAGGCTATTCTAAAATCTATCAGGTGTCTGTGTCTTCTATTGATTATAATAAGGGTTGGAAAATACTGTAATAATAATATAGAGTTAATAATAAACACTGTTAGATCATACTTTTAAATTAATCACAACACTTAAATCTAAATTACTTAAACACACCAAATAAAATGCAGAGATTAGAAAAGTAGATAAATCTCTCATGTGGCCAAGCAGTGGTGGTACATGACTTAATCCCAGCACTTTGGAGACAGAAGCAGGTGGATCTCTGAGTTCCAGGTCATCCTGTTTCTACTAATGTACATGTCAATGCTAGTAGTCAGAGGTTCATATTCTGTAGCACCTAGTAATTTTTCTTTAATATTTAAAAATTATATATAATTACATCATTTCCCCTTCCTATTCCTTTTTCCACTCCCTCTCATATTCCCTCCTTTGCTCTTTTGGGAAATTGTGGTGGACTCCTTTACCTATGTAAGTATAAACATATATGTAAATGCATATCTTATGATAATAGTTACTAGATATCTTAATGAACTCAGGTGTTAACAGTAAGTTATATAATATCCTGTCCTGATAATTAGTGATGTTGAGCACATTTTCATGTTTGTGTTAAACATTTGTATATCTTTTTTTTATTCTCATTAGTTACATTTTATTAATTCTGTATCCCAGCTGTATCCCCCATTCCCTCCCCAATCCCACCCTCCCTCCCTCATCTCCTCCCTGCCCCTTTCCAAGTCCACTGATAGGGGAGGACCTCCTCCCCTTTCATATGACTCTGTTTTGTCAGGTATTTTCAGGACTGGCTGCAAAGTCCTCCTCTGTGGCCTAACAGTACTGCTCCTCCCTTGGGAGGTGGGGAGGTCAAAGAGCCAGTCATTGAGTTCCTGTTAGAAATAGTCCTTGTTCCCCTTACTATGGGAAACCAATTGATTACTGAGCTATCACGGGTCACATCCGAGCAGAGGTTCTAGGTTTTATCCTCTCATGGTCTTTGGTTGAGTGTTCATCTCAGAAAAGACCCTGTGCCCAGATATGTTCAATTTGTGTATCTTAATTTGAGAAACATCTGTTTAGTTCTGCTGCTCTATTTGGTTTTGTTTAATTACTGAATCTTTGGATTTCTTGTTATTCTAGATATCAATTAATTGTTATATGTAAAATATTCACATATTTTCTTTCATTATACAGGTTCTATTTATTTGTCTTGTTTTCTTTGTTTCTTAAAAATTTATAAACTTTATTATAATAAGCTTGTAAATAAATAAAAATATTACACACCTAAATTAACCAGACCCCACATCTACACAATTCAATGAATTTTTAGCTTTTTAGAATAAGAGTTTAGAACAGAAACTGTGGAGCTTCACAGTAAATGTTACACTTTCAGAATTGGCTTTATTTTATGCACTTATTTGGCACCAAATACAAACAAATAAATGTAAACAAAAATCAAAACAGTCTTCATGGGAGGGGAGGTAGGGAGAATGAGGAGGAGTTGAGGGAGGGGAACTGTTATCAGAATGTATTTGTATTATTTGGAAAAATACATGTTCAGGAAAAGAAAAATAGAAAATATATTTTGATAAAGTAGATAATCTATAAAAGAATAAGAACTAGAAAAACACATACCTTTCTATTTTTTACAACTAGTGTCCACTTCCTGAATTCAGTACTTTGCTTTTAAGTTTGAAGTAATCCCATATCTTAATTTCTGCTTTCATTTCCCATGCTTTTGTGATATTGTTAAAAACAAAAGAAACAAAACCAATATTCTAATTTCCATTGTCTTGAAGCATTTGCTGAGTGTTTTTATTCTATCATTTAAGTGATTCAGATTTTACATTTAAGTACCTTTTGTTAAAAATTTTTTTCTTCAGTTCTTGGTGTTGTTTCTGCAGTTAAAGAATTAATGTGGATCCACCAACACCTAGAGTGTGGGTCCTCTCAGACTACGATGTCTGCCTTTAGATCCCTTTCCACTAGCTGAGCTGCAATGTCTGGCCTCAGTGGCAGAGGAAGCACTTAGTTCTGTAGCTTCTTAATGTGACAGGGTGAGTTGGTAACCATAGGGCACTTCCCTGTTCTCTGAGAAGGAGAGAGAAGAATGGAGAGAATGTGTGTGGAGGTGTTGACAGGAGAGGAGACAGGGCTACAATCAAAATCTAAAGTGAATGAATAAATTAATTTAAAAAATTAATTTAAAAATTAATAAAGATTATGTAAGCTTGATACTTCAGGCATAAAGTTCCAGCTATGTAGGAGGCTGAGACAAGTGGATTTTGAGTTCAAAGTCTGCCATAAACAGAGAATGAGTACATAGCTAGCCCAAGTGAAAAAAAAAAAAAGGACCACTTGACTTGAAAAAGAAAAAGAAAATTAAAGAAAAAGGATGAAGCCCAGTGGTAAAGTATGTACTGGGATGGGATTGCCCCCTTTTTCCTTAACTACAAGAAGAAGAAGAAAAAAGAAAGTGGTATTTTTTTGAAAGTGCATTTTTTTGAAAACAGGTCTTTCTTTCAAAAACACTGAACTTCTTCCATACCTTACCACCAAATTATTAATTTTTTGAGTTCATTTAAGATTATGTACTTAACCTGCTGTTCTACTTTGTTCTCACCCTGTTTAGATGAATGATGTAACCAATCTTACTGTGCCTTAGATTTTCCAGGTAATTAGCTTTTCCATCTAAACTAAATGCATAGCTTTAAATCTAAGTTATAAATTCTTACATGACCTGACTCAAAAGTGTGTGTGTGTGTGTGTGTGTGTGTGTGTGTTTGTGTGTGAGTGTTACCAATCATTTACTCGAAGCAACCAATTAGTTAAAAGAAACCATGAACAAAACACATTGGAGGGAATATATGAACGTGAGTTGGTAACAACTGTGTGAGCTTTTGAGTGTTATTCTGGGTCAGCAAAGTAATTTATTTCCTTGTAACACCACCTTGTAACACCACTCTGTGGTGTTGTGAATAAAAACATCCCTCATAGGGTTATATATTTTCAGGCTTAGTTGCCAGTTAGTAAACTGTTTGGGAAGGGTTAGGAGGAGGTATGATGATCGTGTTGGAGTAGGAGTCACCTTGTTAGACGAAATGTGTCACTGGAAGTGGGATTTGACGTTTTAAAAGTCTAGGCCAGTCTACCTGTTTGTCTCTGTCTCTGTCTCTGTATTTCTCTTTTTTTTCCTTGTTTTTTTCTCTGTCTGTGCCTGTAGATGAGCATGTAGCTCGCAGCTACTCCTCTAAGACCTTGCCTACCTACTTGCCTGCCTGCCATCACATTCTCCACCAGACTAATCCTCTGAAGCTGTAAGCAAGCCCCCATTTAAATACGTTGTTTTGTTGTCTTTTCACAGTAGTAGACTAGTAGTTGTGACACTCTCTATTAAAGATTTCTGTAGCTAAGTAGACATAGACCAGGTTTTCTGTGATCTTAAAAAACTATAAAATAAATATAAATAAATAAATTGCATCAACAATTCCATCTTTCCCTACAAAACTTGCACAAGTTCTTGCCCAGAACTGACCATGACCCAAAAGATGCATCTTGCAAGGTCTTGCACTACATGCACACCACTTGTGCCACTGGGACCCCTCAACAGGGGAAGTGTTTACACTGGAGGTTTGTTACCCAACGCTGTCTGGAAAATGGACATTACTCATCACCTTCCTTTTGGTAGCCACAGATATGTTTATGGTATTGTAGATACTTACTCTTCCTTCTTGCATGCTGTTACAATGATTGGTTACCCTGGCCAGCGGAGCTAAGTTTATTCGCAGGGTAAAAGAGAATCCAAACCTGTGAAAAGATGGGCGAGAAAGAGAAACCAGTCCAAGCAAACAGGTGCTTGTCAAGGACTAACTTTACTGAGCAGAATCAGCTTTTATAAAGGGTTCAGGATAAGGAAGTAGGGTGGGTGAAAAATTACAGATTCTTCTCGGCCAGGGGCCTGAAACATCTTGTGATAAGCCATGGTTCTGTGAGCACTTCTCTACTGTTGCCAAGCAGTATGTTTATCGCAGGTAAGTGTAGAGAGCCTGAAGCAAACGCCATTACAAGATGGCGCCGGCATCCGGTGTGTGAGATCGTAAACAACTGCCTATGCACATGCGCTAAAGCTGAATTTGAGCCTGGGATTGGCTCACTTAGTGATGTAAGATGGCCTGATGGGAACCAACACGTCACCATTTAGGGTATAAAAGGAGTGCCATTTTGGGGCTCTAGGTCTTCCTCTCATTACTGCTGAATAAACACTTGCTGCAGAAGAATCCTGGTGTCTGTGTGCATTCTTGCTGGCGAGACGACCCCGCGGGCTACAACTGGTGCCAAAACCCAGGACACCGGGGCAGTCTTTCATCGCCGGCCCTGAGGAGACCCCCCCCCCCCCCCCTCGCGGGGAGGATTCAGAACTGCAGCACTAAGGTAAGTTCTAAGAGGCATGTTTGGTCTTGAATTGTCTCATCCTTCACCCCAATTGGCAGGAGCTCTTGTAGCTTTCCCTATTGTGATAGTAACGCTCGTTCTCCTTCTTTTGGTTTTAAAATCTTGCTTAGAAGATAAGAAATGCCACTCATCTGTGGCAGCTGGCCAAGGGATGTTAGAGGAAATACAAGACAGCATGTCAGAAACAGAACGGGATAAAAGGTTAGGGGCCCTTAAAGAAAAAGAAAGAGACGTCTCTAAGAAAAAAGGCCCTTCTGTGGACGGTAAGTCCACAGACAGGATAGACAAAGGAAAGGACGCCCTGGGAGAGAAAGGTGAAAAGGGAAAGAAAAACCCAAAAAAGAAGCCTCTTTATCCAATAAAAGAATTGGAGGCTTTGGGGCTTGGTAGTTCTGAATCTGAGGAGCTGAGTCCATCTGAGGAAGAGGACTTAGAGGAGGAAGCGGCTCGCTTTGAGGAAGAGAGGTACCACCCTGATGAGCAGCCGTTACCACCAAATCGAGAGCAAAAGAGGGGAGGAGCTGGAATTCGCGGGGCTTTCTCATTGACCCCTAGTGCCCCTCCACCTTATGTTGAGAGGCACGGTTTAGATTCCTTCTTTTCGAAAAGGGATAAAAGGAAGCTTTTGCAGGCCTTCCCTGTATTTGAGGCTGCGGAAGGGGGCCATGTTTATGCAGCGGTAGAATATCCCCTTGTTAAAGAACTTGCTGAATCGGTTAACAAATACGGGGTAGCTACTAACTTTACAATCATGCAGCTTGAAAGACTTGCTAGCGTGGCCATGACTCCAAATGATTGGCAAAATACCATAAAAGCTGCTCTCCCTAGTATGGGACAGTACTTAGAATGGAAAGCCTTGTGGCATGATGCTTCCCAAACTCAAGCAAGGGCCAATGCCTATGCAGAAGACAATCAGCAGCAATGGACCTTTGATTTGCTAACGGGGCAAGGCCAGTTTGTTCATAATCAGACAAATTATGATTAGGGGGCATATGGTCAGATCTCTGCTGCCGCTATTAAAGCATGGAAAGCCCTTTCAAAGAAGGGCGAGGCCAGAGGACACCTAACAAAGATTATACAAGGCCCTCAGGAGCCATTCTCAGATTTTGTGGCCAGAATGACAGAAGCAGCAGGTAGAATATTTGGAGATCCAGAGCGAGTCAGGCCAATGATAGAACAGCTGGTATATGAAAATGCTTCCCCAGAATGTAAGACAGTCATTACTCCTAAAAGGAACAAAGGGCTTACAGATTGGATAAAGATCTGCCGAGGACTTTGAGGCTCACTTACCAATGCTGGCCTTGCAGCGGCTATCCTGCAGAGCAAGAGCCGCTCAGGTCCAGGAGGCAATAAAACCTGCTATAGCTGTGGTAAACCAGGCCATTTGAAGCAAGATTGCCGTGCTACTGCACAAAAGAAAGTTCCAGGATTGTGCCCCAAATGTAGGAAGGGTAATCATTGGGCCAATGAATGTCGTTCAGTTAGGGATATTCAGGGAAAACTTATTCAGCATAAAGCCCCCCCTAATGAGAGGAATGAAAATATTCCAAAAAACGGGTTTCAGGGCCCCAGGTCCCAGGGCCCCAAAAGATATGGGACACAAGCAGGCAACAGGAGGGTAGAACAACAAGAGGATTAGCAGGATTGGACCTCTGTTCCACCTCCCAGTTCTTATTGATGCCCCAATTGGGTGTTCAGCCCATTCCAGTTGAGTTTGAGGGCCCTCTGCCCGAGGGAAGTGTTGGCCTGATACTTGGACGCTCCTCTCTTACCCTAAAGGGGCTTATTATCCATCCTGGAGTAATAGATCAAGATTATACTGGAAGGCTTCAAGTTCTTTGTTCTTGTCCGCAAGGAATATTTTCCATTTCCCCTGGAGATAGGATTGCCCAGTTAGTTCTTCTTCCAAGCTTGCAGGATGTTTTCCCATCCACAGGAATGACAAGGGGCAACAAAGGGTTCGGTTCTTCAGGAACTGACTTTGCTCACTTGGTGGTTGATTTAAAAACTAGGCCCACCTTACAATTACAGATAGAGGGGAAACTTTTCAGTGGCATTTTAGATACTGGGGCTGACCGGAGCATTATCTCCTCAAATTAGTGGCCTAGGGCGTGGCCTGTTACACAATCATCTCATTCCTTACAAGGGTTAGGATATGAAGCCAGCCCTGCAGTCAGCTCACGCCTGTTGACCTGGCAAGTACCAGAGGGTCAGACAGAAAGTTTCATACCTTATGTACTTCCTCTCCCCGTTAATCTCTGGGGAAGAAACATCTTGCAAGACTTGGGATTGGCATTGACCAATGAGTACTCTCAACAAGCTGTTGATATAATGAAAAGGATGGGTTATAAGAAAGGAAAAGGCCTTGGTAAACAGGAACAAGGGAGATTACACCTGATTTCACAGGAAAGTAATGCAGGGAAACAAGGCCTGGGTTTTCATTAGCTGCCATTGAGGGCTCCATACCCATACCATGGCTTGCAGGGGAAGCCGTATGGGTTCCTCAGTGGCCTTTATCCTCTGAGATACAATATGAAAACTTTACTGCTAATCTGTCCAGAGAATTGTCTTTATACCTTGTAGGAAACTGGTCAGAAGGATTTGATGAGACGCTGGAGGTATTAAGAGCAGCAATTGTGACGATTAATTCAACACGAGTGGACCTGTCACTGACAAAAGGACTCTCCTCGTGGATTTTTTCAGCCTTTTCTTTTTTCAAAGAATGGGTGGGGGTTGGTTTATTTGGCACTATGCTCTGTGGTGGATTGGTCTTGGTTCTTTGGTTGCTTTGTAGGCTCAGAAGCCAACACGCCCATGATAAGGCCATTATTACTCAAGTGCTTGTTGCAATAGAACAAGGTTCCTCCCCTGAAGTTTGGCTTTCTTTACTTCGCAAGTGAGGCTGTGAACAGCCCTTGCACTCCCAGGAGATGTTGAACTCCATTGCACGGGAAGGGTGTCGCGCCTGCTTGAGTTGCCTACCTTACACTCGGTCTGTCAAGCTAAGCATTGCACAGAGAATCCTAAATCACCTTGATAGGCTCTCTGAAAGGCATGCCTAATTGCATGAGGGTTGTGTCTAAGTTTTACCCTCCCTCGGGAAAAAGGACACTGGCTGGGTCAGGACAGTCGATGAATGTAGGGTTCGGAGACTGTACCACTACATTAGCCATCTGCACCGGGGATTGGACCTCTACCTTTGGCCGTTGTGTCTTAATAAAATAAAAAGGGGGAGATGTAAAGAGCCTGAAGCAAACGCCATTACAAGATGGCGCCGGCATCCGGTGTGTGAGATCGTAAACAACTGCCTATGCACATGCGCTAAAGCTGAATTCGAGCCTGGGATTGGCTCACTTAGTGATGTAAGATGGCCTGATGGGCTGCATCCAATCAGGAACCAACACGTCACCATTTAGGGTATAAAAGGAGTGCCATTTTGGGGCTCTAGGTCTTCCTCTCATTACTGCTGAATAAACGCTTGCTGCAGAAGAATCCTGGTGTCCGTGTGCGTTCTTGCTGGCGAGACGACCACGCGGGCTACAGGTAAGGAAACGGGCAAGTTGAGGCAGGTTGGTGAGTTTCTACAGGTGGTCTCTGACATCTCCAAGCAGTATGTTTACTGCAGGTAAGGGAACG
This sequence comes from Psammomys obesus, assembly GCF_907164565.1. Classification (NCBI taxonomy): domain Eukaryota; kingdom Metazoa; phylum Chordata; class Mammalia; order Rodentia; family Muridae; genus Psammomys; species Psammomys obesus. The sequence goes on along the minus strand of NW_026585894.1, from coordinate 10,227,261 downwards.
GGCATCTCCAAGCAGTATGTTTACTGCAGGGAAGGGAACAGCAAATTGCAGCAAGTTGGTAAGCTTCCACAGGTGGTCTCTGAAGTTGGCAAGTTCCCTCAGGTGGTCCCTGACAATTGGTGAAAAGGCCTCCCATGGCATCAAAGAGATGAAATTGGCTATGCTTGTCATGTGTGTTCCCTGGGCCTTAAAGACAGACCATGGCCCAAAATATGCCTCTCAACAGTTTAATGAGTTTGTGGCCTCTTGGAAAATTGATCACACTTTTGGAATCCCCTACAATCCTCAAGGACACACAATAGTTGAAAGGTATAATCAGACATTAAAGGAGCTGCTGGCAAGGGTAATTTTACCAGAGTCTAAATGTGATCCACATTTGGCCACATGTGACCACATTTGGCCTTATTCCACAACAGTTTTGTCACTTTTGATGATTAAGATTGAGCCCTGCTTATAAACGTGGGGCCTACTTGCCCAGAAATACCCATTACCACTAGTAAGATGGAGAGACCCTTTGACAGCCCAATGGCAATTGCTCAACCCTCTGTTGACATGAGGCAAGATTATGCTTGTGTTTTCCCACAGAATTCAATTATACCTAAATGGATTCTGGTGAGAGATATTCAACTGGCACTGGAAGAGGAAGGTTTTTCTATCCATCCTGGATAGTCACCTATGCCATTATGAGAGGAATTGTTATCATACTAATCATTTTGTTCATATGTCTCATACAGCATATTTCTCAGCAATGCTCTATCAACAAAGCGATGCTACAGGTGCTCATGGCTCTAAAACATCCAGATCGTGGTCCACCCAAAGAAGTGATAAAAACCTAGCTCAAGGAACTCTTTGAGGTCTCTGTTTAATTTATCTCCTGCTGTCACTGTGAACTCTCCAGGATGGTTGTCCTTTGAGGATCAGAAGTCAATAATGGATAAGAAAGGCAGGTCAAGCCCTTAATACTGGACACCTCTTGAGGTGGGTTCAGCAATGCAAGAGTATAGAAATCTGGCTTCCACTGAGCTATAACAAATAAATAAAAAGGGTGGGTATGCAGGAGGAGCAAGGCCTGATATTAAGCAACATGTGCATGCGAAGTTAAGACTTCCTGGGAGGGCCAAACTGATGCCTGCCAAAGAGCCTAGAGATTGATGACTGCATGTCACGTGATGGAGCACAAGCCAATAAAGAAGAGCAAGAGCCATAGCAAGCAGCCAAGAGCCAATGAGATGCAGGGAAGGGAGTATAAAAAGGTCTGCCTTATTTCCTCAATAAACGATTCTGTTTTCGCCTCTTACCTGACTCCCAGAGTCTGTGTGATTTACTCTTTGCCTTCTCACCATTGCCCCTAAGGGTCCCGAGTTGGGATTACCACAACAAGCAGAGAACTTTATTAGGGATAGGCACAACAGACAGGCAGGCACAACAGATAGACTAGATATGAACATTAATAGACAGGACAGTAACCATAAACTACAGAAAGAAGAGATATGGAGAGAAGCACAGAATTCAAATTTAGGCTCACTCTTGAACAAACTACTCCAAAAAGAAATTCTGTTTTCTTTCCTTAATATAACATTGATATATATTATAAAATGGTTTTTTAACCATGAAAAGAATGAAATCCTAATATTAGGTCCAATGAGGGATGGAACTAAGTTATGTTAGTCAAAATAAGCCAGGTGTAGAAAGAAAAGTTCCATATTATATGTTTTATTTTATATGTGATATCTGAAAATAGAATTGTATAGAAGCTAAAAGTAAAAGAGTATTTTGACAATTTCTTATATGTATACAGTATGTTTTGAACAAATTCACCTCCACTATTTTCTGTCTATGTCCCTCTCCTATTGAACTCCTTTTACTTTCCAGCTAGCCCTCCTTTTACTCTCAGGACAATTTTTATTTACTCACTCACTAACTTATTTTATTTTTTAGTAATTCCCTTTGTTTGGTTAATATTCCTTGTATAAACATGAGTATTGGTTTATTGGCTGAAGCATGAGTAGTTTGCTGGTGGCTATCACTAAAGAAAACTGATGCCCTTCCCCTTAGTACCCATTAACTTTCAACAGCCGCTTATGCTGGTTTGATTTATTGACCGGTTGACACAAGATAGAATCTTTTGAGGGGGGGTTCCTCAATTGACGAATTAGTGAAGAATTTTGGGACCTCATTTTGTTTAAGTAGTCAAACTGTTGTTGGTTCATGACAAAAACAGCCATATATTAACCAAAAGACAGTATTTCACAGTAATTTGAGTAAATGTTATAATTACTTTTAAAGCTAAAAAAGAGCAGATAATATAGCTATGTTTATCTTCCATTTGCTTAACACAATTACATACAGATATTTCTCATATACTGATGAATAGGATACAGGACAGTCTGAGTTAATAGATTTTTACCATATTTGTGTATTTTATTACTGAATTTAGCAGGCAACTTAATTTAGCCTGGCATTTTTATTCTCAGCCACATGGACTTGAGTTTGATTCTCTCAAGTTAGAATTGCCCAAATTTACACCTGAAATATGTATGTGCCCTATTCCAGATTATATAAATGGATATTAATGTTCCTGGGATGTTATTTTTACCATAGTTCCCTCTATTTTGAAAGATGCCAAGAACATTTAAACAAGAGTTTTAATGCCTACTTATTTTCCATATTCGCTAAAGAAAATTGTGTTGAATAAGTCTCACAATTGCTAATAGCAGGTAATGAAAGTATTATAATCTCCCAGAGACCAACCTTCATTTCTCCTTTTACTTCTCTAGCTGGATGGGCAGTCACTGCTGTACTTGAGCTTGTCTAAGGCTAATAACCCTGGCCCTGAGGAATTAAAACTGTTTAATAGCAGTCACTGTCTGATAATCACAACATGGTTTCTAGGTCAGCTATGTGTCCTCAAGGCAAGACCAAAATGTCAGCTCAAATAACATGGCAATTGGAGTACCTTAATAAAGTTACTTCTATAAGATGTGCAGAGCCACCTGTCTGAAAATTGCAACAGATTTTATATCCCACCTAATCTAAATGCTTTATGATATGCATTAAATTAATAATTGTGACAGAGTTCCACTAATTTTGTGGTAAGTGTAAAACTTGATAGTCGCCATTAAGATGATTACTGTTAAGCAACTGCCATATGAAGATGTGTGCAAAGACTACTGATATTCTGAACAGGGTTTTATTTTTGAGGAAGCTAAATTTCAGACTCCACACTCATGCAGCCCTTTACCAGAAAGAGTCCCAATTAGCAATCTCATCTTAGAATTAAATGATCAAAAAGATGGATTTTTATTTCCTTTTAACCGGTACTTAATACTCATACTTACAGTTTAATGAATATTCTTCCTTCACTTACTTCTCTGCAATTCACTGGTTTAAACACTTTGAAGAAAAAAAAAAGGAGATATTTTACAGCTGTATTATCTACAGTCAGCTCTGAGTTGGAGAGATGGCAGCATAGTAAGCTCACAGTATATGAGGCCTCAGATTTTCCCACTTAGGATAAGGAGGAATATTGACTGAGGAAGTCTTTATAAGAAAAACATCAAAAAACAATGGAATATCTAAATGTGTCTAAAGTGGTAGCCTTTGTGTTAATAAAATATATCATGTAAAATCTGTCAGTATGCCTCATGTATTTAATTATGTTTCAGAGAGAATATATAGGACTGTGACAAAAGTAGAATAAGAGAAAAATCTAAAGAAAAACAATCTTTGTCTAATAAAAAGCACTAAGCAACGTTAAGTTAAACCACTCAACTGAGAAAAGTTTGTTTGGGAAATCAAACTGCTGGACTTTCTCTAAGGGGATTGTTGTAATTATGGATTAATATTTACTATGGATTTATCTTCTGGTAATGCTGTTAATCTTAAGCAGCTGTATAACCAAATCACCACACAGAGACTTGGATTATTTAGTTAATCTAGAACACAATGCTGGGCAATAGCTACTCCATCCTAAACTTCCAAGCCCTCATAGTTCCTAACATTTAGATTTCCCACATTATACTTGCTTTTTGTGAAATCTTAGGTCCAGTCCATTTCTCCACGTAATTCCAAGATCTTTCTCCTCCAGCTCTCCTCTTGTCCCTTCTCCTCCTACTCATTTTCTGCCCTCTAGCTCCTCCCCTCTTTCCTGTCCTTTGGCTCCTCCCAGCTCAAGATTGTGTCTAGTTGCTTTATTTGGAAGTTTACACCAAGTTGAGACAGGATGCTTAGGATGAGTATCACAATACAATATCCACATTGAAACCAGAGAGTAGGGGGGGGGTAGAAATCAGCATTTGAATGAACAAGGGTAAGGTGTATACATTTTAAAAGAAAATTTTGCAAACATTTCCCCCTTCACGTCCAATAAAAGGCTCCTTTTCTTTCAATACAATAATAATTATGAAAACTGTTAGGTAAAATCTACATGTGCAATGTCTAGTCCATGTATATTTAGCAACTTAGGAGAAAGTATCTGATCATCCTATATATCTTGACAAGTTAAAAGTTCTATACCTAAATTAACTTTTATCCTTATTGGTATTACCTATATGAAAAGATTTCTTAACTTTTAAACAACTTAAGCTTAAATGTGGCACTATGACTATTTGGTCTTCAACCCTATCGGAGACTTGAGAAGGAATAAAATTACTTGAGTAAATAGGAAGTGCATGTTTGCAGCTTCCAAAAAATAAAAAAGTGACAGAAACAGTTTGCTGCCTGAACAGTCACCCATAACTCTTTATAATGTTGGAGCATCATCTTCAGCCTTCTGGCTCAGAATATTTGATAGACATATATGTGAAGCAGGAACTATTTAAGACTTCCTTACCCTGTCTTGGCAGAGTTTGGCAGTTGAACTGTCCTGCATTTAAGCTTGCCCACTTTAGGCAGAATTTGTCTGTCTTGAAGTAAGGGTATTTTCTTCACTGGAGTGGCTTGTTTGCCACATTCAAAGCCATCTCCATGTGGATGTTCCTCGATGCTCATTATCTTCTTTGAGGTAGGCAGGGTACTGTCAGGAGATGACTTGTCTCATTGTCAAAGAATCTTTAAAATAATAAAAATATTTTTAAATGCCATATTCTGTAGGTCTCTGAAGTTTTTGAAGACTACCTATCTTTATATTATCGATCTGTCTACAAAATCATATCTATCTGTTAAACTTAAGATGTATATTCCTGTGATAAATTAGACTAGTGTCTGACATGATTATGAGTTGAATAACTAGCAATTAACTTGCATACCTAATATCCTAACCACTTTTTATTAGTAGTTTAAAGTATTGGAAGTAGCCTGGACTTTCTATCAATATACTAAAACTTGTACCAATGTATCAAAATACTTATTTTTTGCATCAATATGCAAATCCTATACCAGATTTAAAATTAACCTTATTTGGGAATAACAAATAAAACTGTAAGTTGGGTAGATTCAATAATCTACCTTTTTTTCTATTTCTATAAGATATCCCTGTATATTCCTTGTTTCACTTTGAATAAGACCATTAATAATAAACATCTTCCAATGACAATAAAATTTCCTAGCCATAGCAAACAACCAAAAACATACCCAAGCCCCTTTAAGGAAAATTGGACGCCATTCTCATAGATTTCTTCTAGCTGACATTTCGGACATGTAGAAATCCTGTAGGGGGCCTAAATAAAATTGGGAAAATGATTAATTAAGCAAGTAATAACATTTGTGGTCCAATAACATTTGAATATTGAGAAATTTCATGCTTAATAAAAGCCCTCTTTGGAACAGTCTAAAATGCTGTACAAGTTAAAATTAGTAGCTTTCTTCAAAGTTCTTTTGGGATCAGTCTTTGATGAAAAAACAGCAATTGAAGCAGTTGAGGCAGGAACAAGTAGAATGCTGGAACATGCAAGATGCTGGAATAGATGTGTCAGTGTCTATGCTGAAGAATGATTCTGTTAGGTTTGATCCAGCATCTTTGGCGTCCAGTTCTTTTAATCTGCAAACATATAATTTCTCACAAGCAGTATAAAGTTCTAAAATTATAAATGTACAAGATGTGCAGGATGAAACTAAACTGTAAGCCAATTTTTATCTATATCAATTAAAAGGTTAGCATGACTCTGACATAATCTGATTGGCCTGTTCTTTGATCACCTCCCACTAAGAGGGGAGCAGCCTTACCAGGCCACAGAAGATGACAATGCAGCCACTCCTGAGGTGATCTGATAGACTAAGATCAGAAGGAAGGAGAAGAGAACCTCCCCTATCAGTGGACTTGGGGAGGGGCATGCATAAGGAAGGGAGAGGGAGGGTGGGATCGGGAGGGGAGGAGGGAGGGGCTTATGGGGGAATACAAAATGAATAAAGTGTAATTAATAGTAAATAATAAAAATAAATAAAAATTAAAAAAAATATTTGGGCCAGTCCTGATGAGATCTGATAAGCTAGGATCAGATGGAAATGGAGGAGGACCTCCTTATCAATGGACTTACAGAGGGGCAGGGAAGAGATGAGGGAGGGAGGGAGGGATTGGAAGCAAATGAGGGAGGGGGCTCCAGCTGGGATACAAAGTAAATAAATTTTAATTATTATAAAAAATAAAAATTTAACTAAAAAAAAGGTTAGCGTGATACATTTTGAGGATATTATAGCCAAGGATTTATTGGCCAAGTATTGTTGAAGTTTTGGCTGGAGACATATTTTTATGTCTCAGTCAGTTTCAGAGTTTTTCCCATAAAAAGGGATTAGCAATATAAGTTACCATTATTATTGAACATACAATCATTATCATCAAAACAAGGTTGGATAGATTAAAATATCTTTTCAGGCTCTTGTTTGCCTTTTGTATTAGGGAAAGTTGCTACCTATTTCCCTAGAGAAGCCTCTTATTAGAGAGACAAGCTGGTTGCCTTGAGCAATAGAAAACGCATGTTTTAAGTAAACTTTATATAAAGTCCTTTTTAATTTAGAATATAAGCATACCGTAGGCATCTTGTACCTGTTTTGAGGTTTAGCCCTAGATTTTTATATATGTTGTAGCTATTTGTCCTATCCCCTTGTTTATATACAATGGGCAGTTATGCCTTTATAGCCAAACTTTATTTAAACTCCGAAGTATACCTTAGGCATCTTGTACTTGGGCTTTACATTGATATTGGCTATTTTTCGGCTTGCCCCTTATTTATACAGGATAGGCAGTTATGCCTTTATAGCCAAACTTTATTTAAACTCTCTCTTACCTTTAGCATTTATATAAACTCTCTTAGTATAAGCATATAAACTCTCTTACCCCTTAGCATTTAAGTATATCCTAGGCATCTTGTACTTGGACTTTATATTGATAGTGGCTATTTTTTGGCTTGCCCCTTTTTTATACAGACAGGACATTTATGCCTTTATAACCAAACTTCATATAAACTCTTTTAGCATTAGCATATAAACTCTCTTACCCTTAACATTTAAGTATATCCTAGGTATCCTGAGTTTTCTCATTTGTTTAGGCTATTCTTTGGCTTGCCCCCTTTTTGATATGGGATGGACAGTTTTGTTTTTTTTTAACATGTGAATATAATTTTTGAGTTTTGAGGAATAAACTAAGTTGGGATGTACTTTGCCATCTTTAATCCTCTGTGTCTTTTTTACATAGGAATGATAAACATTTTTCCCCCGTGAAAATGTCTCCTGTTTAAAAGAATAAGGGAGGGGGCGGGGCAAGATGGCAGCTCTAGGAGGACTCTCATTCTGAGGAGCAGCACAGCAGGGTTGGCACAGTGACAAGCAATCAGAACTCGCGGCCATAAAACACAAGGGATTGTGTTTCACAGGTGAGAGGATACCCCACAGTGGGGGATTCAATAAGTTTAACTCACCCAGTTAAACCGCAGAAGAGATCCTGGTTCCAGCAGGTGCTTGGTTGCCAGCCCAGAGCTACACGCAAGCTTGATCTGGTCACTGTCCAAAACTGAACTGTGGGCCCACAACATCACAGACTGGATTTCCCAGTCGAGAGATAACCCCACGGAGCAGGAAACTATTGGGACCGACCTCAGGTCACCCAGATATCCCCTGGAAAAGACTCGGGTTCCGCTGGCGCACCAAGAGCCAGCCCGAAGCCAGAGCTGGGACCCAGGCACCTGCACGGAGCCCTGCCTGTGCGCCTGATTCGCTGCCTCAGATAGAACTGTGGGCACCAGGGCACCAGGCACCAGAGACTGCGTTTCACTGTCAGGTGCAAACCCACAGGGAAGGAAACTGCTGGTCTGATCTCAGAGCACTCAGCCGACACCCCCACCCCCAAACGGTCTAACGAAAATTACCCAGTTTAGGCAGCAGCCAAGGCTCCAAACGGCCAGAAAGGCATAGCCACAAGCGGGCATCTGTGCCTGTGTGTTCTACTCGCCACACCAGACAGAACAGCAGTCCCCAAAGCAAAGACTAGGTGTCTCTGGCAGGAGGAGACCCCCAGCGGAGGGGATCATCAGCTCTAATGCATAGGACACCCAGCACCAAAAGACTCCCTGGATTCACGCAGACTCTAGGCTCTAATGCAGGCAGGAGTGCTGTGCTCAGCCGCCATTATTGAGTTCCCCGAGGGCACTGGGACACACAGCTGCATCCTCAGACCTACAAAAACCAGAGAGCCATGACAGCAGCCCTCAGATACGTGCCAAGGATCAAACAGTTATCCCTAGCTAGACTATCAAAACTGTGGGAATCCCTGGTCCTTCAAGAGGGCTGCACCCACAGTGTCTGGACCAGAGCATTGCCTGCAGGCGCCATCACAGACAGGGACACACAGCTTCTAGTCCAGAGTGAGGCACCCAGCCTCCAGACCAGAAAAGCGCCCCCAGGCACCAACTCAACCTAGGTGCACATCCTCCAGGCCCAGAGCAGAGCACTCAGCCTCCGGCCCAGAGACTTGCTGAGTGCATCTCTCACTTTCCCGGACAAAACTGTGTGCCCCAGGATAACAGACTGAGTTTCCCCTGTTGGGAGAAAACCCAACAGCTAGGGAATCAGCAGGTTTTTCAAGAGGACTGTACCTGGAAATTTAGTGAGCAGCAGCACACTAAATTTATAACAAGAAACCCAGCAGTGGGGCAGCTGTCTTGAGAACTTCTATGGGTAAGAGGAGATCCCCCCCCCCGCCTAACAAAGACCACAGCTACTACTCAGGGCTATAAACCTGAGGTGAGCAGTGGCAACTACTGAGAAACACTGCCCATACAGGGACCATAACCAAAAAGCAGAGAAGGACTCCTTCAGGAAAAATCATCTTCCAGCCAAGGGGATTCTCCCTACCTCAGGACTCCAGGAAGCACAGAAACTAACAGCCAACACCTAAATCAGCCCAATGGGTAGAGGTCATCGTAAAAGCTCAACCAACAAAGGACAGAGCAATATGGCATCTCCAGAACCCAGTCATCCAGGGGCGAACAGCCCTGGACAACGCAGCATAATAGAAAATCAAGAAGATGACCTTACATCTATGCTGATGAAGAGGATAATAAAGGAAACAAATAAAATACGTAAAGAATTAGAGGAAGATAAAACTAAACAGATAATGGCTATCCGTAAAGAAATGGAGGAAGATAAAGACAAGCAGATTAGGGCCATCCGTGAAGAAATAAGGGAAGATGCAGCCAAACAGCTTGTGGCCTTTGGAGAAGAAATAATTAAATCACTGAAAGAAATAAAAGAGACAGAGTTGAAGGAACTAAAAGAAAAAGAGGAAAATACAAGCAGACAGGTGAAGGAAGTAAACAAAACAACTCAAGACCTGAAGATAGAACTAGAAAAATTAAAGAAAACACAAATGGAGGAAATAATGGAGAGGAAGAATTTAGGGAAGAAAACAGGAACTACAGAGGTAAGCATAACCAACAGACTACAAGAAATGGAAGAAAGAATCTCAGGTGTAGAAGATACAATGGAAGAAATCGATGTATCTGTCAAAGAAAATGTTAAATCCAAAAAATTCCTGACACAGACCGTCCAAGAAATCCAAGACAATATGAAAAGACAAAACCTAAGAATAATAGGAATAGAGGAAAAAGAAGACTCCCTTCTCCAAGGCCCAGAAAATATTTTCAACAAAATCATTGAAGAAAATTTCCCCAAGTTAAAGGAGAAGTTAATAAGGATACATGAGGTCTACAGAACACCCAACAAATTTGACCAGAAAAGAAAATCCTCCCACCACATAATAATCACAACAGTAAATATACAGAACAAAGAAAAAATACTAAAAGCTGCAAGGGAAAAAGGCCAAGTAACATATAATGGCAAACCCATTAGAATTACACCTGACTTTTCAACAGAAACTATGAAAGCCAGAAGGGCCTGGACAGATCATGCAGACTCTAAGAGAACACAGATGTCATCCCAGGCTACTATACCCTGCAAAACTCTCAGTCCTCATAGAAGGAGAAAACAAGATATTCAATGAGAAAAACAAATTTCAACAATACCTACACACAAATCCAGCATTACAGAAGACACTGGCAGGGAAAATACAACCCAAGAAAATTAGCTTCTGTCAAGAAAACACAGGAAATAATTAACCTTATTACACTAAAACAAAAAGCAACCAAGCACACAACCTTATAAACACAGCCAACATCAAAATCAAAGGATCTAACAGCCACTAGTCATTAATCTCTCTCAACATCAATGGACTCAACTCTCCACTAAAAAGACACAGATTAACAGAGTGGATACATAAACAAAACCCAGCAATCTGTTGCATACAAGAAACACACCCAAGGCACAAAGATAGACATTACCTGAGGGTAAAAGGTTGGAAGACCACTTTCCAAGCAAATCGACCCAAGAAACAAGCAGGAGTAGCCATTCAAATATCTGATAAAATAGACTTTCAACCAAAATTAATAAAAAGAGATGGGGAAGGACACTTCATACTCATCAAGAAAAAATTCCACCAGGAAGACATCACAATCCTGAACATCTATGCCCCAAATACAAGAGCACCCACATTTGTAAAAGAAACATTGATAAATTTTAAACCACATATAGATCCCCACACATTAATAGTGGGAGACTTCAACACCCCACTCTCAACAAAGGACAGGTCAACAAAACTGAAATTAAACAAAAAAACAATATCTCTAACAGAGGTCATGAATCAAATGGACCTCACAGACATTTACAGAACTTTACACTCAAACACAAAAGAATTTACCTTCTTCTCAGCACCTCATGGAACCTTCTCCAAAATAGACCATATAGTTGGTCACAAAGCAAGCCTCAACTGATACAATAAGACTGAAATAATCCCTTGTATCCTGTCAGATCACCATGGAATAAAGCTGGATTTCAACAACAACAGAAATAGCAAAAAGCCTACACACACATGGAAACTGAACAACTTGTTACTAAATGACAGCTGGGTCAGGGAAGAAATAAAGAAAGAAATTAAAGTCTTCCTAGAACTCAATGAAAATGAAGACACAACCTACCCAAACTTGTGGGACACAATGAAAGCAGTGCTAAGAGGAAAGTTCATAGCACTAAGTGCCTTCAAGAAGAAATTCGTGATAGCTCATTCAAGCAACTTAATGGCCCACTTAAAAACCCTAGAAAAAGAAGAAGCAGACACACCAAAAAGGAGTAGACGGCTGGAAAGAATCAAACTCAGGGCTGAAATCAATCAATTAGAAACAAATAAAACAATTCAAAGAATCAATGAAACCAAGAGCTGGTTCTTTGAGGAAATCAACAAGATCGAAAAACCCTTAGCCAAGCTAACTAAAAGGCAGAGAGACACCACCCAAATCAACAAAATCAGAAATGAAAAGGGGGACATAACTACAGACACTGAGGAAATCCAAACAATCATTACTTCAAAAGTCTATATGCCACAAAATTTGAAAATCTAAATGAAATGGACAATTTTCTTGATCGATTTGACTTACCAAAGCTGAATCAGGACCAGGTAAATCAATTAAATAGTCCTATATCCCCCAAAGAAATAGAAGCAGTCATCAAAAGTCTCCCATCCGAACAAAGACCAGGACCAGATGGATTCAGCGCAGAATTCTATCAGACCTTCAAAGAAGAGCTAACTTCAATTCTCTTCAAACTATTCCACAAAATAGAAACAGAAGGAATATTACCAAACTCATTCTATGAAGCCACAGTCACCTTGGTACCTAAATCTCATAAAGACTCAACAAAGAAAGAATTTCAGGCCAATCTCCCTTATGAACACTGATGCAAAATACTTAAGAAAATACTTGCAAACCGAGTCCAAGAACACATCAAAGATATTATCCACTATGACCAAGTAGGCTTCATCCCAGGTATGCAGGGGTTGTTCAATATATGGAAATCCATCAGTGTGATCCACCATATTAACAAACTGAAAGAAAAAAACCACATGATAATCTCCCTAGATGCTGAAAAAGCATTTGACAAAATCCAACATCCATTCATGTTTAAAGTACTGGAGAGATCAGGGATACAAGGCACATATCTAAACATTGTAAAGGCGATATACAGCAAGCCTATAGCCAACATCAAACTAAATGGAGAGAAACTTAAAGCAATTCCACTGAAATCAGGGACAAGACAAGGCTGCCCACTCTCTCCATATCTCTTCAACATAGTGCTGGAAGTCCTTGCTAGAGCAATAAGACAGTTGAAGGAGATCAAGGGGATACAGATGGGAAAGGAAGAAGTCAAATTATCACTATTTGCAGATGATATGATAGTATACATGAGTGACCCCAAAAACTCTACCAGCGAACTCCTACAGCTGATAAACACCTTCAGCAAAGTGGCCGGATACAAAATTAACTCAAAAAAATCAGTAGCACTCGTGCATACAAAAGACAAAAGGGCTGAGAAAGAAATTAGGGAAACAACACCCTTGACAATAGCCACAAAGGACATAAAGTACCTTGGTGTAACCCTAACCAAGCAAGTCAAAGACTTGTATGAAAAAATTTCAAGTCTCTGAAGAAAGAATTAGAGGAAGATATGAGAAGATGGAAAGATCTCCCATGCTCATGGCTTGGCAGGATTAACATAGTAAAAATGGCCATCTTACCAAAAGCAATCTACAGATTTAATGCAATTCCCATCAAATTGCCAACACAATTCTTTACAGACCTGGAAAGAAAAATTCTCAACTTCGTATGGAATAACAAGAAACCGAGAATTGCTAAAACAATCCTCTACAATAAAAGATCTTCTGGAGGTATCTCCATCCCTGATCTCAAGCTGTACTATAGAGCAACAGTTATAAAAACTGCATGGTACTGGCATAGCAACAGAATGGTGGATCAATGGAATCGAACAGAGGACCCAGAAATAAACCCACACACTTACGGACACCTGATTTTTGACAAAGATGCCAAAACCATACAATGGAAAAAAGATAGCATCTTCAACAAATGGTGCTGGTCTAACTGGATGTCTACATGTAGAAAAAATGAAAATAGATCCAACTTATCACCCTGCACAAAACTGAAGTCCAAGTGGATCAAAGACCTCAACATAAAACCAGACACATTAAATCGGCTAGAAAAAAATGTGGGGAATACCCTAGAACTCATTGGTACAGGAGAAAACTTCCTGAACAGAACACCTACAGCACAGGCTCTAAGAGCAACAATCAATAAATGGGACCTCATGAAATTGAAAAGCTTCTGTAAGCAAAGGACACCGTCATCAAAACAAAGGGACTGCCTACAGATTGGGAAAGAATAATCATCAACCCTTTATCTGACAGAGGACTCATATCCAATATATATAAAGAACTAAACAAGCTGAAAAGCCATAAACCAAGTAATCCACTTAAAAAGTGGGGAACAGAGCTATACAGAGAATTCTCTGTAGAACGAATATCGAATGGCAGAGAAGCACTTAAAGAAATGCTCAACCTCATTAGCCATTAGGGAAATGCAAATCAAAACAACCCTGAGATTTCACCTTACACCCATCAGAATGGCCAAGATGAAAAACTCAAGGGACAACACATGCTGGAGAGGTTGTGGAGAAAGGGGAACCCTTCTCCACTGCTGGTGGGAATGTAAACTGGTACAACCACTCTGGAAATCAATCTGGCGCTTTCTCAGACAACTAGGAATAGCGTTTCCTCAAGATCCATCCATACCACTCCTAGGCATATACCCAAAAGAGGCGCAAGTACACAAAAAGGACATTTGCTCAACCATGTTTTGTAGCAGCTTCATTTGTAATAGCCAGAAGCTGCAAACAACCCAGATGCCCCTCAACTGAAGAATGGATGCAGAAACTGTGGTATATCTATACAATGGAGTATTACTCAGCAATGAAAAATGAGGAAATCATGAAATTTTCAGGTAAATGGTGAGACTTGGAAAGGATCATCTTGAGTGAGTTGTCCCAGAAGCAAAAAGACACGCATGGTATATACTCACTCATATAAACATACAACATAGAATAAACCCACTAAAATCTGTACATCTAAACAAACTAAGCAAAAGAGAGGACCCTAACTAAAATGTTCAATCCCCATCCTGAAAGGCAAAGAGGATGGACATCAGAAGAAAAAGAAAATAGGAAACAACCTCGGAACCTGCCACAGAGGGCCTCTGAAAGCCTCTGCAGTATAGACTGTCAAAGCAGATGCTGAGCCTGATGGCCAACTGATGGGCAGAGTGAATGGAATTTTATGTAAGAAGTGGGAAATAGTAAGAACTGGAGGGGACGGTAACTCCACATGCAGAGCAACAGAACAAGATAATTTGAACACCGGAATCTTCCCAGAGCCTCATACTGCAACCAAGGACTATTCGTGGAGATAACCTAGAACCCCTGCACAGATGTAGCCCATGGCAGTTCAGTGTCCAATTGGGTTACATAGTAATGGGAAGAAGGACTGCCTCTGACATAATCTGATTGGCCTGCTCTTTGATCACCTCCCCCTGAGGGGGGAGCAGCCTTACCAGGCCATTGTAGAGGACAATGCAGCCACTTTTGATGAGAACTGATTGACTAAGATTACAAAGTGTTGCAACCCGCGTGGTCGTCTTGCCAGCAAGAACGCACACACACGGACAACAGGATTCTTCTGTAGCAAGCTTTATTGCAGTCAAGCGATGAGAGAGGAAGACCCTGAGCCCAGGAATGGCACTGCTTATACACTCCTTGAGGAGGCGTGTGGTCTATGATTGGCTGCTTACTCATTACCTCACAAAACGCCCTGGGCTGGGCCAAGACTTGGCGCGCTTTTGCCCTTGCGCATGAGAAATATTACTTGTCTTCCAGGGCCAGAGCCAGATGTCGGCGCCATCTTGTAATGGCATTTTTGCCCGGGCATGCCCAAGCGGCTCTCCACATCTCCCCCTTTTTGTTTTATTAGAAGCTGACCAACAGACAAGAACACAACGGGCAGAAGTAGAGGTTTGATGCCTAGTGTGAAAAATGGGGCATTGTACTAGAGCCAGCTACAGACCCTTCACCTGTATGCGACTCTAGACCCGTCCCGCACCTTTTTCCAGGAGAAGGATCTTGGGTACAACCTTCATGCAATCAATCATGCTTCCCAGAGAACTGCCCATTATGAGCCTTTCTCTGTGCAGTGCTTAACCTCACATCCCGAGTGTGAAGAAAATTAGACCATACCACTTGTGACATCCTTCCCTGTGCAATGGAGCTCAACTCCTAGGGGTGCATGGGCTGTCAGCGGAAGGCACTCAGTTTTTTGTCAGCATTGAAAGCCACATTGCGGGGGAGGAACCCTGTTCCATGGCTGCAAACGCTTAAGCAATTACGACCTTGTCACGTTTTTGTTGGGCTTTGAGCTTACAGACCAACCAAAGTGAGAACACTAAACCGCAAACTAAAGCAGTGCCAAACAGGCCTACCCCCACCCACTCTTTAAAGAATGAAAAGGCTGAAGAAACCCAGGAGGAGAGTCCTTCAGTCAATGACAGGTCCAAGCGCGTTGCATTAATGGCCATCATCGCAGCTCGTAGGCGCTCCAAAGTCTCATCGAAATTTTCCAACCAGTTTCCTTGAAGATACAAAGACAATTGTCTAGACAAGTTGGCTGCCTTAGTAAGATTTTCATATTGAATGCTAGTTATACATAGTGCTTCAAATTTTTCTCACACCCCAATTGGGCCAGCTGGAAGAGGATCCCTAACTGCTCCTCAACCAGATCTATGCGCTGGTTAACAACCATGAGTCCGCCCTTCAATTGGGCTGAGGTAAAGCCATGTGTATTGAAAGCTTCAGCAACAGTGGCCGAAAGCTTATTAAATGTAGAATCTACTTGCACCATTTGAGACATGGCTATGGCAGCAGTGGTCGCAGCCACTGCACTCAAGGATATTGCTGTGACTATGGCAGCAGTAATGCCAAAGTCTCTTTTCTGTCTGAATAAGGACATGGTGGAGGTAGTTTCCACTGGCACAGGAATCCATTGAGGTACTTTAGCTATCAATGCACGGGTAAACCGTTGTGAATTCCAACATTGTGATATTGAACAAGTTTCGTTAGTACAATTTTGAAAAGGTCCGTTAGTCAAAATAAACATAAAGGGAGGATAAACACAAACTGGGGTGGGCGAGTAGTTAGTATGATTAATTATAGTTTTAAGAAGTTGAACAACCCTTGTTGTGGAATTTATAACTACGTAATGGCTGTGAGTGAGATTTTCCTCTTGTGTAAAGTTAGATTCCAGAACAAACTGTGACTTCCTTCTGGACCCACCTTGGAGAAGACTCATGGGGTTAAGATCCGTGCAACTCCCATTAACCCCGCAAAGCAGCCATATGTCAAAGGGATTCCTCCTCAAACTTTGTGAGAAGAGCCCCTGTGCCATAATATAGTCCTTTCTTGGGTCAGCCATCATATCAGGAGAAAAGGTAAAGGTTTGGGACTGGTCCGCCCAGTGAATTACTGGGGATTGACAAGCCGTCCAAGGTGGGTCCTGATCCTCACTATTCCCAACACAAAAAGGGGCTATTTGGGGCTGACGGGGGCACGTTGTGTCATGGGAATTGGATTTATTAACACTGGGTGGCAAAAATGTGCCATTAATCCAGGTAACCTCGTACCAAGAGCGGGGATTATAATAAGTGTAATTTTTTTTTATCGGATTGCCATGATGTCTTAAGTGTTGCAATCTGTCCCCGTCGATTAAGAGAAAACAGCCCTAAGGCTCGGTGTGTGAGGTTAATACATTTACCCTCACCCTTATCCTCCAATTGAAAACATAAGGAGCCTTGTTCCTGAAAGGGACGATTTTCACCCAACGGGGCTACGGTTGTATCGTATGGGAGATAGGGCAAGTCCAATGTCTTATTAGTTGTAAAGAATTTTGGAAACACTTTTGCGTTGTGCCTGACAGGCATGGGTTTTGGAAAAGCAGAAAGAATTGCCCATCGTTGTTCCCCTGTAATACTAGGAACCCAGATCGGGAGGATCCAAACCAACACTAGGAGCTTCCGTAGACTTGTCTCCTTGGGTGTCATCTTCAGGTACCACAAGCCTCTGTGTCAGGCGCTCCGGTAACCAAAAGGGATTATCTTCCTCCTGTGGAAAGACACAGATAGCTCCCCTGGATCTTATTAAAACAGGATCCGGGCCTTTCCATTGACCAGTCAGGACATCTTTCCATTTAACCATTTCTTTTGGTCTATCGGGCTCTGAGCAGTGGTGATCTGCCGCGGACCAGCCCTGATTGTCCAAATTTAAAAAATTTAAGGTAAAGAGTGCTATGGAAATAGTCACTCGTGGTACTGAGGGAAGAGCCTCCTCGACTCCCCCTTTTTGTTTTATTAAGTAGGATTTGAGTGTGCGGTGAGCCCGCTCTACAATTCCTTGTCCCTGAGGGTTATAGGGGAGGCCAGTCAGGTGGGTTACTCCCATCTGGCGACAGAATTGTCCAAATTTTTGAGAGGTATATGCTGGTCCATTATCTGTTTTAAGAATTTTAGGCTTTCCCCAGGCACTCCAAGCCTCGAGGCAATGTTGAATAACATGGGTAGCCTTTTCTCCTGCTAATGGAGAGGCAAACATAACTCCAGAACAGGTATCAATAGAGACATGTAAGTATTGTAATTTGCCAAATGATGGGATGTGAGTGACATCCATTTGCCAAATTTGTAATGGACGGATTCCCCTAGGATTAATTCCAACATGAGGCATAGGTAAGAATTGACAACAATTTTGACATTGGGTTACTATATTTCTAGCTTCTTTTCTACTTATGTCAAATCGACGACGCAGCATCTCAGCTGTGACATGATACCTTTTATGAAAATCCTGAGCCAAATCTAATTTTGAAGAAAGAGCAATATTCATTAATTTTGTGGCTCCATCTACCAGGTCATTTCCGTGGGACATCGGTCCCGGTAGGCCTGAATGTGCCCTTATATGAGTAATAAAAATAGGAGACCTTCTATTAATTAAGATAAATTGAATCTTTTGAAAAATCTTGGCAAGCTTGCTGGAATCCTTAATTAAGCCAGCAGCCTCCAATACTTTGGTTGCGTTGACTACATAACAGGAATCTGAAACAATATTTAAGGGGCCCGGAAAGATCTCCAGGACCTCAAGTACTACTAAACATTCTACAATTTGGGGTGAAGTTTTGTGATATTGTTTGGTTACAACCTTATCATTAACCACATAGGCTCCTACTCCCGTTTTAGACCCATCTGTATAAATAACCGTTCCTTCCGGGAGTGGTTCCCGAGATGTAACACATGGAAACACAATCTCCTGAGTCAAAGCAAATTGCAAAATAGGATGCTTAGGATAATGATTATCTACTGGGCCACTAAAGGAAGTGACCAGAACAGCCCAAAGATCGGACTTGATGGGCAGTATAAGGCACTATTAAAGTTTTAGGCTCTTTCCCAAAATGAGCCGAGCAACCGCATCAGGATACCAATCAATAATCTTTACAGGGGAAGCATTAGGATGGACCCACAACAAAGGTCCCTCTTGCCATAGCATTGCAGTCGGCAGATGCTTGGTCTTGCAAATACATAGATCAAAGGACTTGGTTTTATCTATACGCCTTAACTGAGCATTTTGTAAAGCTTTTTCTACTGTCTGCAGGGCGCAGTGGGCAGCCGGTGTTAATTTTCTAAGTGAAGAAATATGGGTATCTCCCTCCAAAATATCAAACAGGGGCTTCAGCTCAGCGGAGGGAACCTTTAAAAAGGGCCGTAACTAATTTATATCGCCCAATAACTTTTGAAAATCATTTAAGGTATGTAAATGGTCTTTTCGGATTTCTAATTTCTGGGGGATAATTTTATCTGGATAAATGACCGTTCCCAAAAAAAAGCCAACTTCTGAAATTTGCACCTTGTCAGTAGCGATGCACAAGCCCCATTGTTCTAGCGTTTTTAGCAACAAAGGATAGGCTGCTTGTAAAATAACTAGCTCCTTATGACACAAGAGGATATCATCCATATAACGGACCAAAATTAAAGAAGGAAATTCTCTCCTAACTGGATCAAGGGCCCTCTGTACATATAGTTGACACATAGTGGGGCTGTTGGCCATGCCCTGAGGTAAGACTTTCCATTGATACCTTTTATCTGGTTTCAGGTGATTGACACTTGGCAAGGTAAAAGCAAATCTTTGTCTATCTTGTGAGCATAAAGGAATAGAAAAAAAGCAGTCTTTAATATCTATAATTATAATCTTCCACATTTTTGGTAAGGCAGACAGTAAAGGAAGGCCTCGCTGCACAGACCCGAGTAATTGCATCTGTGCATTGATAGCCCTTAAATCATGGAGAAGTCTCCATTTTCCTGACTTCTTTTTTTACAACAAAAACAGGTGTATTCCATGGAGAGGTGGAAGGCTCCAAATGTCCCAGTTGTAACTGCTCTTTAACTAGCTCTGTTGCAGCTTTTAATTTTTTAGAGGATAAAGGCCACTGAGGAACCCAAACCGCTTCCTCTGTAAGCCATGGTATGGGTATAGAACCCTCAGTGGCAACTAGGAAAAACCCAAACCCTGTCTCCCTTTGTTGCCTTCCTGGGGAACAGGGCTCAGCCTTCCCTGTTCCCTTTTTCCTAATCCCTTTCCTTCTTTATATCCCATCCTTTTCATTATATCTCTGAATTGGTAGGAATATTCATTAGTCAGGGTAAGACCCAGGCCTTGTAAAATATCTCTTCCCCAGAGATTGACAGGGAGGGGGAGGACGTAAGGAACAAAAGTTCCTGTTTGACCTTCCGAGTCCCGCCATCTTAGGGAACGGGAGCTGATGGTGGGACTAGCTTCATATTCTAGCCCTTGCAAGGAGTGAGATGACTGTGAAACAGGCCAGTTTTTAGGCCACCAGTTGGAGGAAATAATACTTTTGTCTGCCCCAGTGTCTAAAATTCCAATAAAAATTTTGCCATCTATTGTCAATTGTAAGGTGGGTCTAGTCTTAAGGTCAACCACCAAGTGGGCAAAGTCAGTTCCAGAAGAGCCAAGGCAGCTGGAGTTTCTAGTTACTCCAGCAGACGGAAAGTGATCGTGTAAACTGGGAAGCAGAATCAACTGGGCAATTCTGTTCCCAGGAGATATAGAGAAAATACCTTGAGGGCAGGAACAGAGAACTTGAAGTTCCCCAGTAAAGTCTTGATCTAAAATGCCAGGGTGGATCACAAGCCCTTCCAAGGTAAGTGAAGAGCGTCCCAAAATGAGGCCAACGGTCCCTTCAGGTAGAGGGCCTGAAAATTGTACAGGGACCGGCTGAACTCCCATGTGGACGACTAATAAGAACTGGGAGGCGGCACGGAGGTCCAATCCTGCTGATCCTCTTGTTGCTCTACAGCTGGATAGACTCTCCTGTTCCCTATCTGTGCCCCATATCTTTTGGGGCCCTGGGACCTGGGGCCCTGAATCCCGTTTTTTGGAGTGGTATCATTTTTTCCTTCAACTGGGGTGTCATGGTAAATAACCTTTCCTTGAATATCCTTAACTGACCTGCACTCATTGGCCCAATGACGTCCTTTCTTACATTTTGGGCAAAGGCCAGGGATTTTCTTTTGCTGTTCAGTTTGACATTCTCGCTTGAGATGTCCTGGCTTTCCACAGTTGTAGGAAACCCTAGGATTTTTAGATTGACCTTGATTTTTGCTTTGTAAAATGGCAGCCACTAGGCCTGCATTGGTAAGGGGTCTTCCCAGTCCCTGGCAGATTTTTATCCAATCAGTTAGTCCCTTATTTCTCCTTGGGAGGATAGGTGCTTTACATTCGGGGGAAGCATTTTCATAGATTAATTGTTCTATCATTGGCTTGACTCGTTCAGGATCACCAAAGATCCTGCCTGCCGACTCAGTCATTCGGGCCACAAAGTCTGTAAAAGGCTCCTGAGGGCCCTGAATTATTTTTGTTAGATGACCTGTGGGTTCCCTTTTTTTGAAAGTGCCTTCCACGCTTTAATGGCGGCAGTTGAAACCTGTCCATAGGCTCCCCACTCATAATCGGTCTGGTTGTTGGCATACCGACCTTGACCTGTCAAGAGATCAAAGGTCCAATCCCTCTGAGGGCCCACCTCCAAGGCATTAGTCCGCGCTTGAGCCCTACAGGCATCATACCATAGCGCTTGCCATTCCATATATTGACCCATATTGGGTAAGGCAGCTTTAATAGTGGTCTCCCAGTCATTAGGAGTCATAGCCACGGATGCCAGTCTCTCGAGCTGCATAATGGTGAAATTAGCATCTATACCATATTTACTGACAGATTCTGCGAGCTCTTTTATCTGGATGTAATCTACAGCCACATGAGTGCGTCCTCCTTCAACATTTTCCCATACAGGATATTCGAGAGAGATTTGTCTTCGAGCTTGGGAGGACATGAATGTCCTTGAGCTTCCACCCGAGGAATAAGGCGGGGGAGCAGAGGAAACAGCGGAAACATCAGGCCGAGAGGAAACAGTACCTCGGCTTCCTATTTTTCTTTGTTTCAGATTTTTCCCGGGCGGCCGCTCATCTGGGTGGTACCTTTCTTTCTCATAGCGAGCCGCTTCCTCTTCTAGATCCTCCTCCTCTGAGGGGGAAAGCCCTTCCGAATCGGAACTGGAAAGCCCCAAAGCCTCCAGTTCCTTTAATGGATACAACGGCTCCTTCCCCCTTTTGTTTGGTTTAATAAGAAACTCTTCTCTATCTTTCTCTCCCAGGGCGTCCTTTCCCTTATCTTGCTCCTCCTTGGAGGGGTTTGATTGCCTATCCTTTTGCTTTTTCTTTCGGGGCCCCTAACCGTTCACTTTGCTCTGTTTCTGACATGCTGTCCTGTAGTTCCCCTAAAATAGCTTCTCCTTCCAAAATAGCGTGGCGGCAATTAGAGTCCCGTAAGCAGGACCGGACCAATTTCCATAAGGGAATAATACCAGCTCTCAGCTTATCCTGCCCCTTTTCTCGATCTAAATCAATCTTTAATTTATCCCAGGCTGC
This sequence comes from Psammomys obesus, assembly GCF_907164565.1. Lineage (NCBI taxonomy): Eukaryota > Metazoa > Chordata > Mammalia > Rodentia > Muridae > Psammomys > Psammomys obesus. The sequence goes on along the minus strand of NW_026585894.1, from coordinate 10,204,852 downwards.
GAGTGTTAGATTTCCGGAGACAGCAAACCAGGGAGCAACTCGGTCAATCTCCTCAACAAAGCCCTCCAAGTATCTCTTTTTAATGGTGAGGTTGTGTTCCTTCAATAAGAGTTGCAATGCCTTCACTGTAGAGTGAGAGGCTCCTATGATGCTCCTTTATCTGCAGGAGAATTTACGCACAGGCAAAGATGGCGGCTTATCTAAGTCCGACTTATGTCTTTTACAGCCAAAAGCACTTTTAACAGCCGAATCGAAAGTAAATATATCTGCCCACACAAAACAAAAGAAGAGCCAAAAGAACTACCCCAAGAGCCACAAGGGTTCAAAGAACATGTCTCTCAGAGCTCACCTGAGGCTGCAGTTCTGAATCCTTCCCACAGTGAGGGGTCTCCTCCGCACCAACGATGATCGGTCTCCCGGAGTCCCGGGTTTCGGCACCAGTTGTTGCAACCTGCGTGGTCGTCTCGCCAGCAAGAACGCACACACACGGACAACAGGATTCTTCTGCAGCAAGCTTTATTGCAGTCAAGCGATGAGAGAGGAAGACCCTGAGCCCAGGAATGGCACTGCTTATATACTCCTTGAGGAGGCGTGTGGTCTATGATTGGCTGCTTACTCATTACCTCACAAAACGCCCTGGGCTGGGCCAAGACTTGGCGCGCTTTTGCCCTTGCGCATGAGAAATATTACTTGTCTTCCAGGGCCAGAGCCAGATGTTGGCGCCATCTTGTAATGGCGTTTTTGCCCGGGCATGCCCAAGCGGCTCTCCACAACAAAGGAGAGGAGAACCTCCCCTATCAGTGGACTTGAAGAGTGGCATGCATGCAGAAAGGGGAGGGAGGGTGGGATCAGGAGGGGAGGAGAGAGGGGCTTATGGGGGGATACAAAATGAATAAAGTGTAATTAATAAAATAAAAAAATGCAAAAAAATAAAGTATAAATTCACATAAAAAAGTAAAAGGATAAGGGAGTTTTCAGAGCAGTGTAACATTATCTCTCTTTACATAAACCTAAAAATGATGTGAATCCCACCTTTAGATCAGTAAGGACATAATAGCTATTATTAATAAAAAAAAGAATTTACGTGGTAACCCTAAGGAAAATTTTGTCATTTAGAATCTTAGACTATTTCTGCAAATGGCTAAACAGCAGGAGTTGCCATTCTGGCTTTTATTATGTAAATTAGCTTGATCCTAAACTCAGAGACTTTCCTGTTTCCTTTTAGTTGGTGTTGTGAAGAAAGGTATGTGCCTTCACCAACTTGTTTAAATATTTTTTTCTCAAATTAACATCGATGTAACTCAAAGCTTCTAAATGAAAGTCAAACAAAGAGACAAGAAAATCTTAAGTTTGGGGTCAGTTGTGCCAATTTACGCTGTAACAAACAAAACCCAGTTGGTTATTTTAGTTGATGTTTCAGTGAATTGGCGGACCATTACCAGAAAGAGCTGACAAATATCTTGCAGCCAGAGAGCTTTAAATTTTAGCTGTTATTAACCTAATTATCAGGATGAGTACTATTGTCTGTAACTTAGTATCCCAATCCTTGTTTTTTCCCCCATTTTCTCCTTCAACTTTCTTGGAGAAGGTATGGAGAAGAACCAACACCATTAAACATATTGCAAGCAGATCCATGACTATGACAACCAAAAAAAGCCAAAATCGATTAAAACACCCTCTGCCATGGCATTTTTTTTTTTTTTTTTTTTTTAGAAATCAATTTAGGCTGAACTCTGTCTAGAGGTCTGTCTGCCTCCAGTTCCTTTCTTTCCTGCCATGTCTGTGGAGCTGAGCCAGTTGAGCCAGCCACAGTATAAAAGAGCCATGTTTGTTTACCCCTCAGTTAAACTGCAGCAGCAGCCAGTTTTGTTATAGAAGTCTCAGGTCTGCCCATAAGAGACTGTCTTTTGCTCCTGGGCAGGTTTAAGAGTCTCTCTTAAAGAGACAGTAATTGACCTGGGAGTTTTTAGCTTTTAAATTTGGGTTTTATCACTGGGAGCTTATTCCCCCCTTCAAATTATGAGAAAGTATGATTTAAAGGGTGTGGATACTTAAGATTAGTTGGGCACCATTTGTTGTAGAGAACAACAGGTGGTGGGGCAAAATCTTTACCAGGTTTAAGTGGACAGACAGGTAGCAGTGGTTGTGTAGTTATGGGCCAGAACATAATGGGATTTAGCAAGGGGGCTTGAATATGTTCCATGTTGTAAAGGAGTTCCATGCCTTTTCTCAAGGTAGATGACCACTGTGGTAGATAAAAGGACTTAGTGGGTTTCCTAGTATAGAGAAACCCACCTCATGTATTCCTGAAGAAATGTAAATTTAGGTTTCTGTTTACCCAATAACCTTCCTTCTGTTTTACTCAGTCAGAGTACTTCTGTTTAGGATAATTCCATCAGTGCTGCTATGTTGGAAGGCAATTTGGAACTAACAAAAGCTTTCTTGGATACTATAGCATTCAATAAAAAACAAACAAACAAACAAACAAACAAACACACTTTATCTGAAATTCTTATTGTTGAAAGCCAGTTAGCTTAATTTCTTTTATTTTTCAGCAAATGGTTACTATGTGACAACTACACATCAGCAGCTGTTCTAGAAAAGAATGCTACAGCAGCCTGTAACATTTATTTGTCTCACACCTAGATTATAATAGAAAGAAGTAGACAACAAGTAAACAAAAATGTGCATAATAATTGAGTAACACCTGAATATAGATGAAGTGGCTATAAAATATATATTTGAAAATGCCACACACTCAACAGATCTGGCATGAAGTGATTTATTATATGGAGGTGAGGAGAGAGACAGAGATAGAGACAAACAGTGAAGGAGCATAGAAAAGAGAAGGGGGAATGGGCAAGGAGCCTCAGGAGAGAGAAGTCAGAAAGAGGGAGAGAAACTGAGGGGGAGAGGGGAGTAAAAGACTGGGCCCTTGTATCTCCAGGTCCCTGGTGGTGACAACAAATAATGATGTTACAGGTTGCTAAGCAACCTAAAGGCAGGCTGCAGATATGTTAACACTAACAGTGGCAATGGAAATCTTAGGGAGAAAACAGCATTTCATTAAAGCTCGGAAGTCCAGAAGTGAAAAACACCCCTATCTGAACACGATAGTTTTCTGTCTGCATTTATTTATTTATTTAATCACTTTATATCTTGATAACAGCCCCCTTCTACTCCCATGACCTACCTCCTCCCATCCCTTCCTCTCCTTCATCTAAGAGAATGGGAGGCTTCCAATTGGTTCCAATCCACCCTGGTATCTCAAATTACAGCAGGACTAAGCACATCCTCTCTCAATGGTAAGTGACAAGGCAGCCCAACTAGGAGAAAGTGACCCAGTGGTACTTAGCAGATTTAAAGACAGTCCCTACTCCTATTGTTAGGGGATGCTTATGATGACCAAGTTGGAAATTTGCTAAGTATGTGTAGGGGTCTAGGTTTTGTCCATCCAAGCTCTTAGTAGGTGTTTCAGTCTCTGTGAGCCACCACGGGCCCAAGGTTAGATTACTCTGTAGGTCTTCTTATGGTGTCCTTGAGTCCTTCAGATCCCTCTATCTTTCCTTCCATTCTTTTATAGTAGTCCCAAGTTCAGCCCTTTGCTTGGCCTTGGGTCTCTATATCTGTCTCTATCAGCTTCCAGATGAAGCCTCTCAGAAGACAGTTATGCTAGACTCCTATCTGGAAGCATAGCAGAAGATTAATAATAGTGACAGTGGTTGCCCCTCTCCCAAGAGTGGGTCTCAAGTTGGGTCAATCACTGGTTTGCCATACCATCAATCTATATTCTATCTTTGTCCTTACATTTCTTGTAAATAATATACATTTTTTAGTCAAAGGTTTTTATGTTTGGGTTGGTGTCCCATTCCCTCTGCTTGAAGTTCCATCTGGTCACAGGAAGTGCCTACTTTATGCTTCTTAACACCTTTTGCTTAAAGCCACAGCTAAGGTCATCCCCATACACTCACAGGACCTTCTGTCTTCCAGAGATGCACCTCCCCTGATTTCCATTCTCCTTCTCTCATTTCTTACTTTTCTGCTCTAACCACCCATCTGATATCCACTTCCCTTATCCCCCCAACCCTATCTGCCACATAGTTTTCTTCCTCCATCTACTATCTATGTCTATACTATTTTCCCTTCTGAGTGAGATTCAAGCATCCACTCTTGGGCCCTCCTTGTTACTTAGCTTCTTTGAGTCTGTGGATTACAGTATGGTTATCATACTGTACTATATGGCTAACATCCACTTAAAAGTGGGTACATACCAAATGTGTCTTTCTGGTTCTGGATATCTTGCTCAGGACAATATTTTCTAGTTCTATCCCTTAGCCTACAAATTTCATGATTTCTTTGTTTTTAATAGCTGAGTAGTATTCCATTGTGTAAATGTAACACATTTTCTTTATGAACAAGATAGCTGTAAGCAGAGGAAGGAGCGAATTTCAAAGACCCTGAAGAAATAGCATATCAAATATTTTCAGAAGGTCATAATACCTAGAGTAAATTGATTGAGCCGAAAAGGAGTATAAGGGTGTGTGGAAAATAGCAGAGAAACATGAAGACCTTTAGAGAACATTTTAAATACTTGATCTTTATTGCTTTCTGTCACTCTCCTTTTCCTCCCTGCCTCCCTCTCTTTTCTCATCCCCTCTGTGAGATAGGTTCAAGCTTAAAGCAATCCTCCTGTTTTAGCTTCCTTATACAGAAATTGCAGGAGTGAGCTGCTACTCACAGTACTTGCTCTCACTCTCATTCTTGCTCTCGCTCTGTGTTTGAAATGCTGTGTTTGGGACCTAGTAGCTTTTCAAAGCTGGACAAGAACTTTACTGCTGAACTGTGGCTTCTAACTCTTGATTTTAAATTGAGTGACATGCAAATCCACTAACAAGTTAAAGCATGGAAATAAAGTGTGGAAGATTTGTAGAAGTGACATAATCATGATAAAAAAAATGGTGGTATATTGAATCATAATGATGATACTGGAGGCTTGTGAAGAACATATTGTATTATACATATAATTTGAACTTAAAATCATCAGGATTTGTTGATGAATTAGATACGAGACATTTGAAAGGGTAAAAAGTTGCTTTTTAATTTTTAAAATTTTTTATTCATCTTAAAACCTTGTGTGTCATCCCTCCTCCCTTCTCTGTCCCACCCACACTCTATCTTCCTCCTCCTCCACTTTTTTTCTTCAGGAAACAAGCTTCCCTTCCCATCCACTGTAGCTCATCAAGTTATGACCGAATTGAGCCTGCCTTCTTCCCCTGTGGGCTGTCAAGGCAGTTTCTCCAGGGGTTGCTGATCAGAATGCTGGCAAGTGAGATCATGCCCAGTGTAGTCCTTACTTCCCTTACTACAGGACCCAAATGAAGCATAGGCTACTTACTCATCTGCTTCATTTTTGTAGGAGGTCTAGGTCCAGTTCATGCATGGTCCTTGGTTCATGCTTCAGTCTCAGCAAGCCCCTCTGGGCCCTGGTTAGTTAACCCTGTTGGTCTTCTTGTGGAGTTCCTGTCACCTCCGGGTCCTTTTCTTTTTCTTCTCACTATACCCAAAGACTCCCTACTCATAGGCCAATAGCTGGCTGTGAGTCTAAGCATCTGTTTTGAGGCAATGCTTGGTATACTCTCTCAGAGTAGAACTCTTAGATGCTCTTGTCTGCAAGCTTAGCAGAGTATCCTTCATAGTGTTAAGGGTTGGCACTCTTTGATAGGGTGGGTCTTTGGTTGGGCCAGGCATTGACTGAGCATTCCCTCAATCTCTATATTATCTGCTCTATCTTTATCCCTGCACATTTTATAGGAAGGGTAAATTTAGGGTATAAATATTTGGGGGTGGGTTGTTATTCCCATCTCTCTACTAGGAGGCTAGTCTCATTAGAGGGTGTCCTCTTCAGGCTTTGTGACCTCTGCTACTAGGAGTTTTTGCTTGAGTCCTCCTCATATGCTCCCAGGAGCCTATCCTGGCTTAGGGCTCCAGCTTGCCACAGAAATGACCCCACACTCAGTTTCTCTTTTCTCTATAAACCTTCTGTCCTTTTCCCCGCTCTCTCTAAAGGTCTGATCTCCACACTCTTAAGTCTCTGTGCCCCCTCTCCTACCTTGTTTCCTATCTTCAACCATGACTTCTGTGTATTCAGTCTGCTCTTCCAAGTGAGAAATATGCATCCTCCCTTGGATCCTCTTTGTTATTTACCTTCTTTGGGTCTGTGCCTCATAGTACGCTTATCCTGTATTATATGGTCAAAATCCCCTTTTAATTGATTACATGCCATGAGTGTCTTACTGGTTCTGGGTTACCTCACCCAGTATGATCTTGTCTAGTTCCATTTATTTGCCTGAAAATATCATGATTTCTTTGTTTTTAATAGCTGAGGAGTATTCCATTGTGTAAATGGGCCACAATTTCTTTATCTATTCTTCGGTTGAGGGACATCTACGTTGTTTCCAGATTCTGGCTATGTGAATAAACCTGCTTGGCATATAGTTAAACAAGGGTCCTTGTTGTATGGTGGAGAGTCTTTTGGGTAAATACCTAGGAGAGCAGGAGGAGTGTAGCTGGGTCTTGAGCTAAAGCTATTCTCAATTTCATGAGAAATTGATTTCCTAAGCACATGTTTACACTCCCACCAGCAATAGGGGTGTGTTCTACTTTCTCTACACTTTTGCCTGCAGGTGCTGTAGCTTGAGATTTTTATCTTAGGTATTCTGACTGGTGTGAGAAGGAATCTCTGAGTCATTTTGATTTGCATTTCCTTAATGACAACTAAAGTTGAGCATTTATTTAAGTGTTTCTCAGCCACTTGAGATTCTTCTGTTTACAATTCTGTTTAGTTCTGTGCCCATTTTTAAGCTGGGGTATTTTGTTTTATTGGTTGATTTTTTGAGTTCATTATATTTTTTAGATATTATCCCATTGTTGGATGTAGAATTGGGGATTATCTTTTTCCAATCTGTAGACTGTTGTTTCATTCTATTGGCAGTATCCTTTGTCTTACAGAAGCTTTTCAGTTTCAGAAGGTCCTATTTATTAATTGTAGATCTTAGAGCCTGAGCTGTTGGTATTCTGTTCAGAATGTTGTCTCTTGTGTCAATAAGTTCAAGGTTCTTCCTCATTCTCTTTTCTAATAGATTTAGTGTATCTGGTGATATATTGAGGTCTTTGATTCACTTGGATTTGAGTTTTGTTCAGGGAGATAAATATGGATCTATTTTCATTTTTGCACATGTAAACATGCAATTAAACACCATTTGTTGAAAACGCTCTCTATTTTTCATTGTATGGTTTTGGCTCCTTTGTCAAAAATCAAGTGACTATAGGTATGTGGGTTTATTTCTGAGTTTTCAATTGATTCCACTGATCAACCAGTCTGTTTCTATGTCAGTAAAATGTAGTTTTATTACTATTGCTCTGTAGTATAGCTTGAAGTCAGGGATGAAGATATCTCCAGAAGTTTTTTTTTTTCTCTTTAATTATAAAGGATTATTATGCTATTCTGTTTTTGTTTGTTTGTTTTTTCATGTCAAGAATTGTTCTTTCAAGGTCTGTAAAGAACTGTGTTGATGGGCATTGCTTTGAATCTGTAGATTGCTTTTGGTTAGATGGCCATTTTTACTATGTTAACCCTACTGATCCATGAGCATGGGACATTTTTCCATCTTCTGATAACTTCTGTAAAGCAAAGAATACTGTCATCAGGACAAAACGAGTACCTACAGTTTGGGAAAGGATCTTCACCAACCCTATATCTGACAAAGGGCTAATATCCAGGATACATAAAAAAATCAAGAAGTTAAACAGAAACAAATTACCTAATCCAATTAAAAAATGGGGTACAGAGCTAAACAAAGAATTCTCAATAGAGGAATATCAAATGGCTGAAAAACCCTTAAAGAAATGCTCAATGTTCTTAGTCATCAGGGAAATGCAAATCAAAACGACCCTGAGATTTCACCTTACACACATCAGAATGGCTAAGATCAAAAATTCAAGTGACAATGCATGCTGGAGAAGTTGTGGAGAAAGGGGAACCCTCCTCCACTGCTGGTGGGAATGTAAACTTATACTACGAGTTTGCAAATCAATCTGGTGCTTTCTTAGACAATTGGGAATAGAGCTTCCTCAAGATTCACCTATACCACTCCTAGAAATATATATCCAAAATATGCTCAAGTATACAACAAGGAAATTTGCTCAACATGTTTGTAGCAGCTTTATTTGTAATAGCCAGAAGCTTGAAACAACCCAGATGCCTCTCAACTGAGGAATGGATATAGAAATTGTGGTACATCTACACAATGGAATATTACTCTGCAATAAAAAACAAGGAAATCATGAAATTTTGGGGGGCTTTGAGACAGGGTTTCTCTGTGTATCCTTGGCTTTCCTGTACTTGCTTTGTAGACCAGACTGCCTTGAATTAAAAAAATCTTCTTGCTTCTGCCTTCCTGAGTGCTCAGATGACAGGCTTATGCCACTGCTCCCAGCTGGAAGGGTAAGAAGTTAATCATAGCTTTTTTTAAAATTACTTTTTGAATTTGCCGTGTCTTGATGTAGAGAAAATTATAGGGGAATAAGATTGGTTTCAGGAGAACACATAATTTAGAGCTGTCTATTACTTATTCATAATGTTCACTGTTAAGTTTTAGGAATAGCCACACACTGACCACTCAAATACCAGACTCAGATTGATGGAAATTTTTTGAATGATGCACAAAGATTGACTGGCTGGTCAGGAACACAGGCTGGGTTCAGGAGTTAAACTGTGGCAATGCCTGTGTCTAAGGCAGACCTTTTATAAGAAAAAATAAAATAAAATAAAATAAAATAAAATAAAATAAAATAAAATAAAATAAAATAAAATAAAATAAAATAAAATAACCAGGTAACAACCCGGCAGCCAGTTGGGAAGCAAGGGTAGGGCAAAATTATATCATTTTGAATAGCTACACATGAAGAATTGATTTTTGTTCCAAAATTGTGTCCAAACCAAGCATTTTAAGGTGATTGGCTAGGATATAGGCTTAAGGACAATCTAGTTTCTCATCTTTCTGGGAGAAAGGAACATAAAAGCGTATTGGAGTTTTGTTTAAGTAAAACATATATAATTATTTCAAGCAGAACATTCAACAAATATTCAAGTGTAAATAAAAGACTATTCAAGCCCTCAGGCAGGAAGAGTCTGAGAACCTGAACTTAATATCACCTTATGATCAAAATGGAGACTTCAAAAGAATTGCTTCTGTTATGCTAAAGACAAAAGCAGATGTTTACAGAGGAGGTAAGGCAAGTCTCAGCTGAGGGGATGTAGTTATGCAAAAAAATTTTAAGCATGGTATAATGAAATGGCATACAGACAAATGCATACTTTTGTGGCCAAACTACCTGAATTCAAATACACACCGTCCTACTCACCTACTGTATGATATTGAATGAATTGGTCTGTCTGTTCTGTTCCTGTCTGCTTCTCTTCTTGGGGTTATTGAAATGATTAAATAGATTAGTGTATGAAAAACTGATTAAAAAAATTCTGGCAAATAGCAAGAACCTATCTTAGTTCAGGATATTACAGAAAATCATTGTAGACAGAAATTCACTTTTTACATTTATGGCAACTGAAATTTCAAGATAGTACCAGCATGAGCATGTTCTGATGAAGGGCCTCTTTCAGGTTTCAGATTAAGATTTTCTGATTGTATGCTTACTTGAGAGGTGTATGATTGTGGCATCTTTTCCGAAGGATAATAAACCCATTCACTTGACATTCATGTGACATACATTCTTATCTTATGCCTTTGTCATATTTTATTTATCTAATAATCATCCAATACTGTTAGTATCAAAATAAATTTGGAACACTGAAATTTAATAGTAACCTAGAAATTACAGTGTTATTTTTATGTAGAGAGACACAACTATATATTCAACATAGTTGTTTTCACTTGGACATTTCTTCTATATTCTTATTTATCAAAATTATCAATTTTAAATATTTAGTTATATTATTAATTTGAACTAGCTTCTTTTCCTTTCTCAGTGATTTCTATAGTAATTAATTAAGCAATAATACAAGTTACATAAGAATATTTTGATATTAGTAATAATAAGAATAATTCAAAATATTTGTTATGGACAAAGGTTCCTGTGTGATCACATTTCTAACCCTCAAAAATACCTACTACCAATGATTCTAAGATGCAATTGTTCTGCTACTGTTAAAACATGCCAAACTGTATTTCAGCTTTCATTCACTCTAGCTTGCTTTCCCCACATTTGGAAACTCTCCCAAATCTTAGATTTCCATTAGAATTCATCAAACATATGTTTACAATGTTTGCCAAAATGTAAACTTCTCATAGTTGACCACCTATCCAAAGTTACAAATAGGTATTACTCCATGAACGTATTAGCATATCTTACTTTTAAAAATATTTTTAAGAATTTGAATTATATGTCCATGTGTGTCCACCTGTGGGTATGGGCATGCAAATGAGGTGCCCTTGGAGGCCAGAGGCAGCTATTCCCCTGCAGTTGAATTTAGAGGCAACTGTGAGGTATTTGTGTGGGTGCTAAGAACTGGGGTACTATGAAAGACAAACAGAATTCTTATATGCTGAGCTATCTTTCTTGCTCCCACGTCTTGGATTGATTTTGTTTTATTTTAGAGAGTGTCTCTCTATATAGCCCTGGCTGGCCTAGAACTTGCTATGCCAGATCAGCCTGGCTTCAAACTCACAGAGATACCCCTGCTTCTTCTGCTTTCATAGTTCTAGGTTCAGAGATGTGTGTCGCTATGATAATTTTACTTTTTCATACATATTACATGATTAAAAGGAATTTAGATCAGATTGACTTATAATGTCAGTTAGTTTTATTATTTCTTTATTTAGTTTCTTTCTCAGTGATCTTTCCATTGGTGAGAGAAGTGGGTTGATGCCTCCTACTATTAACGTGTGGGGTTTGATGTGTAATTTAAGCTTTAGTAATGTTTCTTTTACAAATGTGGGTACCCTTGCATTTGGGGAATATATATTCAGAATTGAGACATCATATTGGTTGATTTTTCCTTTGATGAGTATGAAATTTCATTTCCCATCTCTTTTATTAATTTTGGTTGAATGTCTATTTCATTTGATATTAGAATAGCTACTCCAGCTTGTTTCTTGTGTCTGGTTGCTTGGAATAACTTTTTCCAGTCCTTTATTATGAGGTAAAGTCTATCATTAATTCTGAGGTGTGTTTTTTTATATGAAACAGAATGATTGATCCTGTTTATGTATCCATTCTGTTAGGCTATGTCTTTATATTGGGGAGATAAGGCCACTGATGTTGTGAGATGCTAATGACCAGTTGTTAGTTCCTGTTATTTTGATGTTGGTGATGGTAGAGTGTGTGTGTGCATCCTTTCTTTTGTTTTTGTGGCTGTGGGGCTTTTGGTTATCTGTTTTTTCCTAGGTGTAGTTAGCCTCCTTTGATTGGAATTTTCCTTCTAGTACCTTCTGTAGGGTGGCTGGGTTTGTGGCTAGGTACTGGTTTTGTCATGGAATATCTTGTTTTCTCTATCTATGGTGATTGAAAGTTTAGATGGGTATAGCAGCTTAGGTTGACATTTGTGCTCTCTTAGTGTCTGCATGATATCTGTACAGATCCTTCTGACTTTCATAGTCTCTGTAATGGTATATGTATTCACGTATAAGTGGATATTAGATCAATAGTATAGGATAACCATACTATAATCCATAGACCCAAAGTAGCTAAGTAACATAGAGGGCACAAGGGAGGCTGCTGGAATGTCACTAAGAAAGGGAAACAGAATAGACAGGAGAAGTGGATGAAGAGAGAGAGCTGGTCAGGAGATGGAATGGGGAGGGAACAATAGGAATGAGATGTGGGGAGAATGGGATTGGGCTTTGAACGAGAAGGGAAACTGATGGGGGACATTCTTTTGTCAAGAGGGAAGCCTGTGACAGGGTAGGCTCTTGGGAGAATCTGGGTGTGGCTCTAGCTGAGACTTCTAACAAGAGAGGACATGAAAACTGAAGTGGCCATCTCCTAGCCAGTCAGCACTAGTGGAGGAAGTGGAATAACAACCTACCCACAAGCCCTTTGATCCAATAACTACACTGCCTACAAGAAATGCAGGGATAAAGAAGGAAGAAATATTGAGGGAAATGTCTAAACAATAAGGAGCTCAACCTGAGGCTTACCCCACATTAGAGAGCCAACCCCTGACATTTTTAATAATGTTCTGCTTTGCATGCTGACAGAAGCCTAACTTGGCTGTTGTCTGGGAGGTTAGCAGTGGATTGAGCCAGATACTGGGACTTGAAGACAAGCATGGGTCGGAGCTCCGGGGGTCCTGTGGAAGCATTGGGTAAAAGATGGAGGGACCTGAGGGGACAAGAACTTCACAAGAAGACCAACAGAGACAATTCACCAGTCTCAAGGGGGATTTCAGAAACTGAGACATCCACTAAGGAGCATGCATGGTTTGGATGTAGGCACCCTGCACATCTGTGGCCAATAAGCAGCTTGGTCTTCATGTGGGTTGCCTGGTGAATGGGGTGGGCTGTTTCTAACATGGACTCTATTGCATACTTTTGGATAACTTTTTCTTGGCAGTGCTGCCTTGCTTGGCCTCAGGGGATGACGATATGCTCAGTAATGATATGATTTGATGTACTGGAGAGGGTTGATATGGGGGGAGATGGGTTTCCTTCTTCTGGGGGGGGGGTGGACCAGGGAAGAGGAAAGGAAGGGAAGGGAGCACCTGGAAGAAAAGAGGGAAGGGGCACCCTTGGGATATAATTCAAATACTCTAGAATTAAGAAAAAAAGGAATTTAGAGGAAAGACAAACCACTAAGATTTTAAATGTGTATCATCTTATTAATATATTCATGATTATACTCACAGATTTTATACTCATTTGTAATTAAAAAAATTATGCACTATTCGCAATAACACATGTTGTTTAATTATTGTGGATCAAATTGCTGGTATTGGTAATTCATTCATTTTCAGCTGGCTTACATATGTGTGTATCTTCTGTGGACTTTTTTAGATGCAGTAGTTGATTGTTAACTTTATATGCCAAATTCACTGTATCATGGAGTTCCTAGATAATTGGCTAACCATTATTTCTAGGTTTGTCTTTAAGCATCTTTTCTTTTCTGATAAAATTAGCGTTTTAATCAGTACACATAGTAATAAAAATTATGTTCCCTGGGATGGGTAGACATTATTCAGTCCCTTGAGGACCTGCATAGAAAGTTTTTAAAAAGGGCTGAGGTAGGAAGAATTGACTGTCTGATTGTTTTGACTTTGTATTTCCATTGAACTGGGATCTAAACCATCAATGGTCCTATTTCACAAGGCTTTTGTCTCAGTAAGAAACTTTCCTCTATCTCTACTTTGTACAAGGTAGATTATGGGACTATTCAGTTTCCAAAATCACTAGAACCTCTCTGTCTGCCTCTTCCTCTCTACCTTTGTCTCTCCTTGAATATCTCTCTATGTCTCTCCATTTGTCTCCCCCCTCTGTATGTGTGTATGTGTGTGTGTTTATGTGTCTGTACACATACTACTAATATTATTGGCATCTATTTCTCCTTGAGAATCCTTTGTTGGTATAATGTTCTTTTGGAATGTATACACCTTACCCTTGTTCATTCAAATGCTGAATTCTCTCCCCCACTATCTGGTTTCAATCCGGACATTGTATTGTGATACTTATTCTAAGCATCACCTGTCTCAATTTTGTGTACACATGCCACCATTTGTTCTCTAAATTGTCAGTTAAAACAACCAGCCACAATGTTGAGCAATGAAGAGGATAGGGTGGAACATCCTAGTTCAGAGTGGGAGGAAAGGAAGGAAGCAGGAGGAGAGGAAGGAGTAGGAGGGAGAGAAGAGGAGCTGGAGAAAAGGAAGGAGTAGGAGGAGAAGGAGAGGAGAGAGGGGAGAAAGGTCTTGGAACAACATGGAGAAATGAACTGGACCTAAGATATCACTAAAAGCAAGTATAATGGATGAATCTGAATGGTAGGAAACAATGCAGGCTTGGAGGTTTAGGATGAAGTAACTATTGCCTAGCATTGTGTTCTAGGTTAACTAAATAAATCCTAGTCTTTGTGTGGTGATTTTGTTACACAGCTATTTACGATTAACCACAGCTTTACTAAAAGATATATCAATAGTAAATATCATTGACCCAATAAAACAATCCTTATTAATAAAAATGGATCACTTTGGTTCATGCTTATTTTTTTTCTTTTGTCATGGAAATATTAAATTAATGTTTTCTTTTGCCACTGCACTGCCACTGATTAAAGGACATGCACACAAGTAGTTGCTTCTGATACAGCCTAAATGCCAGAATGTGACACACTGTAAAGTTCATCCTGCAGTCTGAATCAATTCTGTGTCAGATGACTTCCCAGACTTGCATGGAAACAAATAATGAGTACTTTTATTGGTTTCTGAGATATTATGGCTGTTATTCAATAAACACTACTGTAGCAATGACGGATTTAGTTTTTAGGTCCTTAGCAAGTATTGTTAAATGAATACATGTGTGATAGGTAGTTAGTATCTATTGAGTTCTGTAATTAAAAGATAGGATTTGTTAAAATATCTTTTATTTTTCTTTAGGACTCAACATGTTTCTATATAGAATACACAATGAGAAAAAATTCAGAACTTTGGAGAAAGTATTTTTGCTGTATACCACAGTAGTCCTTTTTTAGATGAATAGGATGCTTAGAATGTCTAAAAAAGGAAACAATAGTCTCATACTCAAAGACTGTATCTTGAAAAGATCTCTGGTTAAGGTTACTCACTGGGAGAACATATTAAAAAAAACAATAGGCTAATGAATTCACATGTGTTGTGCTGCCAAAAACACAGAAATTGTAGCCAAGATCCCAATGTCTTATTATATAGGCTTGTACTAGAAGTAAGAAGACTCATATGCCAGTGACAAGCCTGGAAGAAAACTCTGAAAAATTATCATCACACATTTGACTTTGTAGGAAAATTTTCAGATAGAAATAACAGCAGCCTGCTTGAATGATAAGAGGTTTACAGGACATGCCACCCACTCTGTTTCAGATAACCGATAGTGATATAGTATATAGGACAAATAATATTTTATTTTATGTCACTCTTGTTTTCTAATACTAAGTTGTTTCATTGCAGTTGTCTTATTTCTCTTCTATCATGCTATATCAATATTGTTGGACTCAGTTATGATACCACCTATTTAATGATCCAGAGTTCCTGTATATGGAGTTTAATGCATTAGTCTGATGAAACTTTGGTCAGACTCTTTATAGTGAGATGTGAGAGCACTTCAAGTTATATGAATGCTTCTGAAAATGTACATATGGAGGTTGAGCAAAACATAGGTGATGTTTGTGACTTAACATCCATTCTTCCTTTCTTCTCAAGAGCTATACTCTTCTTTAAGCATTTGTTTTAGTATGTGAAGCTCACATAGTTGAGAAAAGTGTCTTAAATTTCATATTACCAACATTTTCTGGAATGCTGAGGAAGCTTTCCAAGAAGCACAGCATCTGGACCTTAGTGTTGCTAGATTGATAGATTCATAATTATTATCAGTGGTATGTTCTTCATATTTTTACAGGCAGGTGGATTTTTATTTCTGGGATTTAAAAGTATATAAGAATGTATGTGTCTATTAAAATTGATGTTTATGGATCAAGAAACACTTTTTTTTAATCATTAGAATCCAATACTGCAAAAACTAATTAACTCTTTTGTTAAATGAAGTGATAAATAATTTACCTTAGAAGAAATATAAAAATGAAGTCATGGATTTTTTCTAAGTTAGTAAATAAATGTATGAACTTTAAAAAAATTATTTATATCTGATAATATGCTTTAATATGGCAGGAGAGGTGACTCATCAGTTAAGAGCAGGAGTATAATTTTCTCAAAATAGAAATAGCAGCAGCTAGCTTGTATAATAAGAAAGAAAGAAAATTCACTTACATAAGAAGGCATCCACACTATTCCTGATAACTGATAGAATAACATTGAAACATTAATATATCATGATGTATTTTTTTTCTTTTTAAGAGCATAGTACCTGTGCCTTAGGCATGAGGTCCTGTTCTTGCAAAAGACCTGAATTTGGTTTACAACACCCATCTCAGGAAGCTCACAACCTCTTGTAACTCCATCTAGAGCATGTAACACCCTCCTCTGAGCTCTTTGGGTATCAGCACTCACATGTACATACCAACTCACAAATGAAAATACTACAATGAAAAAATGTATGTCCTTAAATATACTTTAATACATAAGTTGTTATGAGTCAGAGATAAAAATACATTACCCAAATTTCATTACATGTCAGATAATATAGCATCAAAGACTTAACTTATAGGGATGAGCTAAATAGAATTATCATATGCAAAAGGAATAAAACTTTATATTTCAGCTTCAATGGTAAAATGCTAAAGAAATAGATAATTACTTATTAGTTCGATTAATTAGCATAGTTGTGACAGTTGAATTGACTAAAAGATAATGTGACTTGCAATGCCATTTTCGGGATCTAATTTAATTAAAAAATAATTAATATATCATTACTAAATTCTGAATCATTACCCTTATTCTGAAGAACATTTTAACTGGAAAAATATTACTTTGGGGTCATAATGATTTTGTGAGATTAAACATGACACCATTCAAATAGATGACTGTTCATATATACTTTTTGGGTTTGATTTTTGCTTTACAAAATCAAGTGCCATGTGTTTGTCTACTATTATTGAAAATAGTGTGTTTCATGTTACAGCAGAAAGCAGCCCTGTCCTGTGCAAATGAGGACACTGTACAAAATTTCTTATATGAGTAAAATATAAAATGATGCTGTGCATTAGTATATCATGATGTTGTATTTAAAAAACATACTGGCTCAGGAACTCTTTGAAGGTTTGGTCATATTACAGATATCAGGAGGTTTGTATGTGTGTGTCTGTGTGTGTATGTATGTATGGATCTCTGTGGAGCAAGTGGCCCTCCTGTAAGTGAGACTGTTTGGTTTTTTTTTATAATTATAAGAACATTTTAGTTGAAAGTCTATTTTATTCGATATTAGGATAGCCACTCCTGCTTGTTTTTTGGGTCCATTTGCTTGAAAAACAGTTTTCCAGTCTTTTCCTCTGAGGTAGTGTTTATCTTTGTTGAATAGGTGTGTTTCTTGGATACAGCAGAATGTTTCATCCTGTTTCCACCACCCATTCTGTTAGTCAGTGTCTTTTTATTGGAGAGTTGAGTCCACTGATGTTGATAGATAATAATAACCATTGAATGTTATTTCCTATTATTGTGGAGTTGGTGGTGTTACTCTGATTCATTGCTCATTTTCTTTTGATTTTTGTCGGGAAATTATCTATAACCTATGTTTTCTTGGGTGTAGTTGTTTTCATTGGATTAGAATTTTCCTTCTAGTATCTTCTGTAGGGCTGGTTTGCTGTTCAAGTATTGCTTAAATTTAGTTTTGTCATGGAATATTTTATTTTCTCCATCTATGTTGATTGAAAGCTTTGCAGGGTATACTAGTCTAGGTTGGCATCTGTGATCCCTTAGAGCCTGCATGATATCTGCGCAGGCCCTTCTGGCTTTCAAAGTTTCTGATAAGAAGTCTGGTCTGATTCTGATAGGTCTACCTTTATATGTTACTTGGCCTTTTTCCCTTGCTGCTTTTAATATCTTTTCTTTTTTCTGTAGATTAAGTGTTTTGACTATGATGTGGACTGAGGAGTTTCTTTTCTGGTCTAGTCTATTTGGTGTTCTGTACGCCTCTTGTATGTTTGTGTATATCTCTTTCTTTAGGTTGGGGAAATTTTCTTCTATGATTTTCTTGAAAATATTTTCTGGACCTGGGAGCCTGGAATCCTCTTCTTTGTCAATTCCTATTATTTTTAGATTTTGCCTTTTCATGGAGTCCTTGATTTCTTGGATGTTTTGTGTTTGGGATTTTTCCGATTTTACTTTTTCTTTGAGAGAAGTATTAAAACATCAATTTCTGCGAGTGTATATTTGGCACCCGAGGTTCTCTCTTCCATCTCTTGTATTCTATTAGTGATGCTTACAACTGTGGTTCCTTCTCTTTTCTCTAAGTTCTCCAGTTCCAGGGTTTTCTCAGGTTGTGTTTTCTTTATTGATTCTAATTCTGATTCCATGCCTTGCAACATTTCCTTCATCTGTTTGAATGTGGATTCCTGTGTCTCCAAGATGGTCTCTATTTTTTGGTTTGTTTCCTCTCTTAATGCCACTACTTCTGCCTCGATTTGTTTGGCTGTATTTGCCTGTGTTTCTTTAAGAGCTTCATTCATTTTGTTTTTCTTTGTTTCCATTTGGGAGGCCAAATCTTTGAGAGATTTATTTGTTTCCTCTTTAACTGTTTGAATTTCTATGACTATTTCTCTGAGAGATTTGTTGGTTTCCTCTTTATGTGCCTCAAATAACTGGATAATTATAGCTTTAAAATCATTTTCTTGTGTTTCTGATGAGTTGGAGTATCCATTCATTTTGGGGGTTGCCGGTGAAGCCATGATATCTTGATTTATGTTGGTTGTGTTCTTTTGCTGAACCCTGGCCATTTGGTTATCCGTAGTGTTCAATGTTTGTTCCTGGATTCTGCAAATAAGACTGATCTTTCTCTGGTGTATGGAGAATTCTTAAGGAAAATGAGGGAGGTCCAGTGGTTTTAGTGTGTGCGTTGGTGATTCAGCTACACCTGTCGTAGGAAAGTTCACAGGCGCAGAAGGACAAATGCGGTGTAGCATGTGATTGAGCGTGTGCTTGTAGGTGTGTCCTGAGGGACAGGGTATTGGAGAATGAAGAGGCCTTCGGTGTGTGAGAGGGGTACCTTGCATGCACTGAAGGTGTTGCAGGTGCTTAAGGGATCACAAGCACTGTTGAAGACTGTGGATATGCATTGTTTTTACAGGTCTGTTATGCTTTGGTGGCTATTCAGCTGCTTTTCTGCCACTGAGGGGTTGGATGGCCCATACAATCACTGGCTGGGTGGCCCTGTGTAGTCAGTACTGCGACTTGCAGACTTGGGATCTGGGAAGGATTGTACTGTGGATCTGAGTCTCTGTGGCTGGCACTCTTCGGGCATTCGCTCTGGTGATGTGGGCACTCCAGCGGGGCCTGGTGGGGGGCGTGCACTCCAAGGGTCTGGAGCTCAGCAAGAGGGCACTAGGGTGGGCGTGGGTTCCTCAGAAGTGTGCACTGAGGATTGGCATTCAGGGGCGGTTACAGTTCTCTGCTGCAGCTGAGGGGCCCCTGCCTCTGCTGTCTTGGACCCCAGGCACTGAGATTTGCGGATTTGGATTTGGGATCCAGGAAGGATTGTATTGTGGAACTGAGTCTCTGTGGTTGGCACTCTGTAGTTGGGCTTGCGCTATGGCGCTGGCAGTGGGTGCTTTCCGGTGTGTCAGGGTTTTCACAGGTGTATGCGCTCCTCTGGTGTGGTAGGGTTTCTGGAGTTGTGTGCACTCTGATGTGACTGGGTTTCCGGAGGTGTGCACGCTACCTCAGGGCAGGATTTCTGGTGGTGGGTGTGCTCTGGCGGGGCGGGATTTCTGGAGGGACATGAGCTCCTCTGCGCTTCTTGTGGAGGGATCGTGTCCTGAGGGGTGTGGGAAAGGTCGCTCTGCAGGTCCGGAGCTCAGCAAGAGGGCCCTAGGCAGGGCCCGGGGTATGGGCTCATCCGATGTGTGTTCAAGGGGTGTTTTTCAGTGGGTGGTTACAGCTATCTGCTGTGCTAATGGTCCTGGAGCACTGTCTCTGCTGTCTTAGTCCCCAGGCTGTGAGCTTTGCGCTCAGCTACCTGGTGCTGTGTGCAGGTTTCCCCCGCAGAAAGCCTGGACAAAGGAAGCACCCCACTTTGTTCCCAGAGAAGTCCCTGCCGGATATAAATCTACAAGCACTCCATGCTTCTGTGGTGTCCTTTCTCCTTTAGAAAGCCCAAAAGTCCAAATTCTAGTTTCCATTGTCTCTCCACTCACCACTTTCAGAGATTCATGTACTCTGCCTCTCCAGGTGTGCTCTGCTCGCTGCCGTCTTGGAGCGCCATAAGAACATTTTAATGCGCACTCAATTGGCAATACTAGTGAAACGGATTCTTCCACAGGGACAATATTCTTTTTTTTTTTTTTCAATTTCTATTTATTTTATTTATTTATTTATTTGTTTATTTGTTTATTTATTTTATTAATTACACTATATTCATTTTGTATCCCCCCATAAGCCCCTCCCTCCTACCCTCCAGATCCCCCCTCCCTCCCCTTTCTGCATGCATGCCACTCCCAAAGTCCACTGATAGGGAAGGTTCTCCTCTTCTTTCTGATCTTAGTCTATCAGTTCTCATCAAAAGTGGCTGTATTGTCCTCTACTGTGGCCTGGTAAGGCTGCTCCCCCCTCAGGGGGAGGTGATCAACGAGCAGGCCAATCAGATTATGTCAGAGGCAGTCCCTCTTCCCATTACTATGTAACCCACTTGGACACTGAACTGCCATGGGCTACACCTGTGCAGGGGTTCCAGGTCATCTCCACAAATAGTCCTTGGTTGGAGTATGATTTTCTGGGAAGTTCCCTGTGTTCAAATTATCTTGTTCTGTTGCTCTCCTTGTGGAGTTCCCGTCCCCTCCAGCTCTTACTATTTCCCACTTCTTACATAGAATTCCATTCACTCTGCCCATCAGTTGGCCATCAGGCTCAGCATCTGCTTTGACAGTCTATACTGCAGAAGCTTTCAGAGGCCCTCTGTGGCAGGTTTCAAGGTTGTTTCCTGTTTTCTTCTGGCTTTCAGAGGCCCTCTGTAGGAGGTTCCGAGGTTGTTTCCTATTTTCTTTTTCTTCTGATGTCCATCCTCTTTGCCTTTCAGGATGGGGATTGAACATTTTAGTTAGGGTCCTCTCTTTTGCTTAGTTTGTTTAGATGTACAGATTTTAGTGGGTTTATTCTATGTTGTATGTTTATATGAGTGAGTATATATCATGCGTGTCTTTTTGCTTCTGGGACAACTCACTCAGGATGATCCTTTCCAGGTCCCATCATTTACCTGCAAATTTCATGATTTCCTTATTTTTCATTGCTGAGTAATACTTCATTGTATAGATGTACCACAGTTTCTGCATCAATTCTTCAGTTGAGGGGCATCTGGGTTGTTTCCAGCTTCTGGCTATTACAAATAAAGTTGCTACAAACATGGTTGAGCAAATGTCCTTTTTGTGTACTTGCGCCTCTTTTGGATATATGCCTAGGAGTGGTATGGCTGGATCTTGAGGAAGCGCTATTCCTAGTTGTCTGAGAAAGCGCCAGATTGATTTCCAGAGTGGTTGTACCAGTTTACATTCCCACCAGCAGTGGAGAAGGGTTCCCCTTTCTCCACAACCTCTCCAGCATGTGTTGTCCCTTGAGATTTTCATCTTGGCCATTCTGATGGGTGTAAGGTGAAATCTCAGGGTTGTTTTGATTTGCATTTCCCTAATGGCTAATGAGGTTGAGCATTTCTTTAAGTGCTTCTCTGCCATTCGATATTCCTCTGCAGAGAATTCTCTCTTTAGCTCTGTTCCCCATTTTTTTAAGTGGATT